>NC_088252.1:242500-542500 GCF_036013445.1 Caloenas nicobarica | reverse complement strand
GGCTTCCTCCAAAGGGCTGCACATATGCGGCTGTGTCAGCCCCATGTCACAATGCCAGCACCCGGCAACGCAGTGGTCACCAGGCCCCACGCAGGATCCAGAGGAGCAGCCTCCCATGTCCACTGCCAGAGCTGGCCCGGGGGCAGCCCCAGCACATCTGACAGGAAGCACTTGAGGAGCTGCTGGAATCACAGGCCAGGGGCTGAGGGAAGAAAACCTTGCATGAGGCTGCTGGAAGTTCTCTGCTGCAAGACAATCTGCTGGCAGGGCCACCTTCCAAGCTCGGCTCATGGATGCAAATCCTTTTCAACTGGATAGCAGTGGCAAGACCAAGGCAATTCCTTCTTGAGGAGCACTGCACAGCTCACCATCCTCATCTCCTACAGAGCAACTCTCAGGAGCCGTAGGAGATAGGATGTCGAGGGCTTGCAAGGGCTTGCAAGGGCTTGCAGTGCTTTGGAACACCCACTGGTGTCCTACACAGGGACAGCAAGGATTCTTGCCCACAAGGTCTATCAGCTCAGAGGCACTTGGGCACTCTGGCAAGTCCACCAGATAGCTCCAGCTCAAGGGAGGATAGGGCTTGGGCAGCTCCTGGGAAGCATGAGCAGCCTGTGGGACAAGGAGCCAGGTCTGGCTCACATGCTCAGGGAACAGCCCATGGCCAGCACTGGGCTCAGCAAGGAACTTTTTCCCCCGGGGCACATTGGCACTGGTCCCCGGCGGTTTTTTGCCTTCCTCTGCAGTTCTCAGCACCGCCCCTTGCCACCATTTCTTTGGGCCATTTGGCCTGGGAGCCGGCTGCTCATGCTCCACCATGCTGGCAGCCGCAGCTGCCACTTCTCAGCTCTCCCTGCAGGTAACACAAGCACCTGGCAGGGACCAGAGCGCTTCTCATGCATCCCTGCCCAAGAAGCACAGCAGCCAAACAAGTTGTGGAAGGCAAAAAGTCTGCTCGTCATCGCTACATGTCAGGCTTTGGAAGAGATGCCACGGTACCACTCACCTCTTCTTCCTCTTATTCCTCTTCTTCTTCTTCTTCTTCTTCTTCTTCTTCTTCTTCTTCTTCTTCTTCTTCTTCTTCTTCTTCTTCTTCTTCTTCTTCTTCTTCCTCCTCTTTTGTGCATGGTCAGTCCCACAAGTCCTTGTCAAGGTTCTCCCTCTGCAGGAACCGCGGACAGCTTGGCCTCTATTCCTGCTGCTGCTCTCTGCAGCTCTGGGACTTGCCTTTGCCAGCCTGCAAGGGATCTTTTCTCAGGCTAAACTGAAGAATGCCTCAGCCTACTCCTGGCTACACTTGGGCTTGAGCTAATGCTTGTGAGCCTGGGTTCTGAAACAGAGTCACAAAGGGAAAAAAAATGACACGAAGAAACATAACATGAACTAACATAAAATCAAGAAAATTAATAAATTAACAACAAAATAAAATAAAATTCATTGTGTTATGTGTCCTTGAAATTGATTTTGGAACTGAAACCCCTCTGTCCTTTCAGGCAAACAGTCTCTTAGATATTGGACTGGCGGACAGGAGAGGAGAGGAGAGGAGAGGAGAGGAGAGGAGAGGAGAGGAGAGGAGAGGAGAGGAGAGGAGAGGAGAGGAGAGGAGAGCAGTTCTGCTCTGTCAGGCCTGCAGTTCTGCGTGACAAGCCCTGAGCGAGCCCTGAGGCCTCCATACATGATACTACAGGCAGTATTGCTACTGGAAGTAAGGCTGCACTGGCAACAAATCCACACTGTCTTTTTGCCAAAAAGGGACTCTATGAGGTTGCTTACTCCCCTATTTTGTAGGTACAGGGACTGATTTGGAGCCAGCACCCCAAAGGCTTCCTCCAAAGGGCTGCACATATGCGGCTGTGTCAGCCCCATGTCACAATGCCAGCACCCGGCAACGCAGTGGTCACCAGGCCCCACGCAGGATCCAGAGGAGCAGCCTCCCATGTCCACTGCCAGAGCTGGCCCGGGGGCAGCCCCAGCACATCTGACAGGAAGCACTTGAGGAGCTGCTGGAATCACAGGCCAGGGGCTGAGGGAAGAAAACCTTGCATGAGGCTGCTGGAGGTTCTCCGCTGCAAGACAATCTGCTGGCAGGGCCACTTTCCAAGCTCGGCTCATGGATGCAAATCCTTTTCAACTGGATAGCAGTGGCAAGACCAAGGCAATTCCTTCTTGAGGAGCACTGCACAGCTCACCATCCTCATCTCCTACAGAGCAACGCTCAGGAGCCGTAAGAGATAGGATGTCGAGGGCTTGCAAGGGCTTGCAAGGACTTGCAGTGCTTTGGAACACCCACTGGTGTCCTACACAGGGACAGCAAGGATTCTTGCCCACAAGGTCTATCAGCTCAGAGGCAGTTGGGCACTCTGGCAAGTCCGCCAGATAGCTCCAGCTCAAGGGAGGATAGGGCTTGGGCAGCTCCTGGGAAGCATGAGCAGCCTGTGGGACAAGGAGCCAGGTCTGGCTCACATGCTCAGGGAACAGCCCATGGCCAGCACTGGGCTCAGCAAGGAACTTTTTCCCCCGGGGCACATTGGCACTGGTCCCCGGCGGTTTTTTGCCTTCCTCTGCAGTTCTCAGCACCGCCCCTTGCCACCATTTCTTTGGGCCATTTGGCCTGGGAGCCGGCTGCTCAAGCTCCACCATGCTGGCAGCCGCAGCTGCCACTTCTCAGCTCTCCCTGCAGGTAACACAAGTGCCTGGCAGGGACCAGAGCGCTTCTCATGCATCCCTGGCCAAGAAGCACAGCAGCCAAACAAGTTGTGGAAGGCAAAAAGTCTGCTCGTCATCGCTACATGTCATGCTTTGGAAGAGATGACACGGTACCACTCACCTCTTCTTCCTCTTCTTCCTCTTCTTCTTCTTCTTCTTCTTCTTCTTCTTCTTCTTCTTCTTCCTCCTCTTTTGTGCATGGTCTGTCCCACAACTCCTTGTCAAGGTTCTCCCTCTGCAGGAACCGCGGACAGCTTGGCCTCTATTCCTGCTGCTGCTCTCTGCAGCTCTGGGACTTGCCTTTGCCAGCCTGCAAGGGATCTTTTCTCAGGCTAAACTGAAGAATGCCTCAGCCTACTCCTGGCTACACTTGGGCTTGAGCTAATGCTTGTGAGCCTGGGTTCTGAAACAGAGTCACAAAGGGAAAAAAAATGACACGAAGAAACATAACATGAATTAACATAAAATCAAGAAAATTAATAAATTAACAACAAAATAAAATCAAATTCATTGTGTTATGTGTCCTTGACATTGATTTTGGAACTGAAACCCCTCTGTCCTTTCAGGCAAACAGTCTCTTAGATATTGGACTGGCGGACAGGAGAGAAGAGGAGAGGAGAGGAGAGGAGAGGAGAGCAGTTCTGCTCTGTCAGGCCTGCAGTTCTGCGTGACAAGCCCTGAGCGAGCCCTGAGGCCTCCATACATGAGACTACAGGCAGTATTGCTACTGGAAGGAAGGCTGCACTGGCAACAAATCCACACTGTCTTTTTGCCAAAAAGGGACTCTATGAGGTTGCTTACTCCCCTATTTTGTAGGTACAGGGACTGATTTGGAGCCAGCACCCCAAAGGCTTCCTCCAAAGGGCTGCACATATGCGGCTGTGTCAGCCCCATGTCACAATGCCAGCACCCGGCAACGCAGTGGTCACCAGGCCCCACGCAGGATCCAGAGGAGCAGCCTCCCATGTCCACTGCCAGAGCTGGCCCGGGGGCAGCCCCAGCACATCTGACAGGAAGCACTTGAGGAGCTGCTGGAATCACAGGCCAGGGGCTGAGGGAAGAAAACCTTGCATGAGGCTGCTGGAGGTTCTCCGCTGCAAGACAATGTGCTGGCAGGGCCACTTTCCAAGCTCGGCTCATGGATGCAAATCCTTTTCAACTGGATAGCAGTGGCAAGACCAAGGCAATTCCTTCTTGAGGAGCACTGCACAGCTCACCATCCTCATCTCCTACACAGCAACGCTCAGGAGCCGTAAGAGATAGGATGTCGAGGGCTTGCAAGGGCTTGCAAGGACTTGCAGTGCTTTGGAACACCCACTGGTGTCCTACACAGGGACAACAAGGATTCTTGCCCACAAGATCTATCAGCTCAGAGGCACTTGGGCACTCTGGCAAGTCCGCCAGATAGCTCCAGCTCAAGGGAGGATAGGGCTTGGGCAGCTCCTGGGAAGCATGAGCAGCCTGTGGGACAAGGAGCCAGGTCTGGCTCACATGCTCAGGGAACAGCCCATGGCCAGCACTGGGCTCAGCAAGGAACTTTTTCCCCCGGGGCACATTGGCACTGGTCCCCGGCGGCTTTTTGCCTTCCTCTGCAGTTCTCAGCACCGCCCCTTGCCACCATTTCTTTGGGCCATTTGGCCTGGGAGCCGGCTGCTCATGCTCCACCATGCTGGCAGCCGCAGCTGCCACTTCTCAGCTCTCCCTGCAGGTAACACAAGCGCCTGGCAGGGACCAGAGCGCTTCTCATGCATCCCTGCCCAAGAAGCACAGCAGCCAAACAAGTTGTGGAAGGCAAAAAGTCTGCTCGTCATCGCTACATGTCACGCTTTGGAAGAGATGCCACGGTACCACTCACCTCTTCTTCCTCTTCTTCCTCTTCTTCTTCTTCTTCTTCTTCTTCTTCTTCTTCTTCTTCTTCTTCTTCTTCTTCTTCCTCCTCTTTTGTGCATGGTCAGTCCCACAAGTCCTTGTCAAGGTTCTCCCTCTGCAGGAACCGCGGACAGCTTGGCCTCTATTCCTGCTGCTGCTCTCTGCAGCTCTGGGACTTGCCTTTGCCAGCCTGCAAGGGATCTTTTCTCAGGCTAAACTGAAGAATGCCTCAGCCTACTCCTGGCTACACTTGGGCTTGAGCTAATGCTTGTGAGCCTGGGTTCTGAAACAGAGTCACAAAGGGAAAAAAAATGACACGAAGAAACATAACATGAATTAACATAAAATCAAGAAAATTAATAAATTAACAACAAAATAAAATCAAATTCATTGTGTTATGTGTCCTTGAAATTGATTTTGGAACTGAAACCCCTCTGTCCTTTCAGGCAAACAGTCTCTTAGATATTGGACTGGCGGACAGGAGAGAAGAGGAGAGGAGAGGAGAGGAGAGGAGAGGAGAGCAGTTCTGCTCTGTCAGGCCTGCAGTTCTGCGTGACAAGCCCTGAGCGAGCCCTGAGGCCTCCATACATGATACTACAGGCAGTATTGCTACTGGAAGTAAGGCTGCACTGGCAACAAATCCACACTGTCTTTTTGCAAAAAAGGGACTCTATTAGGTTGCTTACTCCCCTATTTTGTAGCTACAGGGACTGATTTGGAGCCAGCACCCCAAAGGCTTCCTCCAAAGGGCTGCACATATGCGGCTGTGTCACCCCCATGTCACAATGCCAGCACCCGGCAACGCAGTGGTCACGAGGCCCCACGCAGGGTCCAGAGGAGCAGCCTCCCGTGTCCACTGCCAGAGCTGGCCCGGGGGCAGCCCCAGCACATCTGACAGGAAGCACTTGAGGAGCTGCTGGAATCACAGGCCAGGGGCTGAGGGAAGAAAACCTTGCATGAGGCTGCTGGAGGTTCTCTGCTGCAGGACAATCTGCTGGAAGGGCCACCTTCCAAGCTCGGCTCATGGATTCAAATCCTTTTCAACTGGATAGCAGTGGCAAGACCAAGGCAATTCCTTCTTGAGGAGCACTGCAGAGCTCACCATCCTCATCTCCTACAGAGCAACGCTCAGGAGCCGTAAGAGATAGGATGTCGAGGGCTTGCAAGGGCTTGCAAGGGCTTGCAGTGCTTTGGAACACCCACTGGTGTCCTACACAGGGACAGCAAGGATTCTTGCCCACAAGGTCTATCAGCTCAGAGGCACTTGGGCACTCTGGCAAGTCCGCCAGATAGCTCCAGCTCAAGGGAGGATAGGGCTTGGGCAGCTCCTGGGAAGCATGAGCAGCCTGTGGGACAAGGAGCCAGGTCTGGCTCACATGCTCAGGGAACAGCCCATGGCCAGCACTGGGCTCAGCAAGGAACTTTTTCCCCCGGGGCACATTGGCACTGGTCCCCGGCGGTTTTTTGCCTTCCTCTGCAGTTCTCAGCACCGCCCCTTGCCACCATTTCTTTGGGCCATTTGGCCTGGGAGCCGGCTGCTCATGCTCCACCATGCTGCCAGCCGAAGCTGCCACTTCTCAGCTCTCCCTGCAGGTAACACAAGCACCTGGCAGGGACCAGAGCGCTCCTCATGCATCCCTGGCCAAGAAGCACAGCAGCCAAACAAGTTGTGGAAGGCAAAAAGTCTGCTCGTCATCGCTACATGTCACGCTTTGGAAGAGATGCCACGGTACCACTCACCTCTTCTTCCTCTTCTTCCTCTTCTTCTTCTTCTTCTTCTTCTTCTTCCTCCTCTTTTGTGCATGGTCAGTCCCACAACTCCTTGTCAAGGTTCTCCCTCTGCAGGAACCGCGGACAGCTTGGCCTCTATTCCTGCTGCTGCTCTCTGCAGCTCTGGGACTTGCCTTTGCCAGCCTGCAAGGGATCTTTTCTCCTGCTAAACTGAACAATGCCTCAGCCTACTCCTGGCTACACTTGGGCTTGAGCTAATGCTTGTGAGCCTGGCTTCTGAAACAGAGTCACAAAGGGAAAAAAAATGACACGAAGAAACATCACATGAATTAACATAAAATCAAGAAAATTAATAAATTATCAACAAAATAAAATAAAATTCATTGTGTTATGTGTCCTTGACATTGATTTTGGAACTGAAACCCCTCTGTCCTTTCAGGCAAACAGTCTCTTAGATATTGGACTGGCGGACAGGAGAGGAGAGGAGAGGAGAGGAGAGGAGAGGAGAGGAGAGGAGAGGAGAGGAGAGGAGAGGAGAGGAGAGGAGAGCAGTTTTCTCTGTCAGGCCTGCAGTTCTGCGTGACAAGCCCTGAGCGAGCCCTGAGGCCTCCATACATGATACTACAGGCAGTATTGCTACTGGAAGTAAGGCTGCACTGGCAACAAATCCACACTGTCTTTTTGCAAAAAAGGGACTCTATTAGGTTGCTTCCTCCCCTATTTTGTAGGTACAGGGACTGATTTGGAGCCAGCACCCCAAAGGCTTCCTCCAAAGGGCTGCACATATGCGGCTGTGTCAGCCCCATGTCACAATGCCAGCACCCGGCAACGCAGTGGGCACCAGGCCCCACGCAGGATCCAGAGGAGCAGCCTCCCGTGTCCACTGCCAGAGCTGGCCCAGGGGCAGCCCCAGCACATCTCACAGGAAGCACTTGAGGAGCTGCTGGAATCACAGGCCAGGGGCTGAGGGAAGAAAACCTTGCATGAGGCTGCTGGAGGTTCTCCGCTGCAAGACAATGTGCTGGCAGGGCCACCTTCCAAGCTCGGCTCATGGATGCAAATCCTTTTCAACTGGATAGCAGTGGCAAGACCAAGGCAACTCGTTCTTGAGGAGCACTGCAGAGCTCACCATCCTCATCTCCTACAGAGCAACGCTCAGGAGCCGTAAGAGATAGGATGTCGAGGGCTTGCAAGGGCTTGCAAAGACTTGCAGTGCTTTGGAACACCCACTGGTGTCCTACACAGGGACAGCAAGGATTCTTGCCCACAAGGTCTATCAGCTCAGAGGCAGTTGGGCACTCTGGCAAGTCCGCGACATAGCTCCAGCTCAAGGGAGGATAGGGCTTGGGCAGCTCCTGGGAAGCATGAGCAGCCTGTGGGACAAGGAGCCAGGTCTGGCTCACATGCTCAGGGAACAGCCCATGGCCAGCACTGGGCTCAGCAAGGAACTTTTTCCCCCGGGGCACATTGGCACTGGTCCCCGGCGGTTTTTTGCCTTCCTCTGCAGTTCTCAGCACGGCCCCTTGCCACCATTTCTTTGGGCCATTTGGCCTGGGAGCCGGCTGCTCATGCTCCACCATGCTGGCAGCCGCAGCTGCCACTTCTCAGCTCTCCCTGCAGGTAACACAAGCACCTGGCAGGGACCAGAGCGCTTCTCATGCATCCCTGGCCAAGAAGCACAGCAGCCAAACAAGTTGTGGAAGGCAAAAAGTCTGCTCGTCATCGCTACATGTCACGCTTTGGAAGAGATGCCAAGGTACCACTCACCTCTTCTTCTTCTTCTTCCTCTTCTTCTTCTTCTTCTTCTTCTTCCTCCTCTTTTGTGCATGGTCAGTCCCACAACTCCTTGTCAAGGTTCTCCCTCTGCAGGAACCGCGGACAGCTTGGCCTCTATTCCTGCTGCTGCTCTCTGCAGCTCTGGGACTTGCCTTTGCCAGCCTGCAAGGGATCTTTTCTCCTGCTAAACTGAACAATGCCTCAGCCTACTCCTGGCTACACTTGGGCTTGAGCTAATGCTTGTGAGCCTGGCTTCTGAAACAGAGTCACAAAGGGAAAAAAAATGACACGAAGAAACATCACATGAATTAACATAAAATCAAGAAAATTAATAAATTAACAACAAAATAAAATAAAATTCATTGTGTTATGTGTCCTTGACATTGATTTTGGAACTGAAACCCCTCTGTCCTTTCAGGCAAACAGTCTCTTAGATATTGGACTGGCGGACAGGAGAGGAGAGGAGAGGAGAGGAGAGGAGAGAGAGGAGAGGAGAGGAGAGGAGAGCAGTTCTGCTCTGTCAGGCCTGCAGTTCTGCGTGACAAGCCCTGAGCGAGCCCTGAGGCCTCCATACATGATACTACAGGCAGTATTGCTACTGGAAGTAAGGCTGCACTGGCAACAAATCCACACTGTCTTTTTGCAAAAAAGGGACTCTATTAGGTTGCTTACTCCCCTATTTTGTAGCTACAGGGACTGATTTGGAGCCAGCACCCCAAAGGCTTCCTCCAAAGGGCTGCACATATGCGGCTGTGTCACCCCCATGTCACAATGCCAGCACCCGGCAACACAGTGGTCACGAGGCCCCACGCAGGATCCAGAGGAGCAGCCTCCCGTGTCCACTGCCAGAGCTGGCCCGGGGGCAGCTCCAGCACATCTGACAGGAAGCACTTGAGGAGCTGCTGGAATCACAGGCCAGGGGCTGAGGGAAGAAAACCTTGCATGAGGCTGCTGGAGGTTCTCCGCTGCAAGACAATCTGCTGGCAGGGCCACCTTCCAAGCTCGGCTCATGGATGCAAATCCTTTTCAACTGAATAGCAGTGGCAAGACCAAGGCAATTCCTTCTTGAGGAGCACTGCACAGCTCACCATCCTCATCTCCTACAGAGCAACGCTCAGGAGCCGTAAGAGATAGGATGTCGAGGGTTTGCAAGGGCTTGCAAGGGCTTGCAGTGCTTTGGAACAGCCACTGGTGTCCTACACAGGGACAGCAAGGATTCTTGCCCACAAGGTCTATCAGCTCAGAGGCAGTTGGGCACTCTGGCAAGTCCGCGACATAGCTCCAGCTCAAGGGAGGATAGGGCTTGGGCAGCTCCTGGGAAGCATGAGCAGCCTGTGGGACAAGGAGCCAGGTCTGGCTCACATGCTCAGGGAACAGCCCATGGCCAGCACTGGGCTCAGCAAGGAACTTTTTCCCCCGGGGCACATTGGCACTGGTCCCCGGCGGTTTTTTGCCTTCCTCTGCAGTTCTCAGCACCGCCTCTTGCCACCATTTCTTTGGGCCATTTGGCCTGGGAGCCGGCTGCTCATGCTCCACCATGCTGGCAGCCGCAGCTGCCACTTCTCAGCTCTCCCTGCAGCTAACACAAGCGGCTGGCAGGGACCAGAGCGCTTCTCATGCATCCCTGCCCAAGAAGCACAGCAGCCAAACAAGTTGTGGAAGGCAAAAAGTCTGCTCGTCATCGCTACATGTCACGCTTTGGAAGAGATGCCACGGTACCACTCACCTCTTCTTCCTCTTCTTCCTCTTCTTCCTCTTCTTCTTCTTCTTCTTCTTCTTCCTCCTCTTTTGTGCATGGTCAGTCCCACAACTCCTTGTCAAGGTTCTCCCTCTGCAGGAACCGCGGACAGCTTGGCCTCTATTCCTGCTGCTGCTCTCTGCAGCTCTGGGACTTGCCTTTGCCAGCCTGCAAGGGATCTTTTCTCAGGCTAAACTGAAGAATGCCTCAGCCTACTCCTGGCTACACTTGGGCTTGAGCTAATGCTTGTGAGCCTGGGTTCTGAAACAGAGTCACAAAGGGAAAAAAAATGACACGAAGAAACATCATATGAATTAACATAAAATCAAGAAAATTAATAAATTAACAACAAAATAAAATAAAATTCATTGTGTTCTGTGTCGTTGAAATTGATTTTGGAACTGAAACCCCTCTGTCCTTTCAGGCAAACAGTCTCTTAGATATTGGACTTGCGGACAGGAGAGAAGAGGAGAGGAGAGGAGAGGAGAGGAGAGCAGTTCTGCTCTGTCAGGCCTGCAGTTCTGCGTGACAAGCCCTGAGCGAGCCCTGAGGCCTCCATACATGATACTACAGGCAGTATTGCTACTGGAAGTGAGGCTGCACTGGCAACAAATCCACACTGTCTTTTTGCCAAAAAGGGACTCTATTAGGTTGCTTACTCCCCTATTTTGTAGCTACAGGGACTGATTTGGAGCCAGCACCCCAAAGGCTTCCTCCAAAGGGCTGCACATATGCGGCTGTGTCACCCCCATGTCACAATGCCAGCACCCGGCAACGCAGTGGTCACCAGGACCCACGCAGGATCCAGAGGAGCAGCCTCCCGTGTCCACTGCCAGAGCTGGCCCGGGGGCAGCCCCAGCACATCTGACAGGAAGCACTTGAGGAGCTGCTGGAATCACAGGCCAGGGGCTGAGGGAAGAAAACCTTGCATGAGGCTGCTGGAGGTTCTCCGCTGCAAGACAATCTGCTGGCAGGGCCACCTTCCAAGCTCGGCTCATGGATGCAAATCCTTTTCAACTGGATAGCAGTGGCAAGAACAAGGCAATTCCTTCTTGAGGAGCACTGCAGAGCTCACCATCCTCATCTCCTACAGAGCAACGCTCAGGAGCCGTAAGAGATAGGATGTCGAGGGCTTGCAAGGGCTTGCAAGGGCTTGCAGTGCTTTGGAACACCCACTGGTGTCCTACACAGGGACAGCAAGGATTCTTGCCCACAAGGTCTATCAGCTCAGAGGCACTTGGGCACTCTGGCAAGTCCGCCAGATAGCTCCAGCTCAAGGGAGGATAGGGCTTGGGCAGCTCCTGGGAAGCATGAGCAGCCTGTGGGACAAGGAGCCAGGTCTGGCTCACATGCTCAGGGAACAGCCCATGGCCAGCACTGGGCTCAGCAAGGAACTTTTTCCCCCGGGGCACATTGGCACTGGTCCCCGGCGGTTTTTTGCCTTCCTCTGCAGTTCTCAGCACCGCCCCTTGCCACCATTTCTTTGGGCCATTTGGCCTGGGAGCCGGCTGCTCATGCTCCACCATGCTGGCAGCCGCAGCTGCCACTTCTCAGCTCTCCCTGCAGCTAACACAAGCGCCTGGCAGGGACCAGAGCGCTTCTCATGCATCCCTGCCCAAGAAGCACAGCAGCCAAACAAGTTGTGCAAGGCAAAAAGTCTGCTCGTCATCGCTACATGTCACGCTTTGGAAGAGATGCCACGGTACCACTCACCTCTTCTTCCTCTTCTTCCTCTTCTTCTTCTTCTTCTTCTTCTTCTTCTCCTGCTGTTCTTCCTCCTCTTTTGTGCATGGTCAGTCCCACAACTCCTTGTCAAGGTTCTCCCTCTGCAGGAACCGCGGACAGCTTGGCCTCTATTCCTGCTGCTGCTCTCTGCAGCTCTGGGACTTGCCTTTGCCAGCCTGCAAGGGATCTTTTCTCAGGCTAAACTGAAGAATGCCTCAGCCTACTCCTGGCTACACTTGGGCTTGAGCTAATGCTTGTGAGCCTGGGTTCTGAAACAGAGTCACAAAGGGAAAAAAAATGACACGAAGAAACATCACATGAATTAACATAAAATCAAGAAAACTAATAAATTAACAACAAAATAAAATCAAATTAATTGTGTTATGTGTCCTTGAAATTGATTTTGGAACTGAAACCCCTCTGTCCTTTCAGGCAAACAGTCTCTTAGATATTGGACTGGCGGACAGGAGAGAAGAGGAGAGGAGAGGAGAGGAGAGGAGAGGAGAGGAGATGAGAGGAGAGGAGAGGAGAGGAGAGCAGTTCTGCTCTGTCAGGCCTGCAGTTCTGCGTGACAAGCCCTGAGCGAGCCCTGAGGCCTCCATACATGATACTACAGGCAGTATTGCTACTGGAAGTAAGGCTGCACTGGCAACAAATCCACACTGTCTTTTTGCAAAAAAGGGACTCTATTAGGTTGCTTACTCCCCTATTTTGTAGGTACAGGGACTGATTTGGAGCCAGCAACCCAAAGGCTTCCTCCAAAGGGCTGCACATATGCGGCTGTGTCACCCCCATGTCACAATGCCAGCACCCGGCAACGCAGTGGGCACGAGGCCCCACGCAGGATCCAGAGGAGCAGCCTCCCGTGTCCACTGCCAGAGCTGGCCCGGGGGCAGCCCCAGCACATCTGACAGGAAGCACTTGAGGAGCTGCTGGAATCACAGGCCAGGGGCTGAGGGAAGAAAACCTTGCATGAGGCTGCTGGAGGTTCTCCGCTGCAAGACAATCTGCTGGCAGGGCCACCTTCCAAGCTCGGCTCATGGATGCAAATCCTTTTCAACTGGATAGCAGTGGCAAGACGAAGGCAATTCCTTCTTGAGGAGCACTGCACAGCTCACCATCCTCATCTCCCACAGAGCAACGCTCAGGAGCCGTAAGAGATAGGATGTCGAGGGCTTGCAAGGGCTTGCAGTGCTTTGGAACACCCACTGGTGTCCTACACAGGGACAGCAAGGATTCTTGCCCACAAGGTCTATCAGCTCAGAGGCACTTGGGCACTCTGGCAAGTCCGCGACATAGCTCCAGCTCAAGGGAGGATAGGGCTTGGGCAGCTCCTGGGAAGCATGAGCAGCCTGTGGGACAAGGAGCCAGGTCTGGCTCACATGCTCAGGGAACAGCCCATGGCCAGCACTGGGCTCAGCAAGGAACTTTTTCCCCCGGGGCACAGTGGCACTGGTCCCCGGCAGTTTTTTGCCTTCCTCTGCAGTTCTCAGCACCGCCCCTTGCCACCATTTCTTTGGGCCATTTGGCCTGGGAGCCGGCTGCTCATGCTCCACCATGCTGGCAGCCGCAGCTGCCACTTCTCAGCTCTCCCTGCAGCTAACACAAGTGCCTGGCAGGGATCAGAGCGCTTCTCATGCATCCCTGCCCAAGAAGCACAGCAGCCAAACAAGTTGTGGAAGGCAAAAAGTCTGCTCGTCATCGCTACATGTCACGCTTTGGAAGAGATGCCACAGTACCACTCACCTCTTCTTCCTCTTCTTCCTCTTCTTCTTCTTCTTCTTCTTCTCCTGCTGTTCTTCCTCCTCTTTTGTGCATGGTCAGTCCCACAACTCCTTGTCAAGGTTCTCCCTCTGCAGGAACCGCGCACAGCTTGGCCTCTATTCCTGCTGCTGCTCTCTGCAGCTCTGGGACTTGCCTTTGCCAGCCTGCAAGGGATCTTTTCTCAGGCTAAACTGAAGAATGCCTCAGCCTACTCCTGGCTACACTTGGGCTTGAGCTAATGCTTGTGAGCCTGGGTTCTGAAACAGAGTAACAAAGGGAAAAAAAATGATACGAAGAAACATAACATGAATTAACATAAAATCAAGAAAACTAATAAATTAACAACAAAATAAAATCAAATTAATTGTGTTATGTGTCCTTGAAAATGATTTTGGAAATGAAACCCCTCTGTCCTTTCAGGCAAACAGTCTCTTAGATATTGGACTGGCGGACAGGAGAGAAGAGGAGAGGAGAGGAGAGGAGAGGAGAGGAGAGAAGAGGAGAGGAGAGGAGAGGAGAGGAGAGAAGAGGAGAAGAGAGGAGAGCAGTTCTGCTCTGTCAGGCCTGCAGTTCTGCGTGACAAGCCCTGAGCGAGCCCTGAGGTCTCCATACATGATACTACAGGCAGTATTGCTACTGGAAGTAAGGCTGTACTGGCAACAAATCCACGCTGTCTTTTTGCAAAAAAGGGACTCTATTAGGTTGCTTACTCCCCTATTTTGTAGCTACAGGGACTGATTTGGAGCCAGCACCCCAAAGGCTTCCTCCAAAGGGCTGCACATATGCGGCTGTGTCAGCCCCATGTCACAATGCCAGCACCCGGCAACGCAGTGGTCACCAGGCCCCACGCAGGATCCAGAGGAGCAGCCTCCCGTGTCCACTGCCAGAGCTGGCCCGGGGGCAGCCCCAGCACATCTGACAGGAAGCACTTGAGGAGCTGCTGGAATCACAGGCCAGGGGCTGAGGGAAGAAAACCTTGCATGAGGCTGCTGGAGGTTCTCCGCTGCAAGACAATGTGCTGGCAGGGCCACCTTCCAAGCTCGGCTCATGGATGCAAATCCTTTTCAACTGGATAGCAGTGGCAAGACCAAGGCAATTCCTTCTTGAGGAGCACTGCACAGCTCACCATCCTCATCTCCTACACAGCAACGCTCAGGAGCCGTAAGAGATAGGATGTCGAGGGCTTGCAAGGGCTTGCAAGGGCTTGCAGTGCTTTGGAACACCCACTGGTATCCTACACAGGGACAGCAAGGATTCTTGCCCACAAGGTCTATCAGCTCAGTGGCAGTTGGGCACTCTGGCAAGTCCGCCAG
The DNA here is from genome assembly GCF_036013445.1 of Caloenas nicobarica. Classification (NCBI taxonomy): domain Eukaryota; kingdom Metazoa; phylum Chordata; class Aves; order Columbiformes; family Columbidae; genus Caloenas; species Caloenas nicobarica. Next base: position 527,878 of record NC_088252.1, on the reverse strand, counting down.
ATAGCTCCAGCTCAAGGGAGGATAGGGCTTGGGCAGCTCCTGGCAAGCATGAGCAGCCTGTGGGACAAGGAGCCAGGTCTGGCTCACATGCTCAGGTAACAGCCCATGGCCAGCACTGGGCTCAGCAAGGAACTTTTTCCCCCGGGGCACATTGGCACTGGTCCCTGGCGGTTTTTTGCCTTACTCTGCAGTTCTCAGCACCGCCCCTTGCCACCATTTCTTTGGGCCATTTGGCCTGGGAGCCGGCTGCTCATGCTCCACCATGCTGGCAGCCGCAGCTGCCACTTCTCAGCTCTCCCTGCAGCTAACACAAGCGCCTGGCAGGGACCAGAGCGCTTCTCATGCATCCCTGCCCAAGAAGCACAGCAGCCAAACAAGTTGCGGAAGGCAAAAAGTCTGCTCGTCATCGCTACATGTCACGCTTTGGAAGAGATGCCACAGTACCACTCACCTCTTCTTCCTCTTCTTCCTCTATTTCTTCTTCTTCTTCTTCTTCTTCTTCTTCTTCCTCCTCTTTTGTGCATGGTCAGTCCCACAACTCCTTGTCAAGGTTCTCCCTCTGCAGGAACCGCGGACAGCTTGGCCTCTATTCCTGCTGCTGCTCTCTGCAGCTCTGGGACTTGCCTTTGCCAGCCTGCAAGGGATCTTTTCTCAGGCTCAACTGAAGAATGCCTCAGCCTACTCCTGGCTACACTTGGGCTTGAGCTAATGCTTGTGAGCCTGGGTTCTGAAACAGAGTCACAAAGGGAAAAAAAATGACACGAAGAAACATAACATGAATTAACATAAAATCAAGAAAACTAATAAATTAACAACAAAATAAAATGAAATTAATTGTGTTATGTGTCCTTGAAAATGATTTTGGAACTGAAACCCCTCTGTCCTTTCAGGCAAACAGTCTCTTAGGTATTGGACTGGCGGACAGGAGAGAAGAGGAGAGGAGAGGAGAGGAGAGGAGAGGAGAGGAGAGGAGAGGAGAGGAGAGCAGTTCTGCTCTGTCAGGCCTGCAGTTCTGCGTGACAAGCCCTGAGCGAGCCCTGAGGTCTCCATACATGATACTACAGGCAGTATTGCTACTGGAAGGAAGGCTGCACTGGCAACAAATCCACACTGTCTTTTTGCAAAAAAGGGACTCTATTAGGTTGCTTACTCCCCTATTTTGTAGCTACAGGGACTGATTTGGAGCCAGCACCCCAAAGGCTTCCTCCAAAGGGCTGCACATATGCGGCTGTGTCACCCCCATGTCACAATGCCAGCACCTTGCAACGCAGTGGTCACGAGGCCCCACGCAGGATCCAGAGGAGCAGCCTCCCGTGTCCACTGCCAGAGCTGGCCCGGGGGCAGCCCCAGCACATCTGACAGGAAGCACTTGAGGAGCTGCTGGAATCACAGGCCAGGGGCTGAGGGAAGAAAACCTTGCATGAGGCTGCTGGAGGTTCTCCGCTGCAAGACAATGTGCTGGCAGGGCCACCTTCCAAGCTCGGCTCATGGATGCAAATCCTTTTCAACTGGATAGCAGTGGCAAGACCAAGGCAATTCCTTCTTGAGGAGCACTGCACAGCTCACCATCCTCATCTCCTACACAGCAACGCTCAGGAGCCGTAAGAGATAGGATGTCGAGGGCTTGCAAGGGCTTGCAGTGCTTTGGAACACCCACTGGTGTCCTACACAGGGACAGCAAGGATTCTTGCCCACAAGGTCTATCAGCTCAGAGGCAGTTGGGCACTCTGGCAAGTCCGCGACATAGCTCCAGCTCAAGGGAGGATAGGGCTTGGGCAGCTCCTGGGAAGCATGAGCAGCCTGTGGGACAAGGAGCCAGGTCTGGCTCACATGCTCAGGGAACAGCCCATGGCCAGCACTGGGCTCAGCAAGGAACTTTTTCCCCCGGGGCACATTGGCACTGGTCCCCGGCGGTTTTTTGCCTTCCTCTGCAGTTCTCAGCACGGCCCCTTGCCACCATTTCTTTGGGCCATTTGGCCTGGGAGCCGGCTGCTCATGCTCCACCATGCTGGCAGCCGCAGCTGCCACTTCTCAGCTCTCCCTGCAGCTAACACAAGCGCCTGGCAGGGATCAGAGCGCTTCTCATGCATCCCTGCCCAAGAAGCACAGCAGCCAAACAAGTTGTGGAAGGCAAAAAGTCTGCTCGTCATCGCTACATGTCACGCTTTGGAAGCGATGCCACAGTACCACTCACCTCTTCTTCCTCTTCTTCCTCTTCTTCTTCTTCTTCTTCTTCTTCTTCTCCTGCTGTTCTTCCTCCTCTTTTGTGCATGGTCAGTCCCACAACTCCTTGTCAAGGTTCTCCCTCTGCAGGAACCGCGGACAGCTTGGCCTCTATTCCTGCTGCTGCTCTCTGCAGCTCTGGGACTTGCCTTTAGCAGCCTGCAAGGGATCTTTTCTCAGGCTAATCTGAAGAATGCCTCAGCCTACTCCTGGCTACACTTGGGCTTGAGCTAATGCTTGTGAGCCTGGGTTCTGAAACAGAGTCACAAAGGGAAAAAAAATGATACGAAGAAACATCACATGAATTAACATCAAATCAAGAAAATTAAGAAATTAACAACAAAATAAAATAAAATTCATTGTGTTCTGTGTCCTTGAAAATGATTTTGGAAATGAAAACCCTCTGTCCTTTCAGGCAAACAGTCTCTTAGATATTGGACTGGCACACAGGAGAGAAGAGGAGAGGAGAGGAGAGGAGAGGAGAGGAGAGGAGAGGAGAGGAGAGGAGAGGAGAGGAGAGGAGAGGAGAGGAGAGGAGAGGAGAGGAGAGGAGAGCAGTTCTGCTCTGTCAGGCCTGCAGTTCTGCGTGACAAGCCCTGAGCGAGCCCTGAGGCCTCCATACATGATACTACAGGCAGTATTGCTACTGGAAGTAAGGCTGCACTGGCAACAAATCCACACTGTCTTTTTGCAAAAAAGGGACTCTATTAGGTTGCTTACTCCCCTATTTTGTAGCTACAGGGACTGATTTGGAGCCAGCACCCCAAAGGCTTCCTCCAAAGGGCTGCACATATGTGGCTGTGTCACCCCCATGTCACAATGCCAGCACCCGGCAACGCAGTGGTCACCAGGCCCCACGCAGGATCCAGAGGAGCAGCCTCCCGTGTCCACTGCCAGAGCTGGCCCGGGGGCAGCCCCAGCACATCTGACAGGAAGCACTTGAGGAGCTGCTGGAATCACAGGCCAGGGGCTGAGGGAAGAAAACCTTGCATGAGGCTGCTGGAGGTTCTCCGCTGCAAGACAATCTGCTGGCAGGGCCACCTTCCAAGCTCGGCTCATGGATGCAAATCCTTTTCAACTGGATAGCAGTGGCAAGACCAAGGCAATTCCTTCTTGAGGAGCACTGCACAGCTCACCATCCTCATCTCCCACAGAGCAACGCTCAGGAGCCGTAAGAGATAGGATGTCGAGGGCTTGCAAGGGCTTGCAGTGCTTTGGAACACCCACTGGTGTCCTACACAGGGACAGCAAGGATTCTTGCCCACAAGGTCTATCAGCTCAGAGGCACTTGGGCACTCTGGTATGTCCGCGACATAGCTCCAGCTCAAGGGAGGATAGGGCTTGGGCAGCTCCTGGGAAGCATGAGCAGCCTGTGGGACAAGGAGCCAGGTCTGGCTCACATGCTCAGGGAACAGCCCATGGCCAGCACTGGGCTCAGCAAGGAACTTTTTCCCCCGGGGCACATTGGCACTGGTCCCCGGCAGTTTTTTGCCTTCCTCTGCAGTTCTCAGCACCGCCTCTTGCCACCATTTCTTTGGGCCATTTGGCCTGGGAGCCGGCTGCTCATGCTCCACCATGCTGGCAGCCGCAGCTGCCACTTCTCAGCTCTCCCTGCAGCTAACACAAGCGCCTGGCAGGGACCAGAGCGCTTCTCATGCATCCCTGCCCAAGAAGCACAGCAGCCAAACAAGTTGTGCAAGACAAAAAGTCTGCTCGTCATCGCTACATGTCACGCTTTGGAAGAGATGCCACGGTACCACTCACCTCTTCTTCCTCTTCCTCTTCTTCTTCTTCTTCTTCTTCTTCTTCTTCTTCCTCCTCCTCTTTTGTGCATGGTCAGTCCCACAACTCCTTGTCAAGGTTCCCCCTCTGCAGGAACCGTGGACAGCTTGGCCTCTATTCCTGCTGCTGCTCTCTGCAGGAACAAAAACAAAAAAAAAACTCTATTAGGTTGCTTACTCCCCTATTTTGTAGGTACAGGGACTAATTTGGAGCCAGCACCCCAAAGGCTTCCTCCAAGCAACCTAATATATTCCCTTTTTTGCAAAAAGACTGTGTGGATTTTTTGCCAGTGCAGCCTTACTTCCAGTAGCAATACTGCCTGTAGTATCATGTATGGAGGCCTCAGGGCTTGCTCAGGGCTTGTCACGCAGAACTGCAGGCCTGACAGAGCAGAACTGCTCTCCTCTCCTCTCCTCTCCTCTCCTCTTCTCTCCTGTCCGCCAGTCCAATATCTAAGAGACTGTTTGCCTGAAAGGACAGAGGGGTTTCAGTTCCAAAATCAATGTCAAGGACACATAACACAATGAATTTTATTTTATTTTGTTGTTAATTTATTAATTTTCTTGGTTTTATGTTAATTCATGTGATGTTTCTTCGTGTCATTTTTTTTCCCTTTGTGACTCTGTTTCAGAAGCCAGGCTCACAAGCATTAGCTCAAGCCCAAGTGTAGCCAGGAGTAGGCTGAGGCAATCTTCAGTTTAGCCTGAGAAAAGATCCCTTGCAGGCTGGCAAAGGCAAGTCCCAGAATCCCTTGCAGGCTGCTAAAGGCAAGTCCCAGAGCTGCAGAGAGCAGCAGCAGGAATAGAGGCCAAGCTGTCCGCGGTTCCTGCAGAGGGAGAACCTTGACAAGGAGTTGTGGGACTCACCATGCACAAAAGAGGAGGAAGAAGAAGAAGAAGAAGAAGAAGAAGAGGAAGAAGAGGAAGAAGAGGTGAGTGGTACCGTGGCATCTCTTCCAAAGCGTGACATGTAGCGATGACGAGCAGACTTTTTGCCTTGCACAACTTGTTTGGCTGCTGTGCTTCTTGGGCAGGGATGCATGAGAAGTGCTCTGGTCCCTGCCAGGTGCTTGTGTTACCTGCAGGGAGAGCTGAGAAGTGGCAGCTGCGGCTGCCAGCATGGTGGAGCATGAGCAGCCGGCTCCCAGGCCAAATGGCCCAAAGAAATGGTGGCAAGGGGCGGTGCTGAGAAGTGCAGAGGAAGGCAAAAAACCGCCGGGGACCAGTGCCAATGTGCCCCGGGGGAAAAAGTTCCTTGCTGAGCCCAGTGCTGGCCATGGGCTGTTCCCTGAGCATGTGAGCCAGACCTGGCTCCTTGTCCCACAGGCTGCTCATGCTTCCCAGGAGCTGGCCAAGCCCTATCCTCCCTTGAGCTGGAGCTATCTGGCGGACTTGCCAGAGTGCCCAAGTGCCTCTGAGCTGATGGAGCTTGTGGGCAAGAATCCTTGCTGTCCCTGTGTAGGACACCAGTGGGTGTTCCAAAGCACTGCAAGCCCTTGCAAGCCCTTGCAAGCCCTCAACATCCTATCTCTCACGGCTCCTGAGCGTTGCTGTGTAGGAGATGAGGATGGTGAGCTCTGCAGTGCTCCTCAAGAAGGAATTGCCTTGGTCTTGCCACTGCTATAGAGTTGAAAAGGATTTGCATCCATGAGCCGAGCTTGGAAGGTGGCCCTGCCAGCAGATTGTCTTGCAGCGGAGAACCTCCAGCAGCCTCATGCAAGGTTTTCTTCCCTCAGCCCCTGGCCTGTGATTCCAGCAGCTCCTCAAGTGCTTCCTGTCAGATGTGCTGGGGCTGCCCCCGGGCCAGCTCTGGCAGTGGACACGGGAGGCTGCTTCTCTGGATCCTGCGTGGGGCCTGGTGACCACTGCGTTGCCGGGTGCTGGCATTGTGACATGGGGGTGACACAGCCACATATGTGCAGCCCTTTGGAGGAAGCCTTTGGGGTGCTGGCTCCAAATCAGTCCCTGTACCTACAAAATAGGGGAGTAAGCAACCTCATAGAGTCCCTTTTTTGCAAAAAGACAGTGTGGATTTGTTGCCAGTGCAGCCTTACTTCCAGTAGCAATACTGCCTGTAGTATCATGTATGGAGGCCTCAGGGCTCGCTCAGGGCTTGTCACGCAGAACTGCAGGCCTGACAGAGCAGAACTGCTCTCCTCTCCTCTCCTCTCCTCTCCTCTCCTCTCCTCTCCTCTCCTCTCCTCTCCTCTCCTCTACTCTTCTCTCCTGTCCGCCAGTCCAATATCTAAGAGACTGTTTGCCTGAAAGGACAGAGGGTTTTCAGTTCCAAAATCAGTTTCAAGGACACAGAACACAATGAATTTGATTTTATTTTGTTGTTAATTTATTAATTTTCTTGATTTTATGTTAATTCATGTGATGTTTCTTCGTGTCATTTTTTTTCCCTTTGTGACTCTGTTTCAGAACCCAGGCTCACAAGCATTAGCTCAAGCCCAAGTGTAGCCAGGAGTAGGCTGAGGCATTCTTCAGTTTAGCCTGAGAAAAGATCCCTTGCAGGCTGGCAAAGGCAAGTCCCAGAGCTGCAGAGAGCAGCAGCAGGAATAGAGGCCAAGCTGTCCGCGGTTCCTGCAGAGGGAGAACCTTGACAAGGAGTTGTGGGACTGACCATGCACAAAAGAGGAGGAAGAACAGGAAGAAGAAGAAGAAGAAGAGGAAGAAGAGGAAGAAGAGGAAGAAGAGGTGAGTGGTACCGTGGCATCTCTTCCAAAGCGTGACATGTAGCGATGACGAGCAGACTTTTTGCCTTGCACACCTTGTTTGGCTGCTGTGCTTCGTGGCCAGGGATGCATGAGAAGCGCTCTGGTCCCTGCCAGGCGCTTGTGTTAGCTGCAGGGAGAGCTGAGAAGTGGCAGCTGCGGCTGCCAGCATGGTGGAGCATGAGCAGCCGGCTCCCAGGCCAAATGGCCCAAAGAAATGGTGGCAAGGGGCGGTGCTGAGAAGTGCAGAGGAAGGCAAAAAACCGCCGGGGACCAGTGCCAATGTGCCCCGGGGGAAAAAGTTCCTTGCTGAGCCCAGTGCTGGCCATGGGCTGTTCCCTGAGCATGTGAGCCAGACCTGGCTCCTTGTCCCACAGGCTGCTCATGCTTCCCAGGAGCTGCCCAAGCCCTATCCTCCCTTGAGCTGGAGCTATCTGGCGGACTTGCCAGAGTGCTCAACTTCCTCTGAGCTGATAGATCTTGTGGGCAAGAATCCTTGCTGTCCCTGTGTAGGACACCAGTGGGTGTTCCAAAGCACTGCAAGCCCTTGCAAGCCCTTGCAAGCCCTCAACATCCTATCTCTTATGGCTCCTGAGCGTTGCTCTGTGGGAGATGAGGATGGTGAGCTGTGCAGTGCTCCTCAAGAAGGAATTGCCTTGGTCTTGCCACTGCTATCCAGTTGAAAAGGATTTGCATCCATGAGCCGAGCTTGGAAGGTGGCCCTGCCAGCACATTGTCTTGTAGCGGAGAACCTCCAGCAGCCTCATGTAAGGTTTTCTTCCCTCAGCCCCTGGCCTGTGATTCCAGCAGCTCCTCAAGTGCTTCCTGTCAGATGTGCTGGGGCTGCCCCCGGGCCAGCTCTGGCAGTGGACACAGGAGGCTGCTCCTCTGGATCCTGCGTCGGGCGTCGTGCCCACTGTGTTGCCGGGTGCTGGCATTGTGACATGGGGGTGACACAGCCGCATATGTGCAGCCCTTTGGAGGAAGCCTTTGGGTTGCTGGCTCCAAATCAGTCCCTGTAGCTACAAAATAGGGGAGTAAGCAACCTAATAGAGTCCCTTTTTTGCAAAAAGACAGTGTGGATTTGTTGCCAGTGCAGCCTTACTTCCAGTAGCAATACTGCCTGTAGTATCATGTATGGAGGCCTCAGGGCTCGCTCAGGGCTTGTCACGCAGAACTGCAGGCCTGACAGAGCAGAACTGCTCTCCTCTCCTCTCCTCTCCTCTCCTCTCCTTTTCTCTCCTGTCCGCCAGTCCAATATCTAAGAGACTTTGCCTGAAAGGACAGAGGGTTTTCAGTTCCAAAATCAGTTTCAAGGACACAGAACACAATGAATTTTATTTTATTTTGTTGTTAATTTAATAATTTTCTTGATTTTTTGTTAATTCATGTTATGTTTCTTCGTGTCATTTTTTTTCCCTTTGTGACTCTGTTTCAGAACCCAGGCTCACAAGCATTAGCTCAAGCCCAAGTGTAGCCAGGAGTAGGCTGAGGCATTCTTCAGTTTAGCCTGAGAAAAGATCCCTTGCAGGCTGGCAAAGGCAAGTCCCAGAGCTGCAGAGAGCAGCAGCAGGAATAGAGGCCAAGCTGTCCGCGGTTCCTGCAGAGGGAGAACCTTGACAAGGACTTGTGGGACTGACCATGCACAAAAGAGGAGGAAGAAGAAGAAGAAGAAGAAGAGGAAGAAGAGGAAGAAGAGGTGAGTGGTACCGTGGCATCTCTTCCAAAGCGTGACATGTAGCGATGACGAGCACACTTTTTGCTTGCACAACTTGTTTGGTTGCTGTGCTTCTTGGGCAGGGATGCATGAGAAGCGCTCTGGTCCCTGCCAGGCGCTTGTGTTAGCTGCAGGGAGAGCTGAGAAGTGGCAGCTGCGGCTGGCAGCATGGTGGAGCATGAGCAGCCGGCTCCCAGGCCAAATGGCCCAAAGAAATGGTGGCAAGGGGCGGTGCTGAGAACTGCAGAGGAAGGCAAAAAACCGCCGGGGACCAGTGCCAATGTGCCCCGGGGGAAAAAGTTCCTTGCTGAGCCCAGTGCTGGCCATGGGCTGTTCCCTGAGCATGTGAGCCAGACCTGGCTCCTTGTCCCACAGGCTGCTCATGCCTCCCAGGCGCTGCCCAAGCCCTATCCTCCCTTGAGCTGGAGCTATCTGGCGGACTTGCCAGAGTGCCCAAGTGCCTCTGAGCTGATAGACCTTGTGGGCAAGAATCCTTGCTGTCCCTGTGTAGGACACCAGTGGGTGTTCCAAAGCACTGCAAGCCCTTGCAAGCCCTTGCAAGCCCTCGACATCCTATCTCTTACGGCTCCTGAGCGTTGCTGTGTAGGAGATGAGGATGGTGAGCTCTGCAGTGCTCCTCAAGAAGGAATTGCCTTGGTCTTGCCACTGCTATCCAGTTGAAAAGGATTTGCATCCATGAGCCGAGCTTGGAAGGTGGCCCTGCCAGCAGATTGTCTTGCAGCGGAGAACCTCCAGCAGCCTCATGCAAGGTTTTCTTCCCTCAGCCCCTGGCCTGTGATTCCAGCAGCTCCTCAAGTGCTTCCTGTCAGATGTGCTGGGGCTGCCCCCAGGCCAGCTCTGGCAGTGGACACAGGAGGCTGCTCCTCTGGATCCTGCGTTGGGCCTCGTGACCACTGCGTTGCAAGGTGCTGGCATTGTGACATGGGGGTGACACAGCCGCATATGTGCAGCCCTTTGGAGGAAGCCTTTGGGGTGCTGGCTCCAAATGAGTCCCTGTACCTACAAAATAGGGGAGTAAACAACCTCATAGAGTCCCTTTTTTGCAAAAAGACAGTGTGGATTTGTTGCCAGTGCAGCCTTACTTCCAGTAGCAATACTGCCTGTAGTATCATGTATGGAGGCCTCAGGGCTCGCTCAGGGCTTGTCATGCAGAACTGCAGGCCTGACAGAGCAGAACTGCTCTCCTCTCCTCTCCTCTCCTCTCCTCTCCTCTCCTCTCCTCTCCTCTCCTCTCCTCTCCTCTCCTCTTCTCTCCTGTGTGCCAGTCCAATATCTAAGAGACTGTTTGCCTGAAAGGACAGAGGGGTTTCAGTTCCAAAATCAATGTTAAGGACACAGAACACAATGAATTTTATTTTATTTTGTTGTTAATTTATTAATTTTCTTGATTTGATGTTAATTCATGTTATGTTTCTTCGTGTCATTCTTTTTCCCTTTGTGACTCTGTTTCAGAAGCCAGGCTCACAAGCATTAGCTCAAGCCCAAGTGTAGCCAGGAGTAGGCTGAGGCATTCTTCAGTTTAGCCTGAGAAAAGATCCCTTGCAGGCTGGCAAAGGCAAGTCCCAGAGCTGCAGAGAACAGCAGCAGGAATAGTGGCCAAGCTGTCCGTGGTTCCTGCAGAGGGAGAACCTTGACAAGGAGTTGTGGGACTGACCATGCACAAAAGAGGAGGAAGAAGAAGAAGAAGAAGAAGAAGAGGAAGAAGAGGAAGAAGAGGAAGAAGAGGTGAGTGGTACCGTGGCATCTCTTCCAAAGCGTGACATGTAGCGATGACGAGCAGACCTTTTGCCTTGCACAACTTGTTTGGCTGCTGTGCTTCTTGGGCAGGGATGCATGAGAAGCGCTCTGGTCCCTGCCAGGCGCTTGTGTTAGCTGCAGGGAGAGCTGAGAAGTGGCAGCTGCGGCTGCCAGCATGGTGGAGCATGAGCAGCCGGCTCCCAGGCCAAATGGCCCAAAGAAATGGTGGCAAGGGGCGGTGCTGAGAACTGCAGAGGAAGGCAAAAAACCGCCGGGGACCAGTGCCAATGTGCCCCGGGGGAAAAAGTTCCTTGCTGAGCCCAGTGCTGGCCATGGGCTGTTCCCTGAGCATGTGAGCCAGACCTGGCTCCCTGTCCCACAGGCTGCTCATGCTTCCCAGGAGCTGCCCAAGCCCTATCCTCCCTTGAGCTGGAGCTATGTCGCAGACATACCAGAGTGCCCAAGTGCCTCTGAGCTGATAGACCTTGTGGGCAAGAATCCTTGCTGTCCCTGTGTAGGACACCAGTGGGTGTTCCAAAGCACTGCAAGGCCTTGCAAGCCCTTGCAAGCCCTCGACATCCTATCTCTTACGGCTCCTGAGCGTTGCTCTGTAGGAGATGAGGATGGTGAGCTCTGCAGTGCTCCTCAAGAAGGAATTGCCTTGGTCTTGCCACTGCTATCCAGTTGAAAAGGATTTGCATCCATGAGCCGAGCTTGGAAGGTGGCCCTGCCAGCAGATTGTCTTGCAGCGGAGAACCTCCAGCAGCCTCATGCAAGGTTTTCTTCCCTCAGCCCCTGGCCTGTGATTCCAGCAGCTCCTCAAGTGCTTCCTGTGAGATGTGCTGGGGCTGCCCCCGGGCCAGCTCTGGCAGTGGACACGGGAGGCTGCTCCTCTGGATCCTGCGTGGGGCCTGGTGACCACTGCGTTGCCGGGTGCTGGCATTGTGACATGGGGGTGACACAGCCGCATATGTGCAGCCCTTTGGAGGAAGCCTTTGGGGTGCTGGCTCCAAATCAGTCCCTGTACCTACAAAATAGGGGAGTAAGCAACCTCATAGAGTCCCTTTTTTGCAAAAAGACAGTGTGGATTTGTTGCCAGTGCAGCCTTCCTTCCAGTAGCAATACTGCCTGTAGTATCATGTATGGAGGCCTCAGGGCTCGCTCAGGGCTTGTCACGCAGAACTGCAGGCCTGACAGAGCAGAACTGCTCTCCTCTCCTCTCCTCTCCTCTCCTCTCCTCTCCTCTCTTGTCCGCCAATCCAATATCTAAGAGACTGTTTGCCTGAAAGGACAGAGGGTTTTCAGTTCCAAAATCAATTTCAAGGACACAGAACACAATGAATTTTATTTTATTTTGTTGTTAATTTATTAATTTTCTTGATTTTATGTTAATTCATGTGATGTTTCTTCGTGTCATTTTTTTTCCCTTTGTGACTCTGTTTCAGAACCCAGGCTCACAAGCATTAGCTCAAGCCCAAGTGTAGCCAGGAGTAGGCTGAGGCATTCTTCAGTTTAGCCTGAGAAAAGATCCCTTGCAGGCTGGCAAAGGCAAGTCCCAGAGCTGCAGAGAGCAGCAGCAGGAATAGAGGCCAAGCTGTCCGCGGTTCCTGCAGAGGGAGAACCTTGACAAGGAGTTGTGGGACTGACCATGCACAAAAGAGGAGGAGGAAGAGGAAGAAGAAGAAGAAGAAGAGGAAGAAGAGGAAGAAGAGGAAGAAGAGGTGAGTGGTACCGTGGCATCTCTTCCAAAGCGTGACATGTAGCGAGGACGAGCAGACCTTTTGCCTTGCACAACTTGTTTGGCTGCTGTGCTTCTTGGGCAGGGATGCATGAGAAGCGCTCTGGTCCCTGCCAGGCGCTTGTGTTAGCTGCAGGGAGAGCTGAGAAGTGGCAGCTGCGGCTGCCAGCATGGTGGAGCATGAGCAGCCGGCTCCCAGGCCAAATGGCCCAAAGAAATGGTGGCAAGGGGCGGTGCTGAGAACTGCAGAGGAAGGCAAAAAACCGCCGGGGACCAGTGCCAATGTGCCCCGGGGGAAAAAGTTCCTTGCTGAGCCCAGTGCTGGCCATGGGCTGTTCCCTGAGCATGTGAGCCAGACCTGGCTCCCTGTCCCACAGGCTGCTCATGCTTCCCAGGAGCTGCCCAAGCCCTATCCTCCCTTGAGCTGGAGCTATGTCGCGGACATACCAGAGTGCCCAAGTGCCTCTGAGCTGATAGACCATGTGGGCAAGAATCCTTGCTGTCCCTGTGTAGGACACCAGTGGGTGTTCCAAAGCACTGCAAGCCCTTGCAAGCCCTTGCAAGCCCTCGACATCCTATCTCTTACGGCTCCTGAGCGTTGCTCTGTAGGAGATGAGGATGGTGAGCTGTGCAGTGCTCCTCAAGAAGGAATTGCCTTGGTCTTGCCACTGCTATCCAGTTGAAAAGGATTTGCATCCATGAGCCGAGCTTGGAAGGTGGCCCTGCCAGCAGATTGTCTTGCAGCGGAGAACCTCCAGCAGCCTCATGCAAGGTTTTCTTCCCTCAGCCCCTGGCCTGTGATTCCAGCAGCTCCTCAAGTGCTTCCTGTGAGATGTGCTGGGGCTGCCCCCGGGCCAGCTCTGGCAGTGGACACGGGAGGCTGCTCCTCTGGATCCTGCGTGGGGCCTGGTGACCACTGCGTTGCCGGGTGCTGGCATTGTGACATGGGGGTGACACAGCCGCATATGTGCAGCCCTTTGGAGGAAGCCTTTGCGGTGCTGGCTCCAAATCAGTCCCTGTACCTACAAAATAGGGGAGTAAGCAACCTCATAGAGTCCCTTTTTTGCAAAAAGACAGTGTGGATTTGTTGCCAGTGCAGCCTTACTTCCAGTAGCAATACTGCCTGTAGTATCATGTATGGAGGCCTCAGGGCTCGCTCAGGGCTTGTCACACAGAACTGCAGGCCTGACAGAGCAGAACTGCTCTCCTCTCCTCTCCTCTCCTCTCCTCTCCTCTCCTCTCCTCTCCTCTCCTCTCCTCTCCTCTCCTGTCCACCAATCCAATATCTAAGAGACTGTTTGCCTGAAAGGACAGAGGGGTTTCAGTTCCAAAATCAATTTCAAGGACACAGAACACAATGAATTTTATTTTATTTTGTTGTTAATTTATTAATTTTCTTGATTTTATGTTAATTCATGTGATGTTTCTTCGTGTCATTTTTTTTCCCTTTGTGACTCTGTTTCAGAACCCAGGCTCACAAGCATTAGCTCAAGCCCAAGTGTAGCCAGGAGTAGGCTGAGGCATTCTTCAGTTTAGCCTGAGAAAAGATCCCTTGCAGGCTGGCAAAGGCAAGTCCCAGAGCTGCAGAGAGCAGCAGCAGGAATAGAGGCCAAGCTGTCCGCGGTTCCTGCAGAGGGAGAACCTTGACAAGGAGTTGTGGGACTGACCATGCACAAAAGAGGAGGAAGAAGAAGAAGAAGAAGAAGAAGAAGAAGAGGAAGAAGAGGAAGAAGAGGTGAGTGGTACCGTGGCATCTCTTCCAAAGCGTGACATGTAGCGAGGACGAGCAGACCTTTTGCCTTGCACAACTTGTTTGGCTGCTGTGCTTCTTGGCCAGGGATGCATGAGAAGCGCTCTGGTCCCTGCCAGGCGCTTGTGTTAGCTGCAGGGAGAGCTGAGAAGTGGCAGCTGTGGCTGCCAGCATGGTGGAGCATGAGCAGCCGGCTCCCAGGCCAAATGGCCCAAAGAAATGGTGGCAAGGGGCGGTGCTGAGAAGTGCAGAGGAAGGCAAAAAACCGCCGGGGACCAGTGCCAATGTGCCCCGGGGGAAAAAGTTCCTTGCTGAGCCCAGTGCTGGCCATGGGCTGTTCCCTGAACATGTGAGCCAGACCTGGCTCCCTGTCCCACAGGCTGCTCATGCTTCCCAGGAGCTGCCCAAGCCCTATCCTCCCTTGAGCTGGAGCTATGTCACGGACATACCAGAGTGCCCAAGTGCCTCTGAGCTGATAGACCTTGTGGGCAAGAATCCTTGCTGTCCCTGTGTAGGACACCAGTGGGTGTTCCAAAGCACTGCAAGGCCTTGCAAGCCCTTGCAAGCCCTCGACATCCTATCTCTTACGGCTCCTGAGCGTTGCTCTGTAGGAGATGAGGATGGTGAGCTCTGCAGTGCTCCTCAAGAAGGAATTGCCTTGGTCTTGCCACTGCTATCCAGTTGAAAAGGATTTGCATCCATGAGCCGAGCTTGGAAGGTGGCCCTGCCAGCACATTGTCTTGCAGCGGAGAACCTCCAGCAGCCTCATGCAAGGTTTTCTTCCCTCAGCCCCTGGCCTGTGATTCCAGCAGCTCCTCAAGTGCTTCCTGTCAGATGTGCCGGGGCTGCCCCCGGGCCAGCTCTGGCAGTGGACACGGGAGGCTGCTCCTCTGGATCCTGCGTGGGGCCTGGTGACCACTGCGTTGCCGGGTGCTGGCATTGTGACATGGGGGTGACACAGCCGCATATGTGCAGCCCTTTGGAGGAAGCCTTTGGGGTGCTGGCTCCAAATCAGTCCCTGTACCTACAAAATAGGGGAGTAAGCAACCTCATAGAGTCCCTTTTTTGCAAAAAGACAGTGTGGATTTGTTGCCAGTGCAGCCTTACTTCCAGTAGCAATACTGCCTGTAGTATCATGTATGGAGGCCTCAGGGCTCGCTCAGGGCTTGTCACGCAGAACTGCAGGCCTGACAGAGCAGAACTGCTCTCCTCTCCTCTCCTCTCCTCTCCTCTCCTCTCCTCTCCTCTCCTCTCCTCTTCTCTCCTCTCCTCTTCTCTCCTGTCCGCCAATCCAATATCTAAGAGACTGTTTGCCTGAAAGGACAGAGGGTTTTCAGTTCCAAAATCAATTTCAAGGACACAGAACACAATGAATTTTATTTTATTTTGTTGTTAATTTATTAATTTTCTTGATTTTATGTTAATTCATGTGATGTTTCTTCGTGTCATTTTTTTTCCCTTTGTGACTCTGTTTCAGAAGCCAGGCTCACAAGCATTAGCTCAAGCCCAAGTGTAGCCAGGAGTAGGCTGAGGCATTCTTCAGTTTAGCCTGAGAAAAGATCCCTTGCAGGCTGGCAAAGGCAAGTCCCAGAGCTGCAGAGAGCAGCAGCAGGAATAGAGGCCAAGCTGTCCGCGGTTCCTGCAGAGGGAGAACCTTGACAAGGAGTTGTGGGACTGACCATGCACAAAAGAGGAGGAGGAAGAGGAAGAAGAAGAAGAAGAAGAGGAAGAAGAGGAAGAAGAGGAAGAAGAGGTGAGTGGTACCGTGGCATCTCTTCCAAAGCGTGACATGTAGCGATGACGAGCAGACCTTTTGCCTTGCACAACTTGTTTGGCTGCTGTGCTTCTTGGGCAGGGATGCATGAGAAGCGCTCTGGTCCCTGCCAGGCGCTTGTGTTAGCTGCAGGGAGAGCTGAGAAGTGGCAGCTGCGGCTGCCAGCATGGTGGAGCATGAGCAGCCGGCTCCCAGGCCAAATGGCCCAAAGAAATGGTGGCAAGGGGCGGTGCTGAGAAGTGCAGAGGAAGGCAAAAAACCGCCGGGGACCAGTGCCAATGTGCCCCGGGGGA
This sequence comes from Caloenas nicobarica, assembly GCF_036013445.1. Classification (NCBI taxonomy): domain Eukaryota; kingdom Metazoa; phylum Chordata; class Aves; order Columbiformes; family Columbidae; genus Caloenas; species Caloenas nicobarica. The sequence goes on along the minus strand of NC_088252.1, from coordinate 512,127 downwards.
AAAAGTTCCTTGCTGAGCCCAGTGCTGGCCATGGGCTGTTCCCTGAACATGTGAGCCAGACCTGGCTCCCTGTCCCACAGGCTGCTCATGCTTCCCAGGAGCTGCCCAAGCCCTATCCTCCCTTGAGCTGGAGCTATGTCACGGACATACCAGAGTGCCCAAGTGCCTCTGAGCTGATAGACCTTGTGGGCAAGAATCCTTGCTGTCCCTGTGTAGGACACCAGTGGGTGTTCCAAAGCACTGCAAGGCCTTGCAAGCCCTTGCAAGCCCTCGACATCCTATCTCTTACGGCTCCTGAGCGTTGCTCTGTAGGAGATGAGGATGGTGAGCTCTGCAGTGCTCCTCAAGAAGGAATTGCCTTGGTCTTGCCACTGCTATCCAGTTGAAAAGGATTTGCATCCATGAGCCGAGCTTGGAAGGTGGCCCTGCCAGCACATTGTCTTGCAGCGGAGAACCTCCAGCAGCCTCATGCAAGGTTTTCTTCCCTCAGCCCCTGGCCTGTGATTCCAGCAGCTCCTCAAGTGCTTCCTGTCAGATGTGCCGGGGCTGCCCCCGGGCCAGCTCTGGCAGTGGACACGGGAGGCTGCTCCTCTGGATCCTGCGTGGGGCCTGGTGACCACTGCGTTGCCGGGTGCTGGCATTGTGACATGGGGGTGACACAGCCGCATATGTGCAGCCCTTTGGAGGAAGCCTTTGGGGTGCTGGCTCCAAATCAGTCCCTGTACCTACAAAATAGGGGAGGAAGCAACCTAATAGAGTCCCTTTTTTGCAAAAAGACAGTGTGGATTTGTTGCCAGTGCAGCCTTACTTCCAGTAGCAATACTGCCTGTAGTATCATGTATGGAGGCCTCAGGGCTCGCTCAGGGCTTGTCACGCAGAACTGCAGGCCTGACAGAGCAGAACTGCTCTCCTCTCCTCTCCTCTCCTCTCCTCTCCTCTCCTCTCCTCTCCTCTCCTCTCCTCTCCTCTTCTCTCCTCTCCTCTTCTCTCCTGTCCGCCAATCCAATATCTAAGAGACTGTTTGCCTGAAAGGACAGAGGGTTTTCAGTTCCAAAATCAATTTCAAGGACACAGAACACAATGAATTTTATTTTATTTTGTTGTTAATTTATTAATTTTCTTGATTTTATGTTAATTCATGTGATGTTTCTTCGTGTCATTTTTTTTCCCTTTGTGACTCTGTTTCAGAAGCCAGGCTCACAAGCATTAGCTCAAGCCCAAGTGTAGCCAGGAGTAGGCTGAGGCATTCTTCAGTTTAGCCTGAGAAAAGATCCCTTGCAGGCTGGCAAAGGCAAGTCCCAGAGCTGCAGAGAGCAGCAGCAGGAATAGAGGCCAAGCTGTCCGCGGTTCCTGCAGAGGGAGAACCTTGACAAGGAGTTGTGGGACTGACCATGCACAAAAGAGGAGGAGGAAGAGGAAGAAGAAGAAGAAGAAGAGGAAGAAGAGGAAGAAGAGGAAGAAGAGGTGAGTGGTACCGTGGCATCTCTTCCAAAGCGTGACATGTAGCGATGACGAGCAGACCTTTTGCCTTGCACAACTTGTTTGGCTGCTGTGCTTCTTGGGCAGGGATGCATGAGAAGCGCTCTGGTCCCTGCCAGGCGCTTGTGTTAGCTGCAGGGAGAGCTGAGAAGTGGCAGCTGCAGCTGCCAGCATGGTGGAGCATGAGCAGCCGGCTCCCAGGCCAAATGGCCCAAAGAAATGGTGGCAAGGGGCGGTGCTGAGAACTGCAGAGGAAGGCAAAAAACCGCCGGGGACCAGTGCCAATGTGCCCCGGGGGAAAAAGTTCCTTGCTGAGCCCAGTGCTGGCCATGGGCTGTTCCCTGAGCATGTGAGCCAGACCTGGCTCCCTGTCCCACAGGCTGCTCATGCTTCCCAGGAGCTGCCCAAGCCCTATCCTCCCTTGAGCTGGAGCTATGTCGCGGACATACCAGAGTGCCCAAGTGCCTCTGAGCTGATAGACCTTGTGGGCAAGAATCCTTGCTGTCCCTGTGTAGGACACCAGTGGGTGTTCCAAAGCACTGCAAGCCCTTGCAAGCCCTTGCAAGCCCTCGACATCCTATCTCTTACGGCTCCTGAGCGTTGCTCTGTAGGAGATGAGGATGGTGAGCTCTGCAGTGCTCCTCAAGAAGGAATTGCCTTGGTCTTGCCACTGCTATCCAGTTGAAAAGGATTTGCATCCATGAGCCGAGCTTGGAAGGTGGCCCTGCCAGCACATTGTCTTGCAGCGGAGAACCTCCAGCAGCCTCATGCAAGGTTTTCTTCCCTCAGCCCCTGGCCTGTGATTCCAGCAGCTCCTCAAGTGCTTCCTGTCAGATGTGCCGGGGCTGCCCCCGGGCCAGCTCTGGCAGTGGACACGGGAGGCTGCTCCTCTGGATCCTGCGTGGGGCCTGGTGACCACTGCGTTGCCGGGTGCTGGCATTGTGACATGGGGGTGACACAGCCGCATATGTGCAGCCCTTTGGAGGAAGCCTTTGGGGTGCTGGCTCCAAATCAGTCCCTGTACCTACAAAATAGGGGAGTAAGCAACCTCATAGAGTCCCTTTTTTGCAAAAAGACAGTGTGGATTTGTTGCCAGTGCAGCCTTACTTCCAGTAGCAATACTGCCTGTAGTATCATGTATGGAGGCCTCAGGGCTCGCTCAGGGCTTGTCACGCAGAACTGCAGGCCTGACAGAGCAGAACTGCTCTCCTCTCCTCTCCTCTCCTCTCCTCTCCTCTCCTCTCCTCTCCTCTCCTCTCCTCTCCTCTTCTCTCCTCTCCTCTTCTCTCCTGTCCGCCAATCCAATATCTAAGAGACTGTTTGCCTGAAAGGACAGAGGGTTTTCAGTTCCAAAATCAATTTCAAGGACACAGAACACAATGAATTTTATTTTATTTTGTTGATAATTTATTAATTTTCTTGATTTTATGTTAATTCATGTGATGTTTCTTCGTGTCATTTTTTTTCCCTTTGTGACTCTGTTTCAGAAGCCAGGCTCACAAGCATTAGCTCAAGCCCAAGTGTAGCCAGGAGTAGGCTGAGGCATTCTTCAGTTTAGCCTGAGAAAAGATCCCTTGCAGGCTGGCAAAGGCAAGTCCCAGAGCTGCAGAGAGCAGCAGCAGGAATAGAGGCCAAGCTGTCCGCGGTTCCTGCAGAGGGAGAACCTTGACAAGGAGTTGTGGGACTGACCATGCACAAAAGAGGAGGAGGAAGAGGAAGAAGAAGAAGAAGAAGAGGAAGAAGAGGAAGAAGAGGAAGAAGAGGTGAGTGGTACCGTGGCATCTCTTCCAAAGCGTGACATGTAGCGATGACGAGCAGACCTTTTGCCTTGCACAACTTGTTTGGCTGCTGTGCTTCTTGGGCAGGGATGCATGAGAAGCGCTCTGGTCCCTGCCAGGCGCTTGTGTTAGCTGCAGGGAGAGCTGAGAAGTGGCAGCTGCGGCTGCCAGCATGGTGGAGCATGAGCAGCCGGCTCCCAGGCCAAATGGCCCAAAGAAATGGTGGCAAGGGGCGGTGCTGAGAACTGCAGAGGAAGGCAAAAAACCGCCGGGGACCAGTGCCAATGTGCCCCGGGGGAAAAAGTTCCTTGCTGAGCCCAGTGCTGGCCATGGGCTGTTCCCTGAGCATGTGAGCCAGACCTGGCTCCCTGTCCCACAGGCTGCTCATGCTTCCCAGGAGCTGCCCAAGCCCTATCCTCCCTTGAGCTGGAGCTATGTCGCGGACATACCAGAGTGCCCAAGTGCCTCTGAGCTGATAGACCTTGTGGGCAAGAATCCTTGCTGTCCCTGTGTAGGACACCAGTGGGTGTTCCAAAGCACTGCAAGCCCTTGCAAGCCCTTGCAAGCCCTCGACATCCTATCTCTTACGGCTCCTGAGCGTTGCTCTGTAGGAGATGAGGATGGTGAGCTGTGCAGTGCTCCTCAAGAAGGAATTGCCTTGGTCTTGCCACTGCTATCCAGTTGAAAAGGATTTGCATCCATGAGCCGAGCTTGGAAGGTGGCCCTGCCAGCAGATTGTCTTGCAGCGGAGAACCTCCAGCAGCCTCATGCAAGGTTTTCTTCCCTCAGCCCCTGGCCTGTGATTCCAGCAGCTCCTCAAGTGCTTCCTGTCAGATGTGCTGGGGCTGCCCCCGGGCCAGCTCTGGCAGTGGACACGGGAGGCTGCTCCTCTGGATCCTGCGTGGGGCCTGGTGACCACTGCGTTGCCGGGTGCTGGCATTGTGACATGGGGGTGACACAGCCGCATATGTGCAGCCCTTTGGAGGAAGCCTTTGCGGTGCTGGCTCCAAATCAGTCCCTGTACCTACAAAATAGGGGAGTAAGCAACCTCATAGAGTCCCTTTTTTGCAAAAAGACAGTGTGGATTTGTTGCCAGTGCAGCCTTACTTCCAGTAGCAATACTGCCTGTAGTATCATGTATGGAGGCCTCAGGGCTCGCTCAGGGCTTGTCACACAGAACTGCAGGCCTGACAGAGCAGAACTGCTCTCCTCTCCTCTCCTCTCCTCTCCTCTCCTCTCCTCTCCTCTCCTCTCCTCTCCTCTCCTCTCCTGTCCACCAATCCAATATCTAAGAGACTGTTTGCCTGAAAGGACAGAGGGGTTTCAGTTCCAAAATCAATTTCAAGGACACAGAACACAATGAATTTTATTTTATTTTGTTGTTAATTTATTAATTTTCTTGATTTTATGTTAATTCATGTGATGTTTCTTCGTGTCATTTTTTTTCCCTTTGTGACTCTGTTTCAGAAGCCAGGCTCACAAGCATTAGCTCAAGCCCAAGTGTAGCCAGGAGTAGGCTGAGGCATTCTTCAGTTTAGCCTGAGAAAAGATCCCTTGCAGGCTGGCAAAGGCAAGTCCCAGAGCTGCAGAGAGCAGCAGCAGGAATAGAGGCCAAGCTGTCCGCGGTTCCTGCAGAGGGAGAACCTTGACAAGGAGTTGTGGGACTGACCATGCACAAAAGAGGAGGAGGAAGAGGAAGAAGAAGAAGAAGAAGAGGAAGAAGAGGAAGAAGAGGAAGAAGAGGTGAGTGGTACCGTGGCATCTCTTCCAAAGCGTGACATGTAGCGATGACGAGCAGACCTTTTGCCTTGCACAACTTGTTTGGCTGCTGTGCTTCTTGGGCAGGGATGCATGAGAAGCGCTCTGGTCCCTGCCAGGCGCTTGTGTTAGCTGCAGGGAGAGCTGAGAAGTGGCAGCTGCGGCTGCCAGCATGGTGGAGCATGAGCAGCCGGCTCCCAGGCCAAATGGCCCAAAGAAATGGTGGCAAGGGGCGGTGCTGAGAACTGCAGAGGAAGGCAAAAAACCGCCGGGGACCAGTGCCAATGTGCCCCGGGGGAAAAAGTTCCTTGCTGAGCCCAGTGCTGGCCATGGGCTGTTCCCTGAGCATGTGAGCCAGACCTGGCTCCCTGTCCCACAGGCTGCTCATGCTTCCCAGGAGCTGCCCAAGCCCTATCCTCCCTTGAGCTGGAGCTATGTCGCGGACATACCAGAGTGCCCAAGTGCCTCTGAGCTGATAGACCTTGTGGGCAAGAATCCTTGCTGTCCCTGTGTAGGACACCAGTGGGTGTTCCAAAGCACTGCAAGCCCTTGCAAGCCCTTGCAAGCCCTCGACATCCTATCTCTTACGGCTCCTGAGCGTTGCTCTGTAGGAGATGAGGATGGTGAGCTCTGCAGTGCTCCTCAAGAAGGAATTGCCTTGGTCTTGCCACTGCTATCCAGTTGAAAAGGATTTGCATCCATGAGCCGAGCTTGGAAGGTGGCCCTGCCAGCACATTGTCTTGCAGCGGAGAACCTCCAGCAGCCTCATGCAAGGTTTTCTTCCCTCAGCCCCTGGCCTGTGATTCCAGCAGCTCCTCAAGTGCTTCCTGTCAGATGTGCCAGGGCTGCCCCCGGGCCAGCTCTGGCAGTGGACACGGGAGGCTGCTCCTCTGGATCCTGCGTGGGGCCTGGTGACCACTGCGTTGCCGGGTGCTGGCATTGTGACATGGGGGTGACACAGCCGCATATGTGCAGCCCTTTGGAGGAAGCCTTTGGGGTGCTGGCTCCAAATCAGTCCCTGTACCTACAAAATAGGGGAGTAAGCAACCTCATAGAGTCCCTTTTTTGCAAAAAGACAGTGTGGATTTGTTGCCAGTGCAGCCTTACTTCCAGTAGCAATACTGCCTGTAGTATCATGTATGGAGGCCTCAGGGCTCGCTCAGGGCTTGTCACGCAGAACTGCAGGCCTGACAGAGCAGAACTGCTCTCCTCTCCTCTCCTCTCCTCTCCTCTCCTCTCCTCTCCTCTCCTCTCCTCTCCTCTCCTCTCCTCTTCTCTCCTCTCCTCTTCTCTCCTGTCCGCCAATCCAATATCTAAGAGACTGTTTGCCTGAAAGGACAGAGGGTTTTCAGTTCCAAAATCAATTTCAAGGACACAGAACACAATGAATTTTATTTTATTTTGTTGTTAATTTATTAATTTTCTTGATTTTATGTTAATTCATGTGATGTTTCTTCGTGTCATTTTTTTTCCCTTTGTGACTCTGTTTCAGAAGCCAGGCTCACAAGCATTAGCTCAAGCCCAAGTGTAGCCAGGAGTAGGCTGAGGCATTCTTCAGTTTAGCCTGAGAAAAGATCCCTTGCAGGCTGGCAAAGGCAAGTCCCAGAGCTGCAGAGAGCAGCAGCAGGAATAGAGGCCAAGCTGTCCGCGGTTCCTGCAGAGGGAGAACCTTGACAAGGAGTTGTGGGACTGACCATGCACAAAAGAGGAGGAGGAAGAGGAAGAAGAAGAAGAAGAAGAGGAAGAAGAGGAAGAAGAGGAAGAAGAGGTGAGTGGTACCGTGGCATCTCTTCCAAAGCGTGACATGTAGCGATGACGAGCAGACCTTTTGCCTTGCACAACTTGTTTGGCTGCTGTGCTTCTTGGGCAGGGATGCATGAGAAGCGCTCTGGTCCCTGCCAGGCGCTTGTGTTAGCTGCAGGGAGAGCTGAGAAGTGGCAGCTGCGGCTGCCAGCATGGTGGAGCATGAGCAGCCGGCTCCCAGGCCAAATGGCCCAAAGAAATGGTGGCAAGGGGCGGTGCTGAGAACTGCAGAGGAAGGCAAAAAACCGCCGGGGACCAGTGCCAATGTGCCCCGGGGGAAAAAGTTCCTTGCTGAGCCCAGTGCTGGCCATGGGCTGTTCCCTGAGCATGTGAGCCAGACCTGGCTCCCTGTCCCACAGGCTGCTCATGCTTCCCAGGAGCTGCCCAAGCCCTATCCTCCCTTGAGCTGGAGCTATGTCGCGGACATACCAGAGTGCCCAAGTGCCTCTGAGCTGATAGACCTTGTGGGCAAGAATCCTTGCTGTCCCTGTGTAGGACACCAGTGGGTGTTCCAAAGCACTGCAAGCCCTTGCAAGCCCTTGCAAGCCCTCGACATCCTATCTCTTACGGCTCCTGAGCGTTGCTCTGTAGGAGATGAGGATGGTGAGCTGTGCAGTGCTCCTCAAGAAGGAATTGCCTTGGTCTTGCCACTGCTATCCAGTTGAAAAGGATTTGCATCCATGAGCCGAGCTTGGAAGGTGGCCCTGCCAGCAGATTGTCTTGCAGCGGAGAACCTCCAGCAGCCTCATGCAAGGTTTTCTTCCCTCAGCCCCTGGCCTGTGATTCCAGCAGCTCCTCAAGTGCTTCCTGTGAGATGTGCTGGGGCTGCCCCCGGGCCAGCTCTGGCAGTGGACACGGGAGGCTGCTCCTCTGGATCCTGCGTGGGGCCTGGTGACCACTGCGTTGCCGGGTGCTGGCATTGTGACATGGGGGTGACACAGCCGCATATGTGCAGCCCTTTGGAGGAAGCCTTTGCGGTGCTGGCTCCAAATCAGTCCCTGTACCTACAAAATAGGGGAGTAAGCAACCTCATAGAGTCCCTTTTTTGCAAAAAGACAGTGTGGATTTGTTGCCAGTGCAGCCTTACTTCCAGTAGCAATACTGCCTGTAGTATCATGTATGGAGGCCTCAGGGCTCGCTCAGGGCTTGTCACACAGAACTGCAGGCCTGACAGAGCAGAACTGCTCTCCTCTCCTCTCCTCTCCTCTCCTCTCCTCTCCTCTCCTCTCCTCTCCTCTCCTCTCCTCTCCTGTCCACCAATCCAATATCTAAGAGACTGTTTGCCTGAAAGGACAGAGGGGTTTCAGTTCCAAAATCAATTTCAAGGACACAGAACACAATGAATTTTATTTTATTTTGTTGTTAATTTATTAATTTTCTTGATTTTATGTTAATTCATGTGATGTTTCTTCGTGTCATTTTTTTTCCCTTTGTGACTCTGTTTCAGAACCCAGGCTCACAAGCATTAGCTCAAGCCCAAGTGTAGCCAGGAGTAGGCTGAGGCATTCTTCAGTTTAGCCTGAGAAAAGATCCCTTGCAGGCTGGCAAAGGCAAGTCCCAGAGCTGCAGAGAGCAGCAGCAGGAATAGAGGCCAAGCTGTCCGCGGTTCCTGCAGAGGGAGAACCTTGACAAGGAGTTGTGGGACTGACCATGCACAAAAGAGGAGGAAGAAGAAGAAGAAGAAGAAGAAGAAGAAGAGGAAGAAGAGGAAGAAGAGGTGAGTGGTACCGTGGCATCTCTTCCAAAGCGTGACATGTAGCGAGGACGAGCAGACCTTTTGCCTTGCACAACTTGTTTGGCTGCTGTGCTTCTTGGCCAGGGATGCATGAGAAGCGCTCTGGTCCCTGCCAGGCGCTTGTGTTAGCTGCAGGGAGAGCTGAGAAGTGGCAGCTGTGGCTGCCAGCATGGTGGAGCATGAGCAGCCGGCTCCCAGGCCAAATGGCCCAAAGAAATGGTGGCAAGGGGCGGTGCTGAGAAGTGCAGAGGAAGGCAAAAAACCGCCGGGGACCAGTGCCAATGTGCCCCGGGGGAAAAAGTTCCTTGCTGAGCCCAGTGCTGGCCATGGGCTGTTCCCTGAACATGTGAGCCAGACCTGGCTCCCTGTCCCACAGGCTGCTCATGCTTCCCAGGAGCTGCCCAAGCCCTATCCTCCCTTGAGCTGGAGCTATGTCACGGACATACCAGAGTGCCCAAGTGCCTCTGAGCTGATAGACCTTGTGGGCAAGAATCCTTGCTGTCCCTGTGTAGGACACCAGTGGGTGTTCCAAAGCACTGCAAGGCCTTGCAAGCCCTTGCAAGCCCTCGACATCCTATCTCTTACGGCTCCTGAGCGTTGCTCTGTAGGAGATGAGGATGGTGAGCTCTGCAGTGCTCCTCAAGAAGGAATTGCCTTGGTCTTGCCACTGCTATCCAGTTGAAAAGGATTTGCATCCATGAGCCGAGCTTGGAAGGTGGCCCTGCCAGCACATTGTCTTGCAGCGGAGAACCTCCAGCAGCCTCATGCAAGGTTTTCTTCCCTCAGCCCCTGGCCTGTGATTCCAGCAGCTCCTCAAGTGCTTCCTGTCAGATGTGCCGGGGCTGCCCCCGGGCCAGCTCTGGCAGTGGACACGGGAGGCTGCTCCTCTGGATCCTGCGTGGGGCCTGGTGACCACTGCGTTGCCGGGTGCTGGCATTGTGACATGGGGGTGACACAGCCGCATATGTGCAGCCCTTTGGAGGAAGCCTTTGGGGTGCTGGCTCCAAATCAGTCCCTGTAGCTACAAAATAGGGGAGTAAGCAACCTCATAGAGTCCCTTTTTTGCAAAAAGACAGTGTGGATTTGTTGCCAGTGCAGCCTTACTTCCAGTAGCAATACTGCCTGTAGTATCATGTATGGAGGCCTCAGGGCTCGCTCAGGGCTTGTCACGCAGAACTGCAGGCCTGACAGAGCAGAACTGCTCTCCTCTCCTCTCCTCTCCTCTCCTCTCCTCTCCTCTCCTCTCCTCTCCTCTCCTCTCCTCTCCTCTTCTCTCCTCTCCTCTTCTCTCCTGTCCGCCAATCCAATATCTAAGAGACTGTTTGCCTGAAAGGACAGAGGGTTTTCAGTTCCAAAATCAATTTCAAGGACACAGAACACAATGAATTTTATTTTATTTTGTTGTTAATTTATTAATTTTCTTGATTTTATGTTAATTCATGTGATGTTTCTTCGTGTCATTTTTTTTCCCTTTGTGACTCTGTTTCAGAAGCCAGGCTCACAAGCATTAGCTCAAGCCCAAGTGTAGCCAGGAGTAGGCTGAGGCATTCTTCAGTTTAGCCTGAGAAAAGATCCCTTGCAGGCTGGCAAAGGCAAGTCCCAGAGCTGCAGAGAGCAGCAGCAGGAATAGAGGCCAAGCTGTCCGCGGTTCCTGCAGAGGGAGAACCTTGACAAGGAGTTGTGGGACTGACCATGCACAAAAGAGGAGGAAGAAGAAGAAGAAGAAGAAGAGGAAGAAGAGGAAGAAGAGGAAGAAGAGGTGAGTGGTACCGTGGCATCTCTTCCAAAGCGTGACATGTAGCGAGGACGAGCAGACTTTTTGCCTTGCACAACTTGTTTGGCTGCTGTGCTTCTTGGGCAGGGATGCATGAGAAGCGCTCTGGTCCCTGCCAGGCGCTTGTGTTAGCTGCAGGGAGAGCTGAGAAGTGGCAGCTGCGGCTGCCAGCATGGTGGAGCATGAGCAGCCGGCTCCCAGGCCAAATGGCCCAAAGAAATGGTGGCAAGGGGCGGTGCTGAGAACTGCAGAGGAAGGCAAAAAACCGCCGGGGACCAGTGCCAATGTGCCCCGGGGGAAAAAGTTCCTTGCTGAGCCCAGTGCTGGCCATGGGCTGTTCCCTGAGCATGTGAGCCAGACCTGGCTCCTTGTCCCACAGGCTGCTCATGCTTCCCAGGAGCTGCCCAAGCCCTATCCTCCCTTGAGCTGGAGCTATCTGGCGGACTTGCCAGAGTGCCCAAGTGCCTCTGAGCTGATAGACCTTGTGGGCAAGAATCCTTGTAGGACACCAGTGGCTGTTCCAAAGCACTGCAAGCCCTTGCAAGCCCTCGACATCGTATCTCTTACGGCTCCTGAGCGTTTCTCTGTAGGAGATGAGGATGGTGAGCTGTGCAGTGCTCCTCAAGAAGGAATTGCCTTGGTCTTGCCACTGCTATCCAGTTGAAAAGGATTTGCATCCATGAGCCGAGCTTGGAAGGTGGCCCTGCCAGCACATTGTCTTGCAGCGGAGAACCTCCAGCAGCCTCATGCAAGGTTTTCTTCCCTCAGCCCCTGGCCTGTGATTCCAGCAGCTCCTCAAGTGCTTCCTGTCAGATGTGCTGGGGCTGCCCCCGGGCCAGCTCTGGCAGTGGACACGGGAGGCTGCTCCTCTGGATCCTGCGTGGGGCCTGGTGACCACTGCGTTGCCGGGTGCTGGCATTGTGACATGGGGGTGACACAGCCGCATATGTGCAGCCCTTTGGAGGAAGCCTTTGGGGTGCTGGCTCCAAATCAGTCCCTGTACCTAATAGAGTCCCTTTTTTGCAAAAAGACAGTGTGCATTTGTTGCCAGTGCAGCCTTCCTTCCAGCAGCAATACTGCCTGTAGTCTCATGTATGGAGGCCTCAGGGCTCGCTCAGGGCTTGTCACGCAGAACTGCAGGCCTGACAGAGCAGAACTGCTCTCCTCTCCTCTCCTCTCCTCTCCTCTCCTCTCCTCTCCTATCCTCTCCTCTCCTCTCCTCTCCTCTCCTCTCCTCTTCTCTCCTGTCCGCCAATCCAATATCTAAGAGACTCTTTGCCTGAAAGGACAGAGGGTTTTCAGTTCCAAAATCAATGTCAAGGACACATAACACAATGAATTTTATTTTATTTTGTTGTTAATTTATTAATTTTCTTGATTTTATGTTAATTCATGTGATGTTTCTTCGTGTCATTTTTTTTCCCTTTGTGACTCTGTTTCAGAAGCCAGGCTCACAAGCATTAGCTCAAGCCCAAGTGTAGCCAGGAGTAGGCTGAGGCATTCTTCAGTTGAGCCTGAGAAAAGATCCCTTGCAGGCTGGCAAAGGCAAGTCCCAGAGCTGCAGAGAGCAGCAGCAGGAATAGAGGCCAAGCTGTCCGCGGTTCCTGCAGAGGGAGAACCTTGACAAGGAGTTGTGGGACTGACCATGCACAAAAGAGGAGGAAGAAGAAGAAGAAAAAGAAGAAGAAGAGGAAGAGGAAGAAGAGGAAGAAGAGGTGAGTGGTACCGTGGCATCTCTTCCAAAGCGTGACATGTAGCGATGACGAGCAGACTTTTTGCCTTCCACAACTTGTTTGGCTGCTGTGCTTCTTGGGCAGGGATGCATGAGAAGCGCTCTGGTCCCTGCCAGGCGCTTGTGTTACCTGCAGGGAGAGCTGAGAAGTGGCAGCTGCGGCTGCCAGCATGGTGGAGCATGAGCAGCCGGCTCCCAGGCCAAATGGCCCAAAGAAATGGTGGCAAGGGGCGGTGCTGAGAACTGCAGAGGAAGGCAAAAAACCGCCGGGGACCAGTGCCAATGTGCCCCGGGGGAAAACGTTCCTTGCTGAGCCCAGTGCTGGCCATGGGCTGTTCCCTGAGCATGTGAGCCAGACCTGGCTCCTTGTCCCACAGGCTGCTCACGCTTCCCAGGAGCTGCCCAAGCCCTATCCTCCCTTGAGCTGGAGCTATGTCGCGGACTTGCCAGAGTGCCCAAGTGCCTCTGAGCTGATAGACCTTGTGGGCAAGAATCCTTGCTGTCCCTGTGTAGGACACCAGTGGGTGTTCCAAAGCACTGCAAGCCCTTGCAAGCCCTTGCAAGCCCTCGACGTCCTATCTCTTACGGCTCCTGAGCGTTGCTCTGTAGGAGATGAGGATGGTGAGCTGTGCAGTGCTCCTCAAGAAGGAATTGCCTTGGTCTTGCCACTGCTATCCAGTTGAAAAGGATTTGCATCCATGAGCCGAGCTTGGAAGGTGGCCCTGCCAGCAGATTGTCTTGCAGCGGAGAACCTCCAGCAACCTCATGCAAGGTTTTCTTCCCTCAGCCCCTGGCCTGTGATTCCAGCAGCTCCTCAAGTGCTTCCTGTCAGATGTGCTGGGGCTGCCCCCGGGCCAGCTCTGGCAGTGGACACGGGAGGCTGCTCCTCTGGATCCTGCGTGGGGCCTGGTGACCACTGCGTTGCCGGGTGCTGGCATTGTGACATGGGGGTGACACAGCCGCATATGTGCAGCCCTTTGGAGGAAGCCTTTGGGGTGCTGGCTCCAAATCAGTCCCTGTACCTACAAAATAGGGGAGTAAGCAACCTAATAGAGTCCCTTTTTTGCAAAAAGACAGTGTGGATTTGTTGCCAGTGCAGCCTTCCTTCCAGTAGCAATACTGCCTGTAGTATCATGTATGGAGGCCTCAGGGCTCGCTCAGGGCTTGTCACGCAGAACTGCAGGCCTGACAGAGCAGAACTGCTCTCCTCTCCTCTCCTCTCCTCTCCTCTCCTGTCCGCCAGTCCAATATCTAAGAGACTGTTTGCCTGAAAGGACAGAGGGGTTTCAGTTCCAAAATCAATTTCAAGGACACAGAACACAATGAATTTTATTTTATTTTGTTGTTAATTTATTAATTTTCTTGATTTTATGTTAATTCATGTGATGTTTCTTCGTGTCATTTTTTTTCCCTTTGTGACTCTGTTTCAGAACCCAGGCTCACAAGCATTAGCTCAAGCCCAAGTGTAGCCAGGAGTAGGCTGAGGCATTCTTCAGTTTAGCCTGAGAAAAGATCCCTTGCAGGCTGGCAAAGGCAAGTCCCAGAGCTGCAGAGAGCAGCAGCAGGAATAGAGGCCAAGCTGTCCGCGGTTCCTGCAGAGGGAGAACCTTGACAAGGACTTGTGGGACTGACCATGCACAAAAGAGGAGGAAGAAGAGGAAGAAGAAGAAGAAGAAGAGGAAGAAGAGGAAGAAGAGGTGAGTGGTACCGTGGCATCTCTTCCAAAGCGTGACATGTAGCGATGACGAGCAGACTTTTTGCCTTCCACAACTTGTTTGGCTGCTGTGCTTCTTGGGCAGGGATGCATGAGAAGCGCTCTGGTCCCTGCCAGGCGCTTGTGTTACCTGCAGGGAGAGCTGAGAAGTGGCAGCTGCGGCTGCCAGCATGGTGGAGCATGAGCAGCCGGCTCCCAGGCCAAATGGCCCAAAGAAATGGTGGCAAGGGGCGGTGCTGAGAACTGCAGAGGAAGGCAAAAAACCGCCGGGGGCCAGTGCCAATGTGCCCCAGGGGAAAAAGTTCCTTGCTGAGCCCAGTGCTGGCCATGGGCTGTTCCCTGAGCATGTGAGCCAGACCTGGCTCCTTGTCCCACAGGCTGCTCATGCTTCCCAGGAGCTGCCCAAGCCCTATCCTCCCTTGAGCTGGAGCTATGTCGGCGACTTGCCAGAGTGCCCAAGTGCCTCTGAGCTGATAGACCTTGTGGGCAAGAATCCTTGCTGTCCCTGTGTAGGACACCAGTGGGTGTTCCAAAGCACTGCAAGCCCTTGCAAGCCCTTGCAAGCCCTCGACGTCCTATCTCTTACGGCTCCTGAGCGTTGCTCTGTAGGAGATGAGGATGGTGAGCTCTGCAGTGCTCCTCAAGAAGGAATTGCCTTGGTCTTGCCACTGCTATCCAGTTGAAAAGGATTTGCATCCATGAGCCGAGCTTGGAAGGTGGCCCTGCCAGCAGATTGTCTTGCAGCGGAGAACCTCCAGCAGCCTCATGCAAGGTTTTCTTCCCTCAGCCCCTGGCCTGTGACTCCAGCAGCTCCTCAAGTGCTTCCTGTGAGATGTGCTGGGGCTGCCCCCGGGCCAGCTCTGGCAGTGGACACGGGAGGCTGCTCCTCTGGATCCTGCGTGGGGCCTGGTGACCACTGCCTTGCCGGGTGCTGGCATTGTGACATGGGGGTGACACAGCCGCATATGTGCAGCCCTTTGGAGGAAGCCTTTGGGGTGCTGGCTCCAAATCAGTCCCTGTAGCTACAAAATAGGGGAGTAAGCAACCTAATAGAGTCCCTTTTTTGCAAAAAGACAGTGTGGATTTGTTGCCAGTGCAGCCTTCCTTCCAGTAGCAATACTGCCTGCAGTATCATGTATGGAGGCCTCAGGGCTCGCTCAGGGCTTGTCACGCAGAACTGCAGGCCTGACAGAGCAGAACTGCTCTCCTCTCCTCTCCTCTCCTCTCCTCTCCTCTCCTCTCCTCTCCTCGCCTCGCCTCGCCTCTTCTCTCCTGTCCGCCAGTCCAATATCTAAGAGCTGTTTGCCTGAAAGGACGGAGGGTTTTCAGTTCCAAAATTAATTTCAAGGACACAGAACACAATGAATTGTATTTTATTTTGTTTTTAATTTATTAATTTTCTTGATTTTATATTAATTCATGTTATGTTTCTTCGTGTCATTTTTTTTCCCTTTGTGACTCTGTTTCAGAACCCAGGCTCACAAGCATTAGCTCAAGCCCAAGTGTAGCCAGGAGTAGGCTGAGGCATTCTTCAGTTTAGCCTGAGAAAAGATCCCTTGCAGGCTGGCAAAGGCAAGTCCCAGAGCTGCAGAGAGCAGCAGCAGGAATAGAGGCCAAGCTGTCCGCGGTTCCTGCAGAGGGAGAACCTTGACAAGGACTTGTGGGACTGACCATGCACAAAAGAGGAGGAAGAAGAGGAAGAAGAAGAAGAAGAAGAGGAAGAAGAGGAAGAAGAGGTGAGTGGTACCGTGGCATCTCTTCCAAAGCGTGACATGTAGCGATGACGAGCAGACTTTTTGCCTTGCACAACTTGTTTGGCTGCTGTGCTTCTTGGGCAGGGATGCATGAGAAGCGCTCTGGTCCCTGCCAGGCGCTTGTGTTAGCTGCAGGGAGAGCTGAGAAGTGGCAGCTGAGGCTGCCAGCATGGTGGAGCATGAGCAGCCGGCTCCCAGGCCAAATGGCCCAAAGAAATGGTGGCAAGGGGCGGTGCTGAGAAGTGCAGAGGAAGGCAAAAAACCGCCGGGGACCAGTGCCAATGTGCCCCGGGGGAAAAAGTTCCTTGCTGAGCCCAGTGCTGGCCATGGGCTGTTCCCTGAGCATGTGAGCCAGACCTGGCTCCTTGTCCCACAGGCTGCTCACGCTTCCCAGGAGCTGCCCAAGCCCTATCCTCCCTTGAGCTGGAGCTATGTCGCGGACTTGCCAGAGTGCCCAAGTGCCTCTGAGCTGATAGACCTTGTGGGCAAGAATCCTTGCTGTCCCTGTGTAGGACACCAGTGGCTGTTCCAAAGCACTGCAAGCCCTTGCAAGCCCTTGCAAGCCCTCGACGTCCTATCTCTTACGGCTCCTGAGCGTTGCTCTGTAGGAGATGAGGATGGTGAGCTGTGCAGTGCTCCTCAAGAAGGAATTGCCTTGGTCTTGCCACTGCTATCCAGTTGAAAAGGATTTGCATCCATGAGCCGAGCTTGGAAGGTGGCCCTGCCAGCAGATTGTCTTGCAGCGGAGATCCTCCAGCAGCCTCATGCAAGGTTTTCTTCCCTCAGCCCCTGGCCTGTGATTCCAGCAGCTCCTCAAGTGCTTCCTGTCAGATGTGCTGGGGCTGCCCCCGGGCCAGCTCTGGCAGTGGACACGGGAGGCTGCTCCTCTGGATCCTGCGTGGGGCCTGGTGACCACTGCGTTGCCGGGTGCTGGCATTGTGACATGGGGGTGACACAGCCGCATATGTGCAGCCCTTTGGAGGAAGCCTTTGGGGTGCTGGCTCCAAATCAGTCCCTGTACCTACAAAATAGGGGAGTAAGCAACCTAATAGAGTCCCTTTTTTGCAAAAAGACAGTGTGGATTTGTTGCCAGTGCAGCCTTCCTTCCAGTAGCAATACTGCCTGTAGTATCATGTATGGAGGCCTCAGGGCTCGCTCAGGGCTTGTCACGCAGAACTGCAGGCCTGACAGAGCAGAACTGCTCTCCTCTCCTCTCCTCTCCTCTCCTCTCCTCTCCTCTCCTCTCCTCTCCTCTCCTCTCCTCGCCTCTTCTCTCCTGTCCGCCAGTCCAATATCTAAGAGCTGTTTGCCTGAAAGGACGGAGGGTTTTCAGTTCCAAAATTAATTTCAAGGACACAGAACACAATGAATTGTATTTTATTTTGTTTTTAATTTATTAATTTTCTTGATTTTATATTAATTCATGTTATGTTTCTTCGTGTCATTTTTTTTCCCTTTGTGACTCTGTTTCAGAACCCAGGCTCACAAGCATTAGCTCAAGCCCAAGTGTAGCCAGGAGTAGGCTGAGGCATTCTTCAGTTTAGCCTGAGAAAAGATCCCTTGCAGGCTGGCAAAGGCAAGTCCCAGAGCTGCAGAGAGCAGCAGCAGGAATAGAGGCCAAGCTGTCCGCGGTTCCTGCAGAGGGAGAACCTTGACAAGGACTTGTGGGACTGACCATGCACAAAAGAGGAGGAAGAAGAGGAAGAAGAAGAAGAAGAAGAGGAAGAAGAGGAAGAAGAGGTGAGTGGTACCGTGGCATCTCTTCCAAAGCGTGACATGTAGCGATGACGAGCAGACTTTTTGCCTTGCACAACTTGTTTGGCTGCTGTGCTTCTTGGGCAGGTATGCATGAGAAGCGCTCTGGTCCCTGCCAGGCGCTTGTGTTAGCTGCAGGGAGAGCTGAGAAGTGGCAGCTGCGGCTGGCAGCATGGTGGAGCATGAGCAGCCGGCTCCCAGGCCAAATGGCCCAAAGAAATGGTGGCAAGGGGCGGTGCTGAGAACTGCAGAGGAAGGCAAAAAACCGCCGGGGACCAGTGCCAATGTGCCCCGGGGGAAAAAGTTCCTTGCTGAGCCCAGTGCTGGCCATGGGCTGTTCCCTGAGCATGTGAGCCAGACCTGGCTCCTTGTCCCACAGGCTGCTCATGCTTCCCAGGAGCTGCCCAAGCCCTATCCTCCCTTGAGCTGGAGCTATGTCGGCGACTTGCCAGAGTGCCCAAGTGCCTCTGAGCTGATAGACCTTGTGGGCAAGAATCCTTGCTGTCCCTGTGTAGGACACCAGTGGGTGTTCCAAAGCACTGCAAGCCCTTGCAAGCACTTGCAAGCCCTCGACGTCCTATCTCTTACGGCTCCTGAGCGTTGCTCTGTAGGAGATGAGGATGGTGAGCTCTGCAGTGCTCCTCAAGAAGGAATTGCCTTGGTCTTGCCACTGCTATGCAGTTGAAAAGGATTTGCATCCATGAGCCGAGCTTGGAAGGTGGCCCTGCCAGCACATTGTCTTGCAGCGGAGAACCTCCAGCAGCCTCATGCAAGGTTTTCTTCCCTCAGCCCCTGGCCTGTGATTCCAGCAGCTCCTCAAGTGCTTCCTGTCAGATGTGCCGGGGCTGCCCCCGGGCCAGCTCTGGCAGTGGACACGGGAGGCTGCTCCTCTGGATCCTGCGTGGGGCCTGGTGACCACTGCGTTGCCGGGTGCTGGCATTGTGACATGGGGGTGACACAGCCGCATATGTGCAGCCCTTTGGAGGAAGCCTTTGGAGTGCTGGCTCCAAATCAGTCCCTGTACCTACAAAATAGGGGAGTAAGCAACCTCATAGAGTCCCTTTTTTGCAAAAAGACAGTGTGGATTTGTTGCCAGTGCAGCCTTCCTTCCAGTAGCAATACTGCCTGCAGTATCATGTATGGAGGCCTCAGGGCTCGCTCAGGGCTTGTCACACAGAACTGCAGGCCTGACAGAGCAGAACTGCTCTCCTCTCCTCTCCTCTCCTCTCCTCTCCTCTCCTCTCCTCTCCTCTCCTCTCCTCTCCTCTCCTCTCCTCTCCTCTCCTCTTCTCTCCTGTCCGCCAGTCCAATATCTAAGAGCTGTTTGCCTGAAAGGACAGAGGGTTTTCAGTTCCAAAATTAATTTCAAGGTCACAGAACACAATGAATTGTATTTTATTTTGTTGTTAATTTAGTAATTTTCTTGATTTTATGTTAATTCATGTGATGTTTCTTCGTGTCATTTTTTTTCCCTTTGTGACTCTGTTTCAGAACCCAGGCTCACAAGCATTAGCTCAAGCCCAAGTGTAGCCAGGAGTAGGCTGAGGCATTCTTCAGTTTAGCCTGAGAAAAGATCCCTTGCAGGCTGGCAAAGGCAAGTCCCAGAGCTGCAGAGAGCAGCAGCAGGAATAGAGGCCAAGCTGTGCGCGGTTCCTGCAGAGGGAGAACCTTGACAAGGAGTTGTGGGACTGTCCATGCACAAAAGAGGAGGAAGAAGAAGAAGAAGAAGAAGAAGAAGAGGAAGAAGAGGAAGAAGAGGTGAGTGGTACCGTGGCATCTCTTCCAAAGCGTGACATGTAGCGATGACGAGCAGACTTTTTGCCTTGCACAACTTGTTTGGCTGCTGTGCTTCTTGGGCAGGGATGCATGAGAAGCGCTCTGGTCCCTGCCAGACGCTTGTGTTAGCTGCAGGGAGAGCTGAGAAGTGGCAGCTGAGGCTGCCAGCATGGTGGAGCATGAGCAGCCGGCTCCCAGGCCAAATGGCCCAAAGAAATGGTGGCAAGGGGCGGTGCTGAGAACTGCAGAGGAAGGCAAAAAACCGCCGGGGACCAGTGCCAATGTGCCCCGGGGGAAAAAGTTCCTTGCTGAGCCCAGTGCTGGCCATGGGCTGTTCCCTGAGCATGTGAGCCAGACCTGGCTCCTTGTCCCACAGGCTGCTCATGCTTCCCAGGAGCTGCCCAAGCCCTATCCTCCCTTGAGCTGGAGCTATGTCGCGGACTTGCCAGAGTGCCCAAGTGCCTCTGAGCTGATAGACCTTGTGGGCAAGAATCCTTGCTGTCCCTGTGTAGGACACCAGTGGGTGTTCCAAAGCACTGCAAGCCCTTGCAAGCCCTTGCAAGCCCTCGACGTCCTATCTCTTACGGCTCCTGAGCGTTGCTCTGTAGGAGATGAGGATGGTGAGCTCTGCAGTGCTCCTCAGAAGGAATTGCCTTGGTCTTGCCACTGCTATCCAGTTGAAAAGGATTTGCATCCATGAGCCGAGCTTAGAAGGTGACCCTGCCAGCAGATTGTCTTGCAGAGGAGAACCTCCAGCAGCCTCATGCAAGGTTTTCTTCCCTCAGCCCCTGGCCTGTGATTCCAGCAGCTCCTCAAGTGCTTCCTGTGAGATGTGCTGGGGCTGCCCCCGGGCCAGCTCTGGCAGTGGACACGGAAGGCTGCTCCTCTGGATCCTGCGTGGGGCCTGGTGACCACTGCGTTGCCGGGTGCTGGCATTGTGACATGGGGGTGACACAGCCGCATATGTGCAGCCCTTTGGAGGAAGCCTTTGGGGTGCTGGCTCCAAATCAGTCCCTGTACCTACAAAATAGGGGAGTAAGCAACCTCATAGAGTCCCTTTTTTGCAAAAAGACAGTGTGGATTTGTTGCCAGTGCAGCCTTACTTCCAGTAGCAATACTGCCTGTAGTATCATGTATGGAGGCCTCAGGGCTCGCTCAGGGCTTGTCACGCAGAACTGCAGGCCTGACAGAGCAGAACTGCTCTCCTCTCCTCTCCTCTCCTCTCCTCTCCTCTCCTCTCCTCTCCTCGCCTCTTCTCTCCTGTCCGCCAGTCCAATATCTAAGAGCTGTTTGCCTGAAAGGACGGAGGGTTTTCAGTTCCAAAATTAATTTCAAGGACACAGAACACAATGAATTGTATTTTATTTTGTTTTTAATTTATTAATTTTCTTGATTTTATATTAATTCATGTTATGTTTCTTCGTGTCATTTTTTTTCCCTTTGTGACTCTGTTTCAGAACCCAGGCTCACAAGCATTAGCTCAAGCCCAAGTGTAGCCAGGAGTAGGCTGAGGCATTCTTCAGTTTAGCCTGAGAAAAGATCCCTTGCAGGCTGGCAAAGGCAAGTCCCAGAGCTGCAGAGAGCAGCAGCAGGAATAGAGGCCAAGCTGTCCGCGGTTCCTGCAGAGGGAGAACCTTGACAAGGACTTGTGGGACTGACCATGCACAAAAGAGGAGGAAGAAGAGGAAGAAGAAGAAGAAGAAGAGGAAGAAGAGGAAGAAGAGGTGAGTGGTACCGTGGCATCTCTTCCAAAGCGTGACATGTAGCGATGACGAGCAGACTTTTTGCCTTGCACAACTTGTTTGGCTGCTGTGCTTCTTGGGCAGGGATGCATGAGAAGCGCTCTGGTCCCTGCCAGGCGCTTGTGTTACCTGCAGGGAGAGCTGAGAAGTGGCAGCTGCGGCTGCCAGCATGGTGGAGCATGAGCAGCCGGCTCCCAGGCCAAATGGCCCAAAGAAATGGTGGCAAGGGGCGGTGCTGAGAACTGCAGAGGAAGGCAAAAAACCGCCGGGGACCAGTGCCAATGTGCCCCGGGGGAAAAAGTTCCTTGCTGAGCCCAGTGCTGGCCATGGGCTGTTCCCTGAGCATGTGAGCCAGACCTGGCTCCTTGTCCCACAGGCTGCTCATGCTTCCCAGGAGCTGCCCAAGCCCTATCCTCCCTTGAGCTGGAGCTATGTCGGCGACTTGCCAGAGTGCCCAAGTGCCTCTGAGCTGATAGACCTTGTGGGCAAGAATCCTTGCTGTCCCTGTGTAGGACACCAGTGGGTGTTCCAAAGCACTGCAAGCCCTTGCAAGCCCTTGCAAGCCCTCGACGTCCTATCTCTTACGGCTCCTGAGCGTTGCTCTGTAGGAGATGAGGATGGTGAGCTCTGCAGTGCTCCTCAAGAAGGAATTGCCTTGGTCTTGCCACTGCTATGCAGTTGAAAAGGATTTGCATCCATGAGCCGAGCTTGGAAGGTGGCCCTGCCAGCACATTGTCTTGCAGCGGAGAACCTCCAGCAGCCTCATGCAAGGTTTTCTTCCCTCAGCCCCTGGCCTGTGATTCCAGCAGCTCCTCAAGTGCTTCCTGTCAGATGTGCCGGGGCTGCCCCCGGGCCAGCTCTGGCAGTGGACACGGGAGGCTGCTCCTCTGGATCCTGCGTGGGGCCTGGTGACCACTGCGTTGCCGGGTGCTGGCATTGTGACATGGGGGTGACACAGCCGCATATGTGCAGCCCTTTGGAGGAAGCCTTTGGAGTGCTGGCTCCAAATCAGTCCCTGTACCTACAAAATAGGGGAGTAAGCAACCTCATAGAGTCCCTTTTTTGCAAAAAGACAGTGTGGATTTGTTGCCAGTGCAGCCTTACTTCCAGTAGCAATACTGCCTGTAGTATCATGTATGGAGGCCTCAGGGCTCGCTCAGGGCTTGTCACGCAGAACTGCAGGCCTGACAGAGCAGAACTGCTCTCCTCTCCTCTCCTCTCCTCTCCTCTCCTCTCCTCTCCTCTCCTCTCCTCTCCTCTCCTCTCCTCTCCTCTCCTCTCCTCTCCTCTCCTCTCCTCTTCTCTCCTGTCCGCCAGTCCAATATCTAAGAGCTGTTTGCCTGAAAGGACAGAGGGTTTTCAGTTCCAAAATTAATTTCAAGGTCACAGAACACAATGAATTGTATTTTATTTTGTTGTTAATTTAGTAATTTTCTTGATTTTATGTTAATTCATGTGATGTTTCTTCGTGTCATTTTTTTTCCCTTTGTGACTCTGTTTCAGAAGCCAGGCTCACAAGCATTAGCTCAAGCCCAAGTGTAGCCAGGAGTAGGCTGAGGCATTCTTCAGTTTAGCCTGAGAAAAGATCCCTTGCAGGCTGGCAAAGGCAAGTCCCAGAGCTGCAGAGAGCAGCAGCAGGAATAGAGGCCAAGCTGTGCGCGGTTCCTGCAGAGGGAGAACCTTGACAAGGAGTTGTGGGACTGTCCATGCACAAAAGAGGAGGAAGAAGAAGAAGAAGAAGAAGAAGAAGAGGAAGAAGAGGAAGAAGAGGTGAGTGGTACCGTGGCATCTCTTCCAAAGCGTGACATGTAGCGATGACGAGCAGACTTTTTGCCTTGCACAACTTGTTTGGCTGCTGTGCTTCTTGGGCAGGGATGCATGAGAAGCGCTCTGGTCCCTGCCAGGCGCTTGTGTTAGCTGCAGGGAGAGCTGAGAAGTGGCAGCTGAGGCTGCCAGCATGGTGGAGCATGAGCAGCCGGCTCCCAGGCCAAATGGCCCAAAGAAATGGTGGCAAGGGGCGGTGCTGAGAACTGCAGAGGAAGGCAAAAAACCGCCGGGGACCAGTGCCAATGTGCCCCGGGGGAAAAAGTTCCTTGCTGAGCCCAGTGCTGGCCATGGGCTGTTCCCTGAGCATGTGAGCCAGACCTGGCTCCTTGTCCCACAGGCTGCTCATGCTTCCCAGGAGCTGCCCAAGCCCTATCCTCCCTTGAGCTGGAGCTATGTCGCGGACTTGCCAGAGTGCCCAAGTGCCTCTGAGCTGATAGACCTTGTGGGCAAGAATCCTTGCTGTCCCTGTGTAGGACACCAGTGGGTGTTCCAAAGCACTGCAAGCCCTTGCAAGCCCTTGCAAGCCCTCGACGTCCTATCTCTTACGGCTCCTGAGCGTTGCTCTGTAGGAGATGAGGATGGTGAGCTCTGCAGTGCTCCTCAGAAGGAATTGCCTTGGTCTTGCCACTGCTATCCAGTTGAAAAGGATTTGCATCCATGAGCCGAGCTTAGAAGGTGACCCTGCCAGCAGATTGTCTTGCAGAGGAGAACCTCCAGCAGCCTCATGCAAGGTTTTCTTCCCTCAGCCCCTGGCCTGTGATTCCAGCAGCTCCTCAAGTGCTTCCTGTGAGATGTGCTGGGGCTGCCCCCGGGCCAGCTCTGGCAGTGGACACGGAAGGCTGCTCCTCTGGATCCTGCGTGGGGCCTGGTGACCACTGCGTTGCCGGGTGCTGGCATTGTGACATGGGGGTGACACAGCCGCATATGTGCAGCCCTTTGGAGGAAGCCTTTGGGGTGCTGGCTCCAAATCAGTCCCTGTAGCTACAAAATAGGGGAGTAAGCAACCTAATAGAGTCCCTTTTTTGCAAAAAGACAGTGTGGATTTGTTGCCAGTGCAGCCTTACTTCCAGTAGCAATACTGCCTGTAGTCTCATGTATGGAGGCCTCAGGGCTCGCTCAGGGCTTGTCACGCAGAACTGCAGGCCTGACAGAGCAGAACTGCTCTCCTCTCCTCTCCTCTCCTCTCCTCCCCTCTCCTCTCCTCTCCTCTCCTCTCCTCTCCTCTCCTTTCTTCTCCTGTCCGCCAGTCCAATATCTAAGAGACTGTTTGCCTGAAAGGACAGAGGGTTTTCAGTTCCAAAATCAATGTCAAGGACACATAACACAATGAATTTTATTTTATTTTGTTGTTAATTTATTAATTTGCTTGATTTTATGTTAATTCATGTTATGTTTCTTCGTGTCAATTTTTTTTTCCCTTTGTGACTCTGTTTCAGAAGCCAGGCTCACAAGCATTAGCTCAAGCCCAAGTGTAGCCAGGAGTAGGCTGAGGCATTCTTCTGTTTAGCCTGAGAAAAGATCCCTTGCAGGCTGGCAAAGGCAAGTCCCAGAGCTGCAGAGAGCAGCAGCAGGAATAGAGGCCAAGCTGTCCGCGCTTCCTGCAGAGGGAGAACCTTGACAAGGACTTGTGGGACTGACCATGCACAAAAGAGGAGGAGGAAGAAGAAGAAGAAGAAGAAGAAGAAGAAGAAGAGGAAGAGGAAGAAGAGGAAGAAGAGGTGAGTGGTACCGTGGCATCTCTTCCAAAGCGTGACATGTAGCGATGACGAGCAGACTTTTTGCCTTCCACAACTTGTTTGGCTGCTGTGCTTCTTGGGCAGGGATGCATGAGAAGCGCTCTGGTCTCTGCCAGGCGCTTGTGTTACCTGCAGGGAGAGCTGAGAAGTGGCAGCTGCGGCTGCCAGCATGGTGGAGCATGAGCAGCCGGCTCCCAGGCCAAATGGCCCAAAGAAATGGTGGCAAGGGGCGGTGCTGAGAACTGCAGAGGAAGGCAAAAAACCGCCGGGGACCAGTGCCAATGTGCCCCGGGGGAAAAAGTTCCTTGCTGAGCCCAGTGCTGGCCATGGGCTGTTCCCTGAGCATGTGAGCCAGACCTGGCTCCTTGTCCCACAGGCTACTCACGCTTCCCAGGAGCTGCCCAAGCCCTATCCTCCCTTGAGCTGGAGCTATCTGGCGGACTTGCCAGAGTGCCCAAGTGCCTCTGAGCTGATAGACCTTGTGGGCAAGAATCCTTGCTGTCCCTGTGTAGGACACCAGTGGCTGTTCCAAAGCACTGCAAGCCCTTGCAAACCCTCGCAAGCCCTCGACGTCCTATCTCTTACGGCTCCTGAGTGTTGCTCTGTAGGAGATGAGGATGGTGAGCTGTGCAGTGCTCCTCAAGAAGGAATTGCCTTGGTCTTGCCACTGCTATCCAGTTGAAAAGGATTTGCATCCATGAGCCGAGCTTGGAAGGTGGCCCGGCCAGCACATTGTCTTGCAGCGGAGAACCTCCAGCAGCCTCATGCAAGGTTTTCTTCCCTCAGCCCCTGGCCTGTGATTCCAGCAGCTCCTCAAGTGCTTCCTGTCAGATGTGCTGGGGCTGCCCCCGGGCCAGCTCTGGCAGTGGACACGGGAGGCTGCTCCTCTGGATCCTGCGTGGGGCCTGGTGACCACTGCGTTGCCGGGTGCTGGCATTGTGACATGGGGGTGACACAGCCGCATATGTGCAGCCCTTTGGAGGAAGCCTTTGGGGTGCTGGCTCCAAATCAGTCCCTGTACCTACAAAATAGGGGAGTAAGCAACCTAATAGAGTCCCTTTTTTGCAAAAAGACAGTGTGGATTTGTTGCCAGTGCAGCCTTACTTCCAGTAGCAATACTGCCTGTAGTATCATGTATGGAGGCCTCAGGGCTCGCTCAGGGCTTGTCACGCAGAACTGCAGGCCTGACAGAGCAGAACTGCTCTCCTCTCCTCTCCTCTCCTCTCCTCTCCTCTCCTCTCCTCTTCTCTCCTCTCCTCTTCTCTCCTGTCCGCCAGTCCAATATCTAAGAGACTGTTTGCCTGAAAGGACAGAGGGGTTTCAGTTCCAAAATCAATTTCAAGGACACAGAACACAATGAATTTTATTTTATTTTGTTGTTAATTTATTAATTTTCTTGATTTTATGTTAATTCATGTGATGTTTCTTCGTGTCATTTTTTTTCCCTTTGTGACTCTGTTTCAGAACCCAGGCTCACAAGCATTAGCTCAAGCCCAAGTGTAGCCAGGAGTAGGCCGAGGCATTCTTCAGTTTAGCCTGAGAAAAGATCCCTTGCAGGCTGGCAAAGGCAAGTCCCAGAGCTGCAGAGAGCAGCAGCAGAAATAGAGGCCAAGCTGTGCGCGGTTCCTGCAGAGGGAGAACCTTGACAAGGAGTTGTGGGACTGACCATGCACAAAAGAGGAGGAAGAAGAAGAAGAAGAAGAAGAAGAGGAAGAAGAGGAAGAAGAGGTGAGTGGTACCTTGGCATCTCTTCCAAAGCGTGACATGTAGCGATGATGAGCAGACTTTTTGCCTTGCACAACTTGTTTGGCTGCTGTGCTTCTTGGGCAGGGATGCATGAGAAGCGCTCTGGTCCCTGCCAGGCGCTTGTGTTAGCTGCAGGGAGAGCTGAGAAGTGGCAGCTGCGGCTGCCAGCATGGTGGAGCATGAGCAGCCGGCTCCCAGGCCAAATGGCCCAAAGAAATGGTGGCAAGGGGCGGTGCTGAGAACTGCAGAGGAAGGCAAAAAACCGCCGGGGACCAGTGCCAATGTGCCCCGGGGGAAAAAGTTCCTTGCTGAGCCCAGTGCTGGCCATGGGCTGTTCCCTGAGCATGTGAGCCAGACCTGGCTCCTTGTCCCACAGGCTGCTCATGCTTCCCAGGAGCTGCCCAAGCCCTATCCTCCCTTGAGCTGGAGCTATCTGGCGGACTTGCCAGAGTGCCCAAGTGCCTCTGAGCTTATAGACCTTGTGGGCAAGAATCCTTGCTGTCCCTGTGTAGGACACCAGTGGGTGTTCCAAAGCACTGCAAGCCCTTGCAAGCCCTTGCAAGCCCTCGACGTCATATCTCTTAAGGCTCCTGAGCGTTGCTCTGTAGGAGGTGAGGATGGTGAGCTGTGCAGTGCTCCTCAAGAAGGAATTGCCTTGGTCTTGCCACTGCTATGCTGTTGAAAAGGATTTGCATCCATGAGCCGAGCTTGGAAGGTGGCCCTGCCAGCACATTGTCTTGCAGCGGAGAACCTCCAGCAGCCTCCTGCAAGGTTTTCTTCCCTCAGCCCCTGGCCTGTGATTCCAGCAGCTCCTCAAGTGCTTCCTGTCAGATGTGCTGGGGCTGCCCCCGGGCCAGCTCTGGCAGTGGACACGGGAGGCTGCTCCTCTGGATCCTGCGTGGGGCCTGGTGACCACTGCGTTGCTGGGTGCTGGCATTGTGACATGGGGGTGACACAGCCGCATATGTCCAGCCCTTTGGAGGAAGCCTTTGGGGTGCTGGCTCCAAATCAGTCCCTGTAGCTACAAAATAGGGGAGTAAGCAACCTAATAGAGTCCCTTTTTTGCAAAAAGACAGTGTGGATTTGTTGCCAGTGCAGCCTTCCTTCCAGTAGCAATACTGCCTGTAGTATCATGTATGGAGGCCTCAGGGCTCGCTCAGGGCTTGTCACGCAGAACTGCAGGCCTGACAGAGCAGAACTGCTCTCCTCTCCTCTCCTCTTCTCTCCTCTCCTCTCCTCTCCTCTCCTCTCCTCTACTGTCCGCCAGTCCAATATCTAAGAGACTGTTTGCCTGAAAGGACAGAGGGTTTTCAGTTCCAAAATCAATGTCAAAGACACAGAACACAATGAATTTTATTTTATTTTGTTGTTAATTTATTAATTTTCTTGATTTTATGTTAATTCATGTTCTGTTATTTCATGTCATTTTTTTTCCCTTTGTGACTCTGTTTCAGAAGCCAGGCTCACAAGCATTAGCTCAAGCCCAAGTGTAGCCAGGAGTAGGCTGAGGCATTCTTCAGTTTAGCCTGAGAAAAGATCCCTTGCAGGCTGGCAAAGGCAAGTCCCAGAGCTGCAGAGAGCAGCAGCAGGAATAGAGGCCAAGCTGTCCGCGGTTCCTGCAGAGGGAGAACCTTGACAAGGAGTTGTGGGACTGTCCATGCACAAAAGAGGAGGAAGAAGAAGAAGAAGAAGAAGAAGAAGAGGAAGAAGAAGAGGAAGAAGAGGAAGAAGAGGTGAGTGGTACCGTGGCATCTCTTCCAAAGCGTGACATGTAGCGATGACGAGCAGACTTTTTGCCTTCCACAACTTGTTTGGCTGCTGTGCTTCTTGGCCAGGGATGCATGAGAAGCGCTCTGGTCCCTGCCAGGCGCTTGTGTTAGCTGCAGGGAGAGCTGAGAAGTGGCAGCTGCGGCTGGCAGCATGGTGGAGCATGAGCAGCCGGCTCCCAGGCCAAATGGCCCAAAGAAATGGTGGCAAGGGGCGGTGCTGAGAACTGCAGAGGAAGGCAAAAAACCGCCGGGGACCAGTGCCAATGTGCCCCGGGGGAAAAAGTTCCTTGCTGAGCCCAGTGCTGGCCATGGGCTGTTTCCTGAGCATGTGAGCCAGACCTGGCTCCTTGTCCCACAGGCTGCTCATGCTTCCCAGGCGCTGCCCAAGCCCTATCCTCCCTTGAGCTGGAACTATCTGGCGGACTTGCCAGAGTGCCCAAGTGCCTCTGAGCTGCTAGACCTTGTGGGCAAGAATCCTTGCTGTCCCTGTGTAGGACACCAGTGGGTGTTCCAAAGCACTGCAAGCCCTTGCAAGCCCTTGCAAGCCCTCGACATCCTATCTCTTACGGCTCCTGAGCGTTGCTCTGTAGGAGATGAGGATGGTGAGCTGTGCAGTGCTCCTCAAGAAGGAATTGCCTTGGTCTTGCCACTGCTATCCAGTTGAAAAGGATTTGCATCCATGAGCCGAGCTTGGAAGGTGGCCCTGCCAGCAGATTGTCTTGCAGCGGAGAACCTCCAGCAGCCTCATGCAAGGTTTTCTTCCCTCAGCCCCTGGCCTGTGATTCCAGCAGCTCCTCAAGTGCTTCCTGTCAGATGTGCCGGGGCTGCCCCCGGGCCAGCTCTGGCAGTGGACACGGGAGGCTGCTCCTCTGGATCCTGCGTGGGGCCTGGTGACCACTGCGTTGCCGGGTGCTGGCATTGTGACATGGGGGTGACACAGCCGCGTATGTGCAGCCCTTTGGAGGAAGCCTTTGGGGTGCTGGCTCCAAATCAGTCCCTGTACCTACAAAATAGGGGAGTAAGCAACCTAATAGAGTCCCTTTTTTGCAAAAAGACAGTGTGGATTTGTTGCCAGTGCAGCCTTCCTTCCAGTAGCAATACTGCCTGTAGTATCATGTATGGAGGCCTCAGGGCTCGCTCAGGGCTTGTCACGCAGAACTGCAGGCCTGACAGAGCAGAACTGCTCTCCTCTCCTCTCCTCTCCTCTCCTCTCCTCTATTCTCCTGTCCGCCAGTCCAATATCTAAGAGACTGTTTGCCTGAAAGGACAGAGGGTTTTCAGTTCCAAAATCAATGTCAAGGACACATAACACAATGAATTTTATTTTATTTTGTTGTTAATTTATTAATTTTCTTGATTTGATGTTAATTCATGTTCTGTTATTTCATGTGATTTTTTTCCCTTTGTGACTCTGTTTCAGAACCCAGGCTCACAAGCATTAGCTCAAGCCCAAGTGTAGCCAGGAGTAGGCTGAGGCATTCTTCAGTTTAGCATGAGAAAAGATCCCTTGCAGGCTGGCAAAGGCAAGTCCCAGAGCTGCAGAGAGCAGCAGCAGGAATAGAGGCCAAGCTGTCCGCGGTTCCTGCAGAGGGAGAACCTTGACAAGGAGTTGTGGGACTGACCATGCACAAAAGAGGAAGAAGAAGAAGAAGAAGAAGAAGAAGAAGAAGAAGAAGAAGAAGAAGAAGAAGAAGAAGAGGAAGAAGAGGAAGAAGAGGTGAGTGGTACCGTGTCATCTCTTCCAAAGCGTGACATGTAGCGATGACGAGCAGACTTTTTGCCTTCCACAACTTGTTTGGCTGCTGTGCTTCTTGGCCACGGATGCATGAGAAGCGCTCTGGTCCCTGCCAGGCGCTTGTGTTAGCTGCAGGGAGAGCTGAGAAGTGGCAGCTGCGGCTGCCAGCATGGTGGAGCATGAGCAGCCGGCTCCCAGGCCAAATGGCCCAAAGAAATGGTGGCAAGGGGCGGTGCTGAGAACTGCAGAGGAAGGCAAAAAACCGCCGGGGACCAGTGCCAATGTGCCCCGGGGGAAAAAGTTCCTTGCTGAGCCCAGTGCTGGCCATGGGCTGTTCCCTGAGCATGTGAGCCAGACCTGGCTCCTTGTCCCACAGGCTGCTCATGCTTCCCAGGAGCTGCCCAAGCCCTATCCTCCCTTGAGCTGGAGCTATCTGGCAGACTTGCCAGAGTGCCCAATTGCCTCTGAGCTGATAGACCTTGTGGGCAAGAATCCTTGCTGTCCCTGTGCGGGACACCAGTGGGTGTTCCAAAGCACTGCAAGCCCTTGCAAGCCCTTGCAAGCCCTCGACATCCTATCTCTTACGGCTCCTGAGCGTTGCTCTGTAGGAGATGAGGCTGGTGAGCTGTGCAGTGCTCCTCAAGAAGGAATTGCCTTGGTCTTGCCACTGCTATCCAGTTGAAAATGATTTGCATCCATGAGCCGAGCTTGGAAGGTGGCCCTGCCAGCAGATTGTCTTGCAGCGGAAAACCTCCAGCAGCCTCATGCAAGGTTTTCTTCCCTCAGCCCCTGGCCTGTGATTCCAGCAGCTCCTCAAGTGCTTCCTGTCAGATGTGCTGGGGCTGCCCCCGGGCCAGCTCTGGCAGTGGACACGGGAGGCTGCTCCTCTGGATCCTGCGTGGGGCCTGGTGACCACTGCGTTGCCGGGTGCTGGCATTGTGACATGGGGGTGACACAGCCGCATATGTGCAGCCCTTTGGAGGAAGCCTTTGGGGTGCTGGCTCCAAATCAGTCCCTGTACCTACAAAACAGGGGAGTAAGCAACCTAATAGAGTCCCTTTTTTGCAAAAAGACAGTGTGGATTTGTTGCCAGTGCAGCCTTCCTTCCAGTAGCAATACTGCCTGTAGTATCATGTATGGAGGCCTCAGGGCTCGCTCAGGGCTTGTCACGCAGAACTGCAGGCCTGACAGAGCAGAACTGCTCTCCTCTCCTCTCCTCTCCTCTCCTCTCCTCTCCTCTCCTCTCCTCTCCTCTCCTTTTCTCTCCTGTCCGCCAGTCCAATATCTAAGAGACTGTTTGCCTGAAAGGACAGAGGGTTTTCAGTTCCAAAATCAATGTCAAGGACACAGAACACAATGAATTTTATTTTATTTTGTTGTTAATTTATTAATTTTCTTGATTTTATGTTAATTCATGTTCTGTTATTTCATGTCATTTTTTTTCCCTTTGTGACTCTGTTTCAGAACCCAGGCTCACAAGCATTAGCTCAAGCCCAAGTGTAGCCAGGAGTAGGCTGAGGCATTCTTCAGTTTAGCCTGAGAAAAGATCCCTTGCAGGCTGGCAAAGGCAAGTCCCAGAGCTGCAGAGAGCAGCAGCAGGAACAGAGGCCAAGCTGTCCGCGGTTCCTGCAGAGGGAGAACCTTGACAAGGAGTTGTGGGACTGACCATGCACAAAAGAGGAAGAAGAAGAAGAAGAAGAAGAAGAAGAAGAAGAAGAAGAAGAAGAGGAAGAAGAGGAAGAAGAGGAAGAAGAGGTGAGTGGTACCGTGGCATCTCTTCCAAAGCGTGACATGTAGCGATGACGAGCAGACTTTTTGCCTTCCACAACTTGTTTGGCTGCTGTGCTTCTTGGCCAGGGATGCATGAGAAGCGCTCTGGTCCCTGCCAGGCGCTTGTGTTAGCTGCAGGGAGAGCTGAGAAGTGGCAGCTGCGGCTGCCAGCATGGTGGAGCATGAGCAGCCGGCTCCCAGGCCAAATGGCCCAAAGAAATGGTGGCAAGGGGCGGTGCTGAGAACTGCAGAGGAAGGCAAAAAACCGCCGGGGACCAGTGCCAATGTGCCCCGGGGGAAAAAGTTCCTTGCTGAGCCCAGTGCTGGCCATGGGCTGTTCCCTGAGCATGTGAGCCAGACCTGGCTCCTTGTCCCACAGACTGCTCATGCTTCCCAGGAGCTGCCCAAGCCCTATCCTCCCTTGAGCTGGAGCTATCTGGTGGACTTGCCAGAGTGCCCAAGTGCCTCTGAGCTGATAGACCTTGTGGGCAAGAATCCTTGCTGTCCCTGTGTAGGACACCAGTGGGTGTTCCAAAGCACTGCAAGCCCTTGCAAGCCCTTGCAAGCCCTCGACATCCTATCTCTTACAGCTCCTGAGCGTTGCTGTGTAGGAGATGAGGATGGTGAGCTGTGCAGTGCTCCTCAAGAAGGAATTGCCTTGGTCTTGCCACTGCTATCCAGTTGAAAAGGATTTGCATCCATGAGCCGAGCTTGGAAGGTGGCCCTGCCAGCAGATTGTCTTGCAGCGGAGAACCTCCAGCAGCCTCATGCAAGGTTTTCTTCCCTCAGCCCCTGGCCTGTGATTCCAGCAGCTCCTCAAGTGCTTCCTGTCAGATGTGCTGGGGCTGCCCCCGGGCCAGCTCTGGCAGCGGACACGGGAGGCTGCTCCTCTGGATCCTGCGTGGGGCCTCGTGACCACTGCGTTGCCGGGTGCTGGCATTGTGACATGGGGGTGACACAGCCCCATATGTGCAGCCCGTTGGAGGAAGCCTTTGGGGTGCTGGCTCCAAATCAGTCCCTGTAGCTACAAAATAGGGGAGTAAGCAACCTAATAGAGTCCCTTTTTTGCAAAAAGACAGTGTGGATTTGTTGCCAGTGCAGCCTTCCTTCCAGTAGCAATACTGCCTGTAGTATCATGTATGGAGGCCTCAGGGCTCGCTCAGGGCTTGTCACGCAGAACTGCAGGCCTGACAGAGCAGAACTGCTCTCCTCTCCTCTCCTCTCCTCTCCTCTCCTCTCCTCTCCTCTTCTCTCCTGTCCGCCAGTCCAATATCTAAGAGACTGTTTGCCTGAAAGGACAGAGGGTTTTCAGTTCCAAAATCAATGTCAAGGACACATAACACAATGAATTTGATTTTATTTTGTTGTTAATTTATTAATTTTCTTGATTTTATGTTAATTCATGTGATGTTTCTTCGTGTCATTTTTTTTCCCTTTGTGACTCTGTTTCAGAACCCAGGCTCACAAGCATTAGCTCAAGCCCAAGTGTAGCCAGGAGTAGGCTGAGGCATTCTTCAGTTTAGCATGAGAAAAGATCCCTTGCAGGCTGGCAAAGACAAGTCCCAGAGCTGCAGAGAGCAGCAGCAGGAATAGAGGCCAAGCTGTCCGCAGTTCCTGCAGAGGGAGAACCTTGACAAGGAGTTGTGGGACTGACCATGCACAAAAAAGGAAGAAGAAGAAGAAGAAGAAGAAGAAGAAGAAGAAGAGGAAGAGGAAGAAGAGGAAGAAGAGGTGAGTGGTACCGTGGCATCTCTTCCAAAACGTGACATGTAGCGATGACGAGCAGACTTTTTGCCTTCCACAACTTGTTTGGCTACTGTGCTTCTTGGCCAGGGATGCATGAGAAGCGCTCTGGTCCCTGCCAGGCGCTTGTGTTAGCTGCAGGGAGAGCTGAGAAGTGGCAGCTGCGGCTGCCAGCATGGTGGAGCATGAGCAGCCGGCTCCCAGGCCAAATGGCCCAAAGAAATGGTGGCAAGGGGCCGTGCTGAGAACTGCAGAGGAAGGCAAAAAACCGCCGGGGACCAGTGCCAATGTGCCCCGGGGGAAAAAGTTCCTTGCTGAGCCCAGTGCTGGCCATGGGCTGTTCCCTGAGCATGTGAGCCAGACCTGGCTCCTTGTCCCACAGACTGCTCATGCTTCCAGGAGCTGCCCAAGCTCTATCTTCCCTTGAGCTGGAGCTATGTCGCGGACTTGCCAGAGTGCCCAACTGCCTCTGAGCTGATGGAGCTTGTGGGCAAGAATCCTTGCTGTCCCTGTGTAGGACACCAGTGGGTGTTCCAAAGCACTGCAAGCCCTTGCAAGCCCTTGCAAGCCCTCGACATCCTATCTCTTACGGCTCCTGAGCGTTGCTCTGTAGGAGATGAGAATGGTGAGCTCTGCAGTGCTCCTCAAGAAGGAATTGCCTTGGTCTTGCTACTGCTATCCAGTTGAAAAGGATTTGCATCCATGAGCCGAGCTTGGAAGGTGGCCCTGCCAGCAGATTGTCTTGCAGCGGAGAACCTCCAGCAGCCTCATGCAAGGTTTTCTTCCCTCAGCCCCTGGCCTGTGATTCCAGCAGCTCCTCAAGTGCTTGCTGTCAGATGTGCTGGGGCTGCCCCCGGGCCAGCTCTGGCAGTGGACACGGGAGGCTGCTCCTCTGGATCCTGCGTGGGGCCTGGTGACCACTGCGTTGCCGGGTGCTGGCATTGTGACATGGGGGTGACACAGCCGCATATGTGCAGCCCTTTGGAGGAAGCCTTTGGGGTGCTGGCTCCAAATCAGTCCCTGTACCTACAAAATAGGGGAGTAAGCAACCTAATAGAGTCCCTTTTTTGCAAAAAGACAGTGTGGATTTGTTGCCAGTGCAGCCTTCCTTCCAGTAGCAATACTGCCTGTAGTATCATGTATGGAGGCCTCAGGGCTCGCTCAGGGCTTGTCACGCAGAACTGCAGGCCTGACAGAGCAGAACTGCTCTCCTCTCCTCTCCTCTCCTCTTCTCTCCTCTCCTCTCCTCTTCTCTCCTGTCCGCCAGTCCAATATCTAAGAGACTGTTTGCCTGAAAGGACAGAGGGTTTTCAGTTCCAAAATCAATGTCAAGGACACATAACACAATGAATTTTATTTATATTTTGTTGTTAATTTATTAATTTTCTTGATTTTATGTTAATTCATGTGATGTTTCTTCGTGTCATTTTTTTACCCTTTGTGACTCTGTTTCAGAACCCAGGCTCACAAGCATTAGCTCAAGCCCAAGTGTAGCCAGGAGTAGGCTGAGGCATTCTTCAGTTTAGCCTGAGAAAAGATCCCTTGCAGGCTGGCAAAGGCAAGTCCCAGAGCTGCAGAGAGCAGCAGCAGGAATAGAGGCCAAGCTGTCCGCAGTTCCTGCAGAGGGAGAACCTTGACAAGGAGTTGTGGGACTGACCATGCACAAAAAAGGAAGAAGAAGAAGAAGAAGAAGAAGAAGAGGAAGAAGAAGAAGAGGAAGAAGAGGAAGAAGAAGTGAATGGTACCGTGGCATCTCTTCCAAAGCATGACATGTAGCGATGACGAGCAGACTTTTTGCCTTCCACAACTTGTTTGGCTGCTGTGCTTCTTGGGCAGGGATGCATGAGAAGCGCTCTGGTCCCTGCCAGGCGCTTGTGTTAGCTGCAGGGAGAGCTGAGAAGTGGCAGCTGCGGCTGCCAGCATGGTGGAGCATGAGCAGCTGGCACCCAGGCCAAATGGCCCAAAGAAATGGTGGCAAGGGGCCGTGCTGAGAACTGCAGAGGAAGGCAAAAAACCGCCAGGGACCAGTGCCAATGTGCCCCGGGGGAAAAAGTTCCTTGCTGAGCCCAGTGCTGGCCATGGGCTGTTCCCTGAGCATGTGAGCCAGACCTGGCTCCTTGTCCCACAGACTGCTCATGCTTCCCAGGAGCTGCCCAAGCCCTATCCTCCCTTGAGCTGGAGCTATCTGGTGGACTTGCCAGAGTGCCCAAGTCCCTCTGAGCTGATAGACCTTGTGGGCAAGAATCCTTGCTGTCCCTGTGTAGGACACCAGTGGGTGTTCCAAAGCACTGCAAGCCCTTGCAAGCCCTCAACATCCTATCTCTTACGGCTCCTGAGCGTTGCTCTGTAGGAGATGAGGATGGTGAGCTGTGCAGTGCTCCTCAAGAAGGAATTGCCTTGGTCTTGCCACTGCTATCCAGTTGAAAAGGATTTGCATCCATGAGCCGAGCTTGGAAGGTGGCCCTGCCAGCAGATTGTCTTGCAGCGGAGAACCTCCAGCAGCCTCATGCAAGGTTTTCTTCCCTCAGCCCCTGGCCTGTGATTCCAGCAGCTCCTCAAGTGCTTGCTGTCAGATGTGCTGGGGCTGCCCCCGGGCCAGCTCTGGCAGTGGACACGGGAGGCTGCTCCTCTGGATCCTGCGTGGGGCCTGGTGACCACTGCGTTGCCGGGTGCTGGCATTGTGACATGGGGGTGACACAGCCGCATATGTGTAGCCCTTTGGAGGAAGCCTTTGGGGTGCTGGCTCCAAATCAGTCCCTGTACCTAAAAAACAGGGGAGTAAGCAACCTCATAGAGTCCCTTTTTTGCAAAAAGACAGTGTGGATTTGTTGCCAGTGCAGCCTTCCTTCCAGTAGCAATACTGCCTGTAGTATCATGTATGGAGGCCTCAGGGCTCGCTCAGGGCTTGTCACGCAGAACTGCAGGCCTGACAGAGCAGAACTGCTCTCCTCTCCTCTCCTCTCCTCTCCTCTCCTCTTCTCTCCTGTCCGCCAGTCCAATATCTAAGAGACTGTTTCCCTGAAAGGACAGAGGGTTTTCAGTTCCAAAATCAATGTCAAGGACACATAACACAATGAATTTTATTTTATTTTGTTGTTAATTTATTAATTTTCTTGATTTTATGTTAATTCATGTGATGTTATTTCATGTCATTTTTTTTCCCTTTGTGACTCTGTTTCAGAACCCAGGCTCACAAGCGTTAGCTCAAGCCCAAGTGTAGCCAGGAGTAGGCTGAGGCATTCTTCAGTTTAGCATGAGAAAAGATCCCTTGCAGGCTGGCAAAGGCAAGTCCCAGAGCTGCAGAGAGCAGCAGCAGGAATAGAGGCCAAGCTGTCCGCGGGTCCTGCAGAGGGAGAACCTTGACAAGGAGTTGTGGGACTGACCATGCACAAAAGAGGAAGAAGAAGAAGAAGAAGAAGAAGAAGAAGAAGAAGAGGAAGAAGAGGAAGAAGAGGTGAGTGGTACCGTGGCATCTCTTCTGAAGCGTGACATGTAGCGATGACGAGCAGACTTTTTGCCTTCCACAACTTGTTTGGCTGCTGTGCTTCTTGGCCAGGGATGCATGAGAAGCGCTCTGGTCCCTGCCAGGCGCTTGTGTTAGCTGCAGGGAGAGCTGAGAAGTGGCAGCTGCGGCTGCCAGCATGGTGGAGCATGAGCAGCCGGCTCCCAGGCCAAATGGCCCAAAGAAATGGTGGCAAGGGGCGGTGCTGAGAAGTGCAGAGGAAGGCAAAAAACCGCCGGGGACCAGTGCCAATGTGCCCCGGGGGAAAAAGTTCCTTGCTGAGCCCAGTGCTGGCCATGGGCTGTTCCCTGAGCATGTGAGCCAGACCTGGCTCCTTGTCCCACAGGCTGCTCATGCTTCCCAGGAGCTGCCCAAGCCCTATCCTCCCTCGAGCTGGAGCTATCTGGCGGACTTGCCAGAGTGCCCAAGTGCCTCTGAGCTGATAGACCTTGTGGGCAAGAATCCTTGTTATCCCTGTGTAGGACACCAGTGGGTGTTCCAAAGCACTGCAAGCCCTTGCAAGCCCTTGCAAGCCCTCGACATCCTATCTCTTACGGCTCCTGAGCGTTGCTCTGTAGGAGATGAGGATGGTGAGCTGTGCAGTGCTCCTCAAGAAGGAATTGCCTTGGTCTTGCCACTGCTATCCAGTTGAAAAGGATTTGCATCCATGAGCCGAGCTTGGAAGGTGGCCCTGCCAGCAGATTGTCTTGCAGCGGAGAACCTCCAGCAGCCTCATGCAAGGTTTTCTTCCCTCGGCCCCTGGCCTGTGATTCCAGCAGCTCCTCAAGTGCTTCCTGTGAGATGTGCTGGGGCTGCCCCCGGGCCAGCTCTGGCAGTGGACACGGGAGGCTGCTCCTCTGGATCCTGCGTGGGGCCTGGTGACCACTGCGTTGCCGGGTGCTGGCATTGTGACATGGGGGTGACACAGCCGCATATGTGCAGCCCTTTGGAGGAAGCCTTTGGGGTGCTGGCTCCAAATCAGTCCCTGTACCTACAAAATAGGGGAGTAAGCAACCTAATAGAGTCCCTTTTTTGCAAAAAGACAGTGTGGATTTGTTGCCAGTGCAGCCTTCCTTCCAGTAGCAATACTGCCTGTAGTATCATGTATGGAGGCCTCAGGGCTTGCTCAGGGCTTGTCACGCAGAACTGCAGGCCTGACAGAGCAGAACTGCTCTCCTCTCCTCTCCTCTCCTCTCCTCTCCTCTCCTCTTCTCTCCTGTCCGCCAGTCCAATATCTAAGAGACTGTTTGCCTGAAAGGACAGAGGGTTTTCAGTTCCAAAATCAATGTCAAGGACACATAACACAATGAATTTTATTTTATTTTGTTGTTAATTTATTAATTTTCTTGATTTTATGTTAATTCATGTTCTGTTATTTCATGTCATTTTTTTCCCTTTGTGACTCTGTTTCAGAACCCAGGCTCACAAGCATTAGCTCAAGCCCAAGTGTAGCCAGGAGTAGGCTGAGGCATTCTTCAGTTTAGCATGAGAAAAGATCCCTTGCAGGCTGGCAAAGGCAAGTCCCAGAGCTGCAGAGAGCAGCAGCAGGAATAGAGGCCAAGCTGTCCGCGGTTCCTGCAGAGGGAGAACCTTGACAAGGAGTTGTGGGACTGACCATGCACAAAAGAGGAAGAAGAAGAAGAAGAAGAAGAAGAAGAAGAAGAAGAAGAAGAAGAAGAGGAAGAAGAGGAAGAAGAGGAAGAAGAGGTGAGTGGTACCGTGGCATCTCTTCCAAAGCGTGACATGTAGCGATGACGAGCAGACTTTTTGCCTTCCACAACTTGTTTGGCTGCTGTGCTTCTTGGCCAGGGATGCATGAGAAGCGCTGTGGTCCCTGCCAGGCGCTTGTGTTAGCTGCAGGGAGAGCTGAGAAGTGGCAGCTGCGGCTGCCAGCATGGTGGAGCATGAGCAGCCGGCTCCCAGGCCAAATGGCCCAAAGAAATGGTGGCAAGGGGCCGTGCTGAGAACTGCAGAGGAAGGCAAAAAACCGCCGGGGACCAGTGCCAATGTGCCCCGGGGGAAAAAGTTCCTTGCTGAGCCCAGTGCTGGCCATGGGCTGTTCCCTGAGCATGTGAGCCAGACCTGGCTCCTTGTCCCACAGGATGCTCATGCTTCCCAGGAGCTGCCCAAGCCCTATCCTCCCTTGAGCTGGAGCTATCTGGCAGACTTGCCAGAGTGCCCAAGTGCCTCTGAGCTGATGGAGCTTGTGGGCAAGAATCCTTGCTGTCCCTGTGTAGGACACCAGTGGGTGTTCCAAAGCACTGCAAGCCCTTGCAAGCCCTCGACATCCTATCTCTTATGGCTCCTGAGCGTTGCTCTGTAGGAGATGAGGATGGTGAGCTCTGCAGTGCTCCTCAAGAAGGAATTGCCTTGGTCTTGCCACTGCTATCCAGTTGAAAAGGATTTGCATCCATGAGCCGAGCTTGGAAGGTGGCCCTGCCAGCAGATTGTCTTGCAGCGGAGAACCTCCAGCAGCCTCATGCAAGGTTTTCTTCCCTCAGCCCCTGGCCTGTGATTCCAGCAGCTCCTCAAGTGCTTCCTGTCAGATGTGCTGGGGCTGCCCCCGGGCCAGCTCTGGCAGTGGACACGGGAGGCTGCTCCTCTGGATCCTGCGTGGGGCCTGGTGACCACTGCGTTGCCGGGTGCTGGCATTGTGACATGGGGGTGACACAGCCGCATATGTGCAGCCCTTTGGAGGAAGCCTTTGGGGTGCTGGCTCCAAATCAGTCCCTGTAGCTACAAAATAGGGGAGTAAGCAACCTAATAGAGTCCCTTTTTTGCAAAAAGACAGTGTGGTTTTGTTGCCAGTGCAGCCTTCCTTCCAGTAGCAATACTGCCTGTAGTATCATGTATGGAGACCTCAGGGCTCGCTCAGGGCTTGTCACGCAGAACTGCAGGCCTGACAGAGCAGAACTGCTCTCCTCTCCTCTCCTCTCCTCTCCTCCCCTCTCCTCTCCTCTCCTCTCCTCTCCTCTCCTTTCTTCTCCTGTCCGCCAGTCCAATATCTAAGAGACTGTTTGCCTGAAAGGACAGAGGGTTTTCAGTTCCAAAATCAATGTCAAGGACACAGAACACAATGAATTTTATTTTATTTTGTTGTTAATTTATTAATTTTCTTGATTTTATGTTAATTCATGTTATGTTATTTCATGTCATTTTTTTTCCCTTTGTGACTCTGTTTCAGAACCCAGGCTCACAAGCATTAGCTCAAGCCCAAGTGTAGCCAGGAGTAGGCTGAGGCATTCTTCAGTTTAGCCTGAGAAAAGATCCCTTGCAGGCTGGCAAAGGCAAGTCCCAGAGGTGCAGAGAGCAGCAGCAGGAATAGAGGCCAAGCTGTCCGCGGTTCCTGCAGAGGGAGAACCTTGACAAGGAGTTGTGGGACTGACCATGCACAAAAGAGGAAGAAGAAGAAGAAGAAGAAGAAGAAGAAGAAGAAGAGGAAGAAGAGGAAGAAGAGGTGAGTGGTACCGTGGCATCTCTTCCAAAGCGTGACATGTAGCGATGGCGAGCAGACTTTTTGCCTTCCACAACTTGTTTGGCTGCTGTGCTTCTTGGCCAGGGATGCATGAGAAGCGCTGTGGTCCCTGCCAGGCGCTTGTGTTAGCTGCAGGGAGAGCTGAGAAGTGGCAGCTGCGGCTGCCAGCATGGTGGAGCATGAGCAGCCGGCTCCCAGGCCAAATGGCCCAAAGAAATGGTGGCAAGGGGCCGTGCTGAGAACTGCAGAGGAAGGCAAAAAACCGCCGGGGACCAGTGCCAATGTGCCCCGGGGGAAAAAGTTCCTTGCTGAGCCCAGTGCTGGCCATGGGCTGTTCCCTGAGCATGTGAGCCAGACCTGGCTCCTTGTCCCACAGGCTGCTCATGCTTCCCAGGAGCTGCCCAAGCCCTATCCTCCCTTGAGCTGGAGCTATCTGGCGGACTTGCCAGAGTGCCCAAGTGCCTCTGAGCTGATAGACCTTGTGGGCAAGAATCCTTGCTGTCCCTGTGCGGGACACCAGTGGGTGTTCCAAAGCACTGCAAGCCCTTGCAAGCCCTCGACATCCTATCTCTTATGGCTCCTGAGCGTTGCTCTGTAGGAGATGAGGATGGTGAGCTCTGCAGTGCTCCTCAAGAAGGAATTGCCTTGGTCTTGCCACTGCTATCCAGTTGAAAAGGATTTGCATCCATGAGCCGAGCTTGGAAGGTGGCCCTGCCAGCACATTGTCTTGCAGCGGAGAACCTCCAGCAGCCTCATGCAAGGTTTTCTTCCCTCAGCCCCTGGCCTGTGATTCCAGCAGCTCCTCAAGTGCTTCCTGTCAGATGTGCTGGGGCTGCCCCCGGGCCAGCTCTGGCAGTGGACACGGGAGGCTGCTCCTCTGGATCCTGCGTGGGGCCTGGTGACCACTGCGTTGCCGGGTGCTGGCATTGTGACATGGGGGTGACACAGCCGCATATGTGCAGCCCTTTGGAGGAAGCCTTTGGGGTGCTGGCTCCAAATCAGTCCCTGTAGCTACAAAATAGGGGAGTAAGCAACCTAATAGAGTCCCTTTTTTGCAAAAAGACAGTGTGGTTTTGTTGCCAGTGCAGCCTTCCTTCCAGTAGCAATACTGCCTGTAGTATCATGTATGGAGACCTCAGGGCTCGCTCAGGGCTTGTCACGCAGAACTGCAGGCCTGACAGAGCAGAACTGCTCTCCTCTCCTCTCCTCTCCTCTCCTCCCCTCTCCTCTCCTCTCCTCTCCTCTCCTCTCCTTTCTTCTCCTGTCCGCCAGTCCAATATCTAAGAGACTGTTTGCCTGAAAGGACAGAGGGTTTTCAGTTCCAAAATCAATGTCAAGGACACAGAACACAATGAATTTTATTTTATTTTGTTGTTAATTTATTAATTTTCTTGATTTTATGTTAATTCATGTTATGTTATTTCATGTCATTTTTTTTCCCTTTGTGACTCTGTTTCAGAACCCAGGCTCACAAGCATTAGCTCAAGCCCAAGTGTAGCCAGGAGTAGGCTGAGGCATTCTTCAGTTTAGCCTGAGAAAAGATCCCTTGCAGGCTGGCAAAGGCAAGTCCCAGAGGTGCAGAGAGCAGCAGCAGGAATAGAGGCCAAACTGTCCGCGGTTCCTGCAGAGGGAGAACCTTGACAAGGAGTTGTGGGACTGACCATGCACAAAAGAGGAAGAAGAAGAAGAAGAAGAAGAAGAAGAAGAGGAAGAAGAGGAAGAAGAGGTGAGTGGTACCGTGGCATCTCTTCCAAAGCGTGACATGTAGCGATGGCGAGCAGACTTTTTGCCTTCCACAACTTGTTTGGCTGCTGTGCTTCTTGGCCAGGGATGCATGAGAAGCGCTGTGGTCCCTGCCAGGCGCTTGTGTTAGCTGCAGGGAGAGCTGAGAAGTGGCAGCTGCGGCTGCCAGCATGGTGGAGCATGAGCAGACGGCTCCCAGGCCAAATGGCCCAAAGAAATGGTGGCAAGGGGCCGTGCTGAGAACTGCAGAGGAAGGCAAAAAACCGCCGGGGACCAGTGCCAATGTGCCCCGGGGGAAAAAGTTCCTTGCTGAGCCCAGTGCTGGCCATGGGCTGTTCCCTGAGCATGTGAGCCAGACCTGGCTCCTTGTCCCACAGGCTGCTCATGCTTCCCAGGAGCTGCCCAAGCCCTATCCTCCCTTGAGCTGGAGCTATCTGGCGGACTTGCCAGAGTGCCCAAGTGCCTCTGAGCTGATAGACCTTGTGGGCAAGAATCCTTGCTGTCCCTGTGCGGGACACCAGTGGGTGTTCCAAAGCACTGCAAGCCCTTGCAAGCCCTTGCAAGCCCTCGACATCCTATCTCTTACGGCTCCTGAGCGTTGCTCTGTAGGAGATGAGGATGGTGAGCTGTGCAGTGCTCCTCAAGAAGGAATTGCCTTGGTCTTGCCACTGCTATCCAGTTGAAAAGGATTTGCATCCATGACCCGAGCTTGCAAGGTGGCCCTGCCAGCAGATTGTCTTGCAGCGGAGAACCTCCAGCAGCCTCATGCAAGGTTTTCTTCCCTCAGCCCCTGGCCTGTGATTCCAGCAGCTCCTCAAGTGCTTCCTGTCAGATGTGCTGGGGCTGCCACCGGGCCAGCTCTGGCAGTGGACACGGGAGGCTGCTCCTCTGGATCCTGCGTGGGGCCTGGTGACCACTGCGTTGCCGGGTGCTGGCATTGTGACATGGGGGTGACACAGCCGCATATGTGCAGCCCTTTGGAGGAAGCCTTTGGGGTGCTGGCTCCAAATCAGTCCCTGTACCTACAAAATAGGGGAGTAAGCAACCTAATAGAGTCCCTTTTTTGCAAAAAGACAGTGTGGTTTTGTTGTCAGTGCAGCCTTCCTTCCAGTAGCAATACTGCCTGTAGTATCATGTATGGAGACCTCAGGGCTCGCTCAGGGCTTGTCACGCAGAACTGCAGGCCTGACAGAGCAGAACTGCTCTCCTCTCCTCTCCTCTCCTCTCCTCCCCTCTCCTCTCCTCTACTCCCTCTACTCTCCTCTCCTCTCCTCTTCTCTCCTCTTCTCTCCTCTTCTCTCCTGTCCGCCAGTCCAATATCTAAGAGACTGTTTGCCTGAAAGGACAGAGGGTTTTCAGTTCCAAAATCAATGTCAAGGACACATAACACAATGAATTTGATTTTATTTTGTTGTTAATTTATTAATTTTCTTGATTTTATGTTAATTCATGTGATGTTTCTTCGTGTCATTTTTTTTCCCTTTGTGACTCTGTTTCAGAACCCAGGCTCACAAGCATTAGCTCAAGCCCAAGTGTAGCCAGGAGTAGGCTGAGGCATTCTTCAGTTTAGCATGAGAAAAGATCCCTTGCAGGCTGGCAAAGACAAGTCCCAGAGCTGCAGAGAGCAGCAGCAGGAATAGAGGCCAAGCTGTCCGCAGTTCCTGCAGAGGGAGAACCTTGACAAGGAGTTGTGGGACTGACCATGCACAAAAAAGGAAGAAGAAGAAGAAGAAGAAGAAGAAGAAGAAGAAGAAGAAGAGGAAGAAGAGGAAGAAGAGGTGAGTGGTACCGTGGCATCTCTTCCAAAACGTGACATGTAGCGATGACGAGCAGACTTTTTGCCTTCCACATCTTGTTTGGCTACTGTGCTTCTTGGCCAGGGATGCATGAGAAGCGCTGTGGTCCCTGCCAGGCGCTTGTGTTAGCTGCAGGGAGAGCTGAGAAGTGGCAGCTGCGGCTGCCAGCATGGTGGAGCATGAGCAGCCGGCTCCCAGGCCAAATGGCCCAAAGAAATGGTGGCAAGGGGCCGTGCTGAGAAGTGCAGAGGAAGGCAAAAAACCGCCGGGGACCAGTGCCAATGTGCCCCGGGGGAAAAAGTTCCTTGCTGAGCCCAGTGCTGGCCATGGGCTGTTTCCTGAGCATGTGAGCCAGACCTGGCTCCTTGTCCCACAGACTGCTCATGCTTCCAGGAGCTGCCCAAGCCCTATCCTCCCTTGAGCTGGAGCTATGTCGGCGACTTGCCAGAGTGCCCAACTGCCTCTGAGCTGATGGAGCTTGTGGGCAAGAATCCTTGCTGTCCCTGTGTAGGACACCAGTGGGTGTTCCAAAGCACTGCAAGCCCTTGCAAGCCCTTGCAAGCCCTCGACATCCTATCTCTTACGGCTCCTGAGCGTTGCTCTGTAGGAGATGAGGATGGTGAGCTGTGCAGTGCTCCTCAAGAAGGAATTGCCTTGGTCTTGCCACTGCTATCCAGTTGAAAAGGATTTGCATCCATGAGCCGAGCTTGGAAGGTGGCCCTGCCAGCAGATTGTCTTGCAGCGGAGAACCTCCAGCAGCCTCATGCAAGGTTTTCTTCCCTCAGCCCCTGGCCTGTGATTCCAGCAGCTCCTCAAGTGCTTGCTGTCAGATGTGCTGGGGCTGCCCCCGGGCCAGCTCTGGCAGTGGACACGGGAGGCTGCTCCTCTGGATCCTGCGTGGGGCCTGGTGACCACTGCGTTGCCGGGTGCTGGCATTGTGACATGGGGGTGACACAGCCGCATATGTGCAGCCCTTTGGAGGAAGCCTTTGGGGTGCTGGCTCCAAATCAGTCCCTGTACCTAAAAAACAGGGGAGTAAGCAACCTCATAGAGTCCCTTTTTTGCAAAAAGACAGTGTGGATTT
This sequence comes from Caloenas nicobarica, assembly GCF_036013445.1. NCBI lineage: Eukaryota > Metazoa > Chordata > Aves > Columbiformes > Columbidae > Caloenas > Caloenas nicobarica. The sequence continues at coordinate 467,401 of NC_088252.1, read as the reverse complement.
GTTGCCAGTGCAGCCTTCCTTCCAGTAGCAATACTGCCTGTAGTATCATGTATGGAGGCCTCAGGGCTCGCTCAGGGCTTGTCACGCAGAACTGCAGGCCTGACAGAGCAGAACTGCTCTCCTCTCCTCTCCTCTCCTCTCCTCTCCTCTCCTCTCCTCTCCTCTCCTCTCCTCTCCTCTCCTCTCCTCTCCTCTTCTCTCCTCTCCTCTCCTCTTCTCTCCTGTCCGCCAGTCCAATATCTAAGAGACTGTTTGCCTGAAAGGACAGAGGGTTTTCAGTTCCAAAATCAATGTCAATGACACAGAACACAATGAATTTGATTTTATTTTGTTGTTAATTTATTAATTTTCTTGATTTGATGTTAATTCATGTGATGTTTCTTCGTGTCATTTTTTTACCCTTTGTGACTCTGTTTCAGAACCCAGGCTCACAAGCATTAGCTCAAGCCCAAGTGTAGCCAGGAGTAGGCTGAGGCATTCTTCAGTTTAGCCTGAGAAAAGATCCCTTGCAGGCTGGCAAAGGCAAGTCCCAGAGCTGCAGAGAGCAGCAGCAGGAATAGAGGCCAAGCTGTGCGCGGTTCCTGCAGAGGGAGAACCTTGACAAGGAGTTGTGGGACTGACCATGCACAAAAGAGGAGGAAGAAGAAGAAGAAGAAGAAGAGGAAGAAGAGGAAGAAGAGGTGAGTGGTACCGTGGCATCTCTTCCAAAGCGTGACATGTAGCAAAGACAAGCAGACTTTTTGCCTTCCACAACTTGTTTGGCTGCTGTGCTTCTTGGGCAGGGATGCATGAGAAGCGCTCTGGTCCCTGCCAGGCGCTTGTGTTAGCTGCAGGGAGAGCTGAGAAGTGGCAGCTGCGGCTGCCAGCATGGTGGAGCATGAGCAGCCGGCTCCCAGGCCAAATGGCCCAAAGAAATGGTGGCAAGGGGCCGTGCTGAGAACTGCAGAGGAAGGCAAAAAACCGCCGGGGACCAGTGCCAATGTGCCCCGGGGGAAAAAGTTCCTTGCTGAGCCCAGTGCTGGCCATGGGCTGTTCCCTGAGCATGTGAGCCAGACCTGGCTCCTTGTCCCACAGACTGCTCATGCTTCCCAGGAGCTGCCCAAGCCCTATCCTCCCTTGAGCTGGAGCTATCTGGTGGACTTGCCAGAGTGCCCAGCTGCCTCTGAGCTGATAGACCTTGTGGGCAAGAATCCTTGCTGTCCCTGTGTAGGACACCAGTGGGTGTTCCAAAGCACTGCAAGCCCTTGCAAGCCCTTGCAAGCCCTCGACATCCTATCTCTTACGGCTCCTGAGCGTTGCTGTGTAGGAGATGAGGATGGTGAGCTCTGCAGTGCTCCTCAAGAAGGAATTGCCTTGGTCTTGCCACTGCTATCCAGTTGAAAAGGATTTGCATCCATGAGCCGAGCTTGGAAGGTGGCCCTGCCAGCACATTGTCTTGCAGCGGAGAACCTCCAGCAGCCTCATGCAAGGTTTTCTTCCCTCAGCCCCTGGCCTGTGATTCCAGCAGCTCCTCAAGTGCTTCCTGTCAGATGTGCTGGGGCTGCCCCCGGGCCAGCTCTGGCAGCGGACACGGGAGGCTGCTCCTCTGGATCCTGCGTGGGGCCTGGTGACCACTGCGTTGCCGGGTGCTGGCATTGTGACATGGGGGTGACACAGCCCCATATGTGCAGCCCGTTGGAGGAAGCCTTTGGGGTGCTGGCTCCAAATCAGTCCCTGTACCTACAAAATAGGGGAGTGAGCAACCTAATAGAGTCCCTTTTTTGCAAAAAGACAGTGTGGATTTGTTGCCAGTGCAGCCTTCCTTCCAGTAGCAATACTGCCTGTAGTATCATGTATGGAGGCCTCAGGGCTCGCTCAGGGCTTGTCACGCAGAACTGCAGGCCTGACAGAGCAGAACTGCTCTCCTCTCCTCTCCTCTCCTCTCCTCTCCTCTCCTCTCCTCTCCTCTCCTCTCCTCTCCTCTCCTCTCCTCTCCTCTCCTCTCCTCTCCTCTCCTCTTCTCTCCTGTCCGCCAGTCCAATATCTAAGAGACTGTTTGCCTGAAAGGACAGAGGGTTTTCAGTTCCAAAATCAATTTCAAGGACACAGAACACAATGAATGTTATTTTATTTTGTTGTTAATTTATTAATTTTCTTGATTTGATGTTAATTCATGTGATGTTTCTTCGTGTCATTTTTTTTCCCTTTGTGACTCTGTTTCAGAACCCAGGCTCACAAGCATTAGCTCAAGCCCAAGTGTAGCCAGGAGTAGGCTGAGGCATTCTTCAGTTTAGCCTGAGAAAAGATCCCTTGCAGGCTGGCAAAGGCAAGTCCCAGAGCTGCAGAGAGCAGCAGCAGGAATAGAGGCCAAGCTGTGCGCGGTTCCTGCAGAGGGAGAACCTTGACAAGGAGTTGTGGGACTGACCATGCACAAAAGAGGAGGAAGAAGAAGAAGAAGAAGAAGAGGAAGAAGAGGAAGAAGAGGTGAGTGGTACCGTGGCATCTCTTCCAAAGCGTGACATGTAGCAAAGACGAGCAGACTTTTTGCCTTCCACAACTTGTTTGGCTGCTGTGCTTCTTGGCCAGGGATGCATGAGAAGCGCTCTGGTCCCTGCCAGGCGCTTGTGTTAGCTGCAGGGAGAGCTGAGAAGTGGCAGCTGCGGCTGCCAGCATGGTGGAGCATGAGCAGCCGGCTCCCAGGCCAAATGGCCCAAAGAAATGGTGGCAAGGGGCGGTGCTGAGAACTGCAGAGGAAGGCAAAAAACCGCCGGGGACCAGTGCCAATGTGCCCCGGGGGAAAAAGTTCCTTGCTGAGCCCAGTGCTGGCCATGGGCTGTTCCCTGAGCATGTGAGCCAGACCTGGCTCCTTGTCCCACAGACTGCTCATGCTTCCCAGGAGCTGCCCAAGCCCTATCCTCCCTTGAGCTGGAGCTATCTGGCGGACTTGCCAGAGTGCCCAAGTGCCTCTGAGCTGATAGACCTTGTGGGCAAGAATCCTTGCTGTCCCTGTGTAGGACACCAGTGGGTGTTCCAAAGCACTGCAAGCCCTTGCAAGCCCTTGCAAGCCCTCGACATCCTATCTCTTACGGCTCCTGAGCGTTGCTGTGTAGGAGATGAGGATGGTGAGCTCTGCAGTGCTCCTCAAGAAGGAATTGCCTTGGTCTTGCCACTGCTATCCAGTTGAAAAGGATTTGCATCCATGAGCCGAGCTTGGAAGGTGGCCCTGCCAGCACATTGTCTTGCAGCGGAGAACCTCCAGCAGCCTCATGCAAGGTTTTCTTCCCTCAGCCCCTGGCCTGTGATTCCAGCAGCTCCTCAAGTGCTTCCTGTCAGATGTGCTGGGGCTGCCCCCGGGCCAGCTCTGGCAGTGGACACGGGAGGCTGCTCCTCTGGATCCTGCGTGGGGCCTGGTGACCACTGCGTTGCCGGGTGCTGGCATTGTGACATGGGGGTGACACAGCCCCATATGTGCAGCCCGTTGGAGGAAGCCTTTGGGGTGCTGGCTCCAAATCAGTCCCTGTACCTACAAAATAGGGGAGTGAGCAACCTAATAGAGTCCCTTTTTTGCAAAAAGACAGTGTGGATTTGTTGCCAGTGCAGCCTTCCTTCCAGTAGCAATACTGCCTGTAGTATCATGTATGGAGGCCTCAGGGCTCGCTCAGGGCTTGTCACGCAGAACTGCAGGCCTGACAGAGCAGAACTGCTCTCCTCTCCTCTCCTCTCCTCTCCTCTCCTCTTCTCTCCTGTCCGCCAGTCCAATATCTAAGAGACTGTTTGCCTGAAAGGACAGAGGGTTTTCAGTTCCAAAATCAATGTCAAGGACACATAATACAATGAATTTGATTTTATTTTGTTGTTAATTTAGTAATTTTCTTGATTTGATGTTAATTCATGTGATGTTTCTTCGTGTCATTTTTTTTCCCTTTGTGACTCTGTTTCAGAACCCAGGCTCACAAGCATTAGCTCAAGCCCAAGTGTAGCCAGGAGTAGGCTGAGGCATTGTTCAGTTTAGCATGAGAAAAGATCCCTTGCAGGCTGGCAAAGACAAGTCCCAGAGCTGCAGAGAGCAGCAGCAGGAATACAGGCCAAGCTGTCCGCAGTTCCTGCAGAGGGAGAACCTTGACAAGGAGTTGTGGGACTGACCATGCACAAAAAAGGAAGAAGAAGAAGAAGAAGAAGAAGAAGAAGAAAAAGAAGAAGAGGAAGAAGAGGAAGAAGAGGTGAGTGGTACCATGGCATCTCTTCCAAAACGTGACATGTAGCGATGACGAGCAGACTTTTTGCCTTCCACAACTTGTTTGGCTACTGTGCTTCTTGGCCAGGGATGCATGAGAAGCGCTCTGGTCCCTGCCAGGCGCTTGTGTTAGCTGCAGGGAGAGCTGAGAAGTGGCAGCTGCGGCTGCCAGCATGGTGGAGCATGAGCAGCCGGCTCCCAGGCCAAATGGCCCAAAGAAATGGTGGCAAGGGGCCGTGCTGAGAACTGCAGAGGAAGGCAAAAAACCGCCGGGGACCAGTGCCAATGTGCCCCGGGGGAAAAAGTTCCTTGCTGAGCCCAGTGCTGGCCATGGGCTGTTCCCTGAGCATGTGAGCCAGACCTGGCTCCTTGTCCCACAGACTGCTCATGCTTCCAGGAGCTGCCCAAGCCCTATCCTCCCTTGAGCTGGAGCTATGTCGCGGACTTGCCAGAGTGCCCAACTGCCTCTGAGCTGATGGAGCTTGTGGGCAAGAATCCTTGCTGTCCCTGTGTAGGACACCAGTGGGTGTTCCAAAGCACTGCAAGCCCTTGCAAGCCCTTGCAAGCCCTCGACATCCTATCTCTTAGGGCTCCTGAGCGTTGCTCTGTAGGAGATGAGGATGGTGAGCTGTGCAGTGCTCCTCAAGAAGGAATTGCCTTGGTCTTGCCACTGCTATCCAGTTGAAAAGGATTTGCATCCATGAGCCGAGCTTGGAAGGTGGCCCTGCCAGCAGATTGCCTTGCAGCGGAGAACCTCCAGCAGCCTCATGCAAGGTTTTCTTCCCTCAGCCCCTGGCCTGTGATTCCAGCAGCTCCTCAAGTGCTTCCTGTCAGATGTGCTGGGGCTGCCCCCGGGCCAGCTCTGGCAGTGGACACGGGAGGCTGCTCCTCTGGATCCTGCGTGGGGCCTGGTGACCACTGCGTTGCCGGGTGCTGGCATTGTGACATGGGGGTGACACAGCCGCATATGTGCAGCCCTTTGGAGGAAGCCTTTGGGGTGCTGGCTCCAAATCAGTCCGTGTAGCTACAAAATAGGGGAGTAAGCAACCTAATAGAGTCCCTTTTTTACAAAAAGACAGTGTGGATTTGTTGCCAGTGCAGCCTTCCTTCCAGTAGCAATACTGCCTGTAGTATCATGTATGGAGGCCTCAGGGATCGCTCAGGGCTTGTCACGCAGAACTGCAGGCCTGACAGAGCAGAACTGCTCTCCTATCCTCTCCTCTCCTCTCCTCTCCTCTCCTCTCCTCTCCTCTCCTCTCCTCTCCTCTCCTCTCCTCTCCTCTTCTCTCCTGTCTGCCAGTCCAATATCTAAGAGACTGTTTGCCTGAAAGGACAGAGGGTTTTCAGTTCCAAAATCAATTTCAAGGACACATAACACAATGAATTGTTTTTATTTTGTTGTTAATTTATTGATTTTCTTGATTTTATGTTAATTCATGTGATGTTTCTTCATGTCATTTTTTTTCCCTTTGTGACTCTGTTTCAGAACCCAGGCTCACAAGCATTAGCTCAAGCCCAAGTGTAGCCAGGAGTAGGCTGAGGCATTCTTCAGTTTAGCCTGAGAAAAGATCCCTTGCAGGCTGGCAAAGGCAAGTCCCAGAGCTGCAGAGAGCAGCAGCAGGAATAGAGGCCAAGCTGTGCGCGGTTCCTGCAGAGGGAGAACCTTGACAAGGAGTTGTGGGACTGACCATGCACAAAAGAGGAGGAAGAAGAAGAAGAAGAAGAAGAAGAGGAAGAAGAGGAAGAAGAGGTGAGTGGTACCGTGGCATCTCTTCCAAAGCGTGACATGTAGCGATGACGAGCAGACTTTTTGCCTTCCACAACTTGTTTGGCTGCTGTGCTTCTTGGGCAGGGATGCATGAGAAGCGCTCTGGTCCCTGCCAGGCGCTTGTGTTAGCTGCAGGGAGAGCTGAGAAGTGGCAGCTGCGGCTGCCAGCATGGTGGAGCATGAGCAGCCGGCTCCCAGGCCAAATGGCCCAAAGAAATGGTGGCAAGGGGCGGTGCTGAGAACTGCAGAGGAAGGCAAAAAACCGCCGGGGACCAGTGCCAATGTGCCCCGGGGGAAAAAGTTCCTTGCTGAGCCCAGTGCTGGCCATGGGCTGTTCCCTGAGCATGTGAGCCAGACCTGGCTCCTTGTCCCACAGGCTGCTCATGCTTGCCAGGAGCTGCCCAAGCCCTATCCTCCCTTGAGCTGGAGCTATGTCGCGGACTTGCCAGAGTGCCCAAGTGCCTCTGAGCTGATGGAGCTTGTGGGCAAGAATCCTTGCTGTCCCTGTGTAGGACACCAGTGGGTGTTCCAAAGCACTGCAAGCCCTTGCAAGCCCTTGCAAGCCCTCGACATCCTATCTCTTACGGCTCCTGAGCGTTGCTCTGTAGGAGATGAGGATGGTGAGCTGTGCAGTGCTCCTCAAGAAGGAATTGCCTTGGTCTTGCCACTGCTATCCAGTTGAAAAGGATTTGCATCCATGAGCCGAGCTTGGAAGGTGGCCCTGCCAGCAGATTGTCTTGCAGCGGAGAACCTCCAGCGGCCTCATGCAAGGTTTTCTTCCCTCAGCCCCTGGCCTGTGATTCCAGCAGCTCCTCAAGTGCTTCCTGTCAGATGTGCTGGGGCTGCCCCCGGGCCAGCTCTGGCAGTGGACACGGGAGGCTGCTCCTCTGGATCCTGCGTGGGGCCTGGTGACCACTGCGTTGCCGGGTGCTGGCATTGTGACATGGGGGTGACACAGCCGCATATGTGCAGCCCTTTGGAGGAAGCCTTTGGGGTGCTGGCTCCAAATCAGTCCCTGTAGCTACAAAATAGGGGAGTAAGCAACCTATTAGAGTCCCTTTTTTGCAAAAAGACAGTGTGGATTTGTTGCCAGTGCAGCCTTCCTTCCAGTAGCAATACTGCCTGTAGTATCATGTATGGAGGCCTCAGGGCTCGCTCAGGGCTTGTCACGCAGAACTGCAGGCCTGACAGAGCAGAACTGCTCTCCTCTCCTCTCCTCTCCTCTCCTCTCCTCTCCTCTCCTCTCCTCTCCTCTCCTCTCCTCTCCTCTCCTCTTCTCTCCTGTCCGCCAGTCCAATATCTAAGAGACTGTTTGCCTGAAAGGACAGAGGGTTTTCAGTTCCAAAATCAATGTCAAGGACACATAACACAAAGAATTTTATTTTATTTTGTTGTTAATTTAGTAATTTTCTTGATTTTATGTTAATTCATGTTATGTTTCTTCGTGTAATTTTTTTTCCCTTTGTGACTCTGTTTCAGAACCCAGGCTCACAAGCATTAGCTCAAGCCCAAGTGTAGCCAGGAGTAGGCTGAGGCATTCTTCAGTTTAGCCTGAGAAAAGATCCCTTGCAGGCTGGCAAAGGCAAGTCCCAGAGCTGCAGAGAGCAGCAGCAGGAAGAGAGGCCAAGCTGTGCGCGGTTCCTGCAGAGGGAGAACCTTGACAAGGACTTCTGGGACTGACCATGCACAAAAGAGGAGGAAGAAGAAGAAGAAGAAGAAGAAGAAGAAGAAGAAGAAGAGGAAGAAGAGGAAGAAGAGGTGAGTGGTACCGTGGCATCTCTTCCAAAGCGTGACATGTAACGATGACAAGCAGACTTTTTGCCTTCCACAACTTGTTTGGCTGCTGTGCTTCTTGGGCAGGGATGCATGAGAAGCGCTCTGGTCCCTGCCAGGCGCTTGTGTTACCTGCAGGGAGAGCTGAGAAGTGGCAGCTGCGGCTGCCAGCATGGTGGAGCATGAGCAGCCGGCTCCCAGGCCAAATGGCCCAAAGAAATGGTGGCAAGGGGCGGTGCTGAGAACTGCAGAGGAAGGCAAAAAACCGCCGGGGACCAGTGCCAATGTGCCGCGGGGGAAAAAGTTCCTTGCTGAGCCCAGTGCTGGCCATGGGCTGTTTCCTGAGCATGTGAGCCAGACCTGGCTCCTTGTCCCACAGGCTACTCATGCTTCCCAGGAGCTGCCCAAGCCCTATCCTCCCTTGAGCTGGAGCTATGTCGCGGACTTGCCAGAGTGCCCAAGTGCCTCTGAGCTGATGGAGCTTGTGGGCAAGAATCCTTGCTATCCCTGTGTAGGACACCAGTGGGTGTTCCAAAGCACTGCAAGCCCTTGCAAGCCCTTGCAAGCCCTCGACATCCTATCTCTTACGGCTCCTGAGTGTTGCTGTGTAGGAGATGAGGATGGTGAGCTGTGCAGTGCTCCTCAAGAAGGAATTGCCTTGGTCTTGCCACTGCTACCCAGTTGAAAAGGATTTGCATCCATGAGCCGAGCTTGGAAGGTGGCCCTGCCAGCAGATTGTCTTGCAGCGGAGAACCTCCAGCAGCCTCATGCAAGGTTTTCTTCCCTCAGCCCCTGGCCTGTGATTCCAGCAGCTCCTCAAGTGCTTCCTGTGAGATGTGCTGGGGCTGCCCCCGGGCCAGCTCTGGCAGTGGACACGGGAGGCTGCTCCTCTGGATCCTGCGTGGGGCCTGGTGACCACTGCGTTGCCGGGTGCTGGCATTGTGACATGGGGGTGACACAGCCGCATATGTGCAGCCCTTTGGAGGAAGCCTTTGGGGTGCTGGCTCCAAATCAGTCCCTGTACCTACAAAATAGGGGAGTAAGCAACCTAATAGAGTCCCTTTTTTGCAAAAAGACAGTGTGGATTTGTTGCCAGTGCAGCCTTACTTCCAGTAGCAATACTGCCTGTAGTATCATGTATGGAGGCCTCAGGGCTCGCTCAGGGCTTGTCACGCAGAACTGCAGGCCTGACAGAGCAGAACAGCTCTCCTCTCCTCTCCTCTCCTCTCCTCTCCCCTCCTCTCCTCTCCTCTCCTCTCCTCCCCTCTCCTCTCCTCTCCTCTTCTCTCCTCTCCTCTCCTCTTCTCTCCTGTCCGCCAGTCCAATATCTAAGAGACGGTTTGCCTGAAAGGACAGAGGGTTTTCAGTTCCAAAATCAATGTCAAGGACACATAACACAATGAATTTTATTTTATTTTGTTGTTAATTTAGTAATTTTCTTGATTTTATGTTAATTCATGTGATGTTTCTTCGTGTCATTTTTTTTCCCTTTGTGACTCTGTTTCAGAAGCCAGGCTCACAAGCATTAGCTCAAGCCCAAGTGTAGCCAGGAGTAGGCTGAGGCATTCTTCAGTTTAGCCTGAGAAAAGATCCCTTGCAGGCTGGCAAAGGCAAGTCCCAGAGCTGCAGAGAGCAGCAGCAGGAATAGAGGCCAAGCTGTGCGCGGTTCCTGCAGAGGGAGAACCTTGACAAGGAGTTGTGGGACTGACCATGCACAAAAGAGGAGGAAGAAGAAGAAGAAGAAGAAGAAGAAGAAGAAGAAGAAGAAGAAGAGGAAGAAGAGGAAGAAGAGGTGAGTGGTACCGTGGCATCTCTTCCAAAGCGTGACATGTAGCGATGACGAGCAGACTTTTTGCCTTCCACAACTTGTTTGGCTGCTGTGCTTCTTGGGCAGGGATGCATGAGAAGCGCTCTGGTCCCTGCCAGGCGCTTGTGTTACCTGCAGGGAGAGCTGAGAAGTGGCAGCTGCGGCTGCCAGCATGGTGGAGCATGAGCAGCCGGCTCCCAGGCCAAATGGCCCAAAGAAATGGTGGCAAGGGGCGGTGCTGAGAACTGCAGAGGAAGGCAAAAAACCGCCGGGGACCAGTGCCAATGTGCCCCGGGGGAAAAAGTTCCTTGCTGAGCCCAGTGCTGGCCATGGGCTGTTTCCTGAGCATGTGAGCCAGACCTGGCTCCTTGTCCCACAGGCTACTCATGCTTCCCAGGAGCTGCCCAAGCCCTATCCTCCCTTGAGCTGGAGCTATGTCGCGGACTTGCCAGAGTGCCCAGCTGCCTCTGAGCTGATAGACCTTGTGGGCAAGAATCCTTGCTGTCCCTGTGTAGGACACCAGTGGGTGTTCCAAAGCACTGCAAGCCCTTGCAAGCCCTTGCAAGCCCTCGGCATCCTATCTCTTACGGCTCCTGAGTGTTGCTGTGTAGGAGATGAGGATGGTGAGCTGTGCAGTGCTCCTCAAGAAGGAATTGCCTTGGTCTTGCCACTGCTACCCAGTTGAAAAGGATTTGCATCCATGATCCGAGCTTGGAAGGTGGCCCTGCCAGCAGATTGTCTTGCAGCGGAGAACCTCCAGCAGCCTCATGCAAGGTTTTCTTCCCTCAGCCCCTGGCCTGTGATTCCAGCAGCTCCTCAAGTGCTTCCTGTCAGATGTGCTGGGGCTGCCCCCGGGCCAGCTCTGGCAGTGGACACGGGAGGCTGCTCCTCTGGATCCTGCGTGGGGCCTGGTGACCACTGCGTTGCCGGGTGCTGGCATTGTGACATGGGGGTGACACAGCCGGATATGTGCAGCCCTTTGGAGGAAGCCTTTGGGGTGCTGGCTCCAAATCAGTCCCTGTAGCTACAAAATAGGGGAGTAAGCAACCTAATAGAGTCCCTTTTTTGCAAAAAGACAGTGTGGATTTGTTGCCAGTGCAGCCTTACTTCCAGTAGCAATACTGCCTGTGGTATCATGTATGGAGGCCTCCGGGCTCGCTCAGGGCTTGTCACGCAGAACTGCAGGCCTGACAGAGCAGAACTGCTCTCCTCTCCTCTCCTCTCCTCTCCTCTCATGTCCGCCAGTCCAATATCTAAGAGACTGTTTTCCTGAAAGGACAGAGGGGTTTCAGTTCCAAAATCAATGTCAAGGACACATAACACAATGAATTTTATTTTATTTTGTTGTTAATTTAGTAATTTTCTTGATTTTATGTTAATTCATGTGATGTTTCTTCGTGTCATTTTTTTCCCTTTGTGACTCTGTTTCAGAACCCAGGCTCACAAGCATTAGCTCAAGCCCAAGTGTAGCCAGGAGTAGGCTGAGGCATTCTTCAGTTTAGCCTGAGAAAAGATCCCTTGCAGGCTGGCAAAGGCAAGTCCCAGAGCTGCAGAGAGCAGCAGCAGGAATAGAGGCCAAGCTGTCCGCGGTTCCTGCAGAGGGAGAACCTTGACAAGGAGTTGTGGGACTGACCATGCACAAAAGAGGAAGAAGAAGAAGAAGAAGAAGAAGAAGAGGAAGAAGAGGAAGAAGAGGTGAGTGGTACCGTGGCATCTCTTCCAAAACGTGACATGTAGCGATGACGAGCAGACTTTTTGCCTTCCACAACTTGTTTGGCTGCTGTGGTTCTTGGCCAGGGATGCATGAGAAGCGCTCTGGTCCCTGCCAGGCGCTTGTGTTAGCTGCAGGGAGAGCTGAGAAGTGGCAGCTGCGGCTGCCAGCATGGTGGAGCATGAGCAGCCGGCTCCCAGGCCAAATGGCCCAAAGAAATGGTGGCAAGGGGCGGTGCTGAGAACTGCAGAGGAAGGCAAAAAACCGCCGGGGACCAGTGCCAATGTGCCCCGGGGGAAAAAAGTTCCTTGCTGAGCCCAGTGCTGGCCATGGGCTGTTCCCTGAGCATGTGAGCCAGACCTGGCTCCTTGTCCCACAGGCTGCTCATGCTTCCCAGGAGCTGCCCAAGCCCTATCCTCCCTTGAGCTGGAGCTATCTGGCGGACTTGCCAGAGTGCCCAGCTGCCTCTGAGCTGATAGACCTTGTGGGCAAGAATCCTTGCTGTCCCTGTGTAGGACACCAGTGGGTGTTCCAAAGCACTGCAAGCCCTTGCAAGCCCTTGCAAGCCCTCGACATCCTATCTCTTAGGGCTCCTGAGCGTTGCTCTCTGGAGATGAGGATGGTGAGCTCTGCAGCGCTCCTCAAGAAGGAATTGCCTTGGTCTTGTCACTGCTATCCAGTTGAAAAGGATTTGCATCCATGAGCCGAGCTTGGAAGGTGGCCCTGCCAGCAGATTGTCTTGCAGCGGAGAACCTCCAGCAACCTCATGCAAGGTTTTCTTCCCTCAGCCCCTGACCTGTGATTCCAGCAGCTCCTCAAGTGCTTCCTGTCAGATGTGCTGGGGCTGCCCCCGGGCCAGCTCTGGCAGTGGACACGGGAGGCTGCTCCTCTGGACCCTGCGTGGGGCCTCGTGACCACTGCGTTGCCGGGTGCTGGCATTGTGACATGGGGGTGACACAGCCGCATATGTGCAGCCCTTTGGAGGAAGCCTTTGGGGTGCTGGCTCCAAATCAGTCCCTGTACCTACAAAATAGGGGAGTAAGCAACCTAATAGAGTCCCTTTTTTGCAAAAAGACAGTGTGGATTTGTTGCCAGTGCAGCCTTCCTTCCAGTAGCAATACTGCCTGTGGTATCATGTATGGAGGCCTCCGGCCTCGCTCAGGGCTTGTCACGCAGAACTGCAGGCCTGACAGAGCAGAACTGCTCTCCTCTCCTCTCCTCTCCTCTCCTCTCCTCTCCTCTCCTCTCCTCTCCTCTCCTCTCCTCTCATGTCCGCCAGTCCAATATCTAAGAGACTGTTTGCCTGAAAGGACAGAGGGGTTTCAGTTCCAAAATCAATTTCAAGGACACATAACACAATGAATTTTATTTTATTTTGTTGTTAATTTATTAATTTTCTTGATTTTATGTTAATTCATGTGATGTTTCTTCGTGTCATTTTTTTTCCCTTTGTGACTCTGTTTCAGAACCCAGGCTCACAAGCATTAGCTCAAGCCCAAGTGTAGCCAGGAGTAGGCTGAGGCATTCTTCAGTTTAGCCTGAGAAAAGATCCCTTGCAGGCTGGCAAAGGCAAGTCCCAGAGCTGCAGAGAGCAGCAGCAGGAATAGAGGCCAAGCTGTCCACGGTTCCTGCAGAGGGAGAACCTTGACAAGGAGTTGTGGGACTGACCATGCACAAAAGAGGAGGAAGAAGAAGAAGAAGAAGAAGAAGAAGAAGAGGAAGAAGAGGAAGAAGAGGTGAGTGGTACCGTGGCATCTCTTCCAAAACGTGACATGTAGCGATGACGAGCAGACTTTTTGCCTTCCACAACTTGTTTGGCTGCTGTGCTTCTTGGCCAGGGATGCATGAGAAGCGCTCTGGTCCCTGCCAGGCGCTTGTGTTACCTGCAGGGAGAGCTGAGAAGTGGCAGCTGCGGCTGCCAGCATGGTGGAGCATGAGCAGCCGGCTCCCAGGCCAAATGGCCCAAAGAAATGGTGGCAAGGGGCGGTGCTGAGAACTGCAGAGGAAGGCAAAAAACCGCCGGGGACCAGTGCCAATGTGCCCCGGGGGAAAAAGTTCCTTGCTGAGCCCAGTGCTGGCCATGGGCTGTTTCCTGAGCATGTGAGCCAGACCTGGCTCCTTGTCCCACAGGCTGCTCATGCTTCCCAGGCGCTGCCCAAGCCCTATCCTCCCTTGAGCTGGAACTATCTGGCGGACTTGCCAGAGTGCCCAGCTGCCTCTGAGCTGATAGACCTTGTGGGCAAGAATCCTTGCTGTCCCTGTGTAGGACACCAGTGGGTGTTCCAAAGCACTGCAAGCCCTTGCAAGCCCTCGTCATCCTATCTCTTAGGGCTCCTGAGCGTTGCTGTGTAGGAGATGAGGATGGTGAGCTCTGCAGTGCTCCTCAAGAAGGAATTGCCTTGGTCTTGCCACTGCTATCCAGTTGAAAAGGATTTGCATCCATGAGCCGAGCTTGGAAGGTGGCCCTGCCAGCAGATTGTCTTGCAGCGGAGAACCTCCAGCAACCTCATGCAAGGTTTTCTTCCCTCAGCCCCTGGCCTGTGATTCCAGCAGCTCCTCAAGTGCTTCCTGTCAGATGTGCTGGGGCTGCCCCCGGGCCAGCTCTGGCAGTGGACACGGGAGGCTGCTCCTCTGGACCCTGCGTGGGGCCTGGTGACCACTGCGTTGCCGGGTGCTGGCATTGTGACATGGGGGTGATACAGCCGCATATGTGCAGCCCTTTGGAGGAAGCCTTTGGGGTGCTGGCTCCAAATCAGTCCCTGTAGCTACAAAATAGGGGAGTAAGCAACCTAATAGAGTCCCTTTTTTGCAAAAAGACAGTGTGGATTTGTTGCCAGTGCAGCCTTACTTCCAGTAGCAATACTGCCTGTGGTATCATGTATGGAGGCCTCAGGGCTCGCTCAGGGCTTGTCACGCAGAACTGCAGGCCTGACAGAGCAGAACTGCTCTCCTCTCCTCTCCTCTCCTCTCCTCTCCTCTCCTCTCCTCTCCTCTCATGTCCGCCAGTCCAATATCTAAGAGACTGTTTGCCTGAAAGGACAGAGGGGTTTCAGTTCCAAAATCAATTTCAAGGACACATAACACAATGAATTTTATTTTATTTTGTTGTTAATTTATTAATTTTCTTGATTTTATGTTAATTCATGTGATGTTTCTTCATGTCATTTTTTTTCCCTTTGTGACTCTGTTTCAGAACCCAGGCTCACAAGCATTAGCTCAAGCCCAAGTGTAGCCAGGAGTAGGCTGAGGCATTCTTCAGTTTAGCCTGAGAAAAGATCCCTTGCAGGCTGGCAAAGGCAAGTCCCAGAGCTGCAGAGAGCAGCAGCAGGAATAGAGGCCAAGCTGTCCGCGGTTCCTGCAGAGGGAGAACCTTGACAAGGAGTTGTGGGACTGACCGTGCACAAAAGAGGAGGAAGAAGAAGAAGAAGAAGAAGAAGAAGAAGAGGAAGAAGAGGAAGAAGAGGTGAGTGGTACCGTGGCATCTCTTCCAAAGCATGACATGTAGCGATGACGAGCAGACTTTTTGCCTTCCACAACTTGTTTGGCTGCTGTGCTTCTTGGCCAGGGATGCATGAGAAGCGCTCTGGTCCCTGCCAGGCGCTTGTGTTACCTGCAGGGAGAGCTGAGAAGTGGCAGCTGCGGCTGGCAGCATGGTGGAGCATGAGCAGCCGGCTCCCAGGCCAAATGGCCCAAAGAAATGGTGGCAAGGGGCGGTGCTGAGAAGTGCAGAGGAAGGCAAAAAACCGCCGGGGACCAGTGCCAATGTGCCCCGGGGGAAAAAGTTCCTTGCTGAGCCCAGTGCTGGCCATGGGCTGTTTCCTGAGCATGTGAGCCAGACCTGGCTCCTTGTCCCACAGGCTGCTCATGCTTCCCAGGCGCTGCCCAAGCCCTATCCTCCCTTGAGCTGGAACTATCTGGCGGACTTGCCAGAGTGCCCAACTGCCTCTGAGCTGATAGACCTTGTGGGCAAGAATCCTTGCTGTCCCTGTGTAGGACACCAGTGGGTGTTCCAAAGCACTGCAAGCCCTTGCAAGCCCTCGACATCCTATCTCTTAGGGCTCCTGAGCGTTGCTCTGTAGGAGATGAGGATGGTGAGCTCTGCAGTGCTCCTCAAGAAGGAATTGCCTTGGTCTTGCCACTGCTATCCAGTTGAAAAGGATTTGCATCCATGAGCCGAGCTTGGAAGGTGGCCCTGCCAGCAGATTGTCTTGCAGCGGAGAACCTCCAGCAACCTCATGCAAGGTTTTCTTCCCTCAGCCCCTGGCCTGTGATTCCAGCAGCTCCTCAAGTGCTTCCTGTCAGATGTGCTGGGGCTGCCCCCGGGCCAGCTCTGGCAGTGGACACGGGAGGCTGCTCCTCTGGACCCTGCGTGGGGCCTGGTGACCACTGCGTTGCCGGGTGCTGGCATTGTGACATGGGGGTGATACAGCCGCATATGTGCAGCCCTTTGGAGGAAGCCTTTGGGGTGCTGGCTCCAAATCAGTCCCTGTAGCTACAAAATAGGGGAGTAAGCAACCTAATAGAGTCCCTTTTTTGCAAAAAGACAGTGTGGATTTGTTGTCAGTGCAGCCTTCCTTCCAGTAGCAATACTGCCTGTAGTATCATGTATGGAGGCCTCAGGGCTCGCTCAGGGCCTGTCACGCAGAACTGCAGGCCTGACAGAGCAGAACTGCTCTCCTCTCCTCTCCTCTCCTCTCCTCTCCTCTCCTCTCCTCTCCTCTCCTCTCCTCTCCTCTCCTCTCATGTCCGCCAGTCCAATATCTAAGAGACTGTTTGCCTGAAAGGACAGAGGGGTTTCAGTTCCAAAATCAATTTCAAGGACACATAACACAATGAATTTTATTGTATTTTGTTGTTAATTTATTAATTTTCTTGATTTTATGTTAATTCATGTGATGTTTCTTTGTGTCATTTTTTTTCCCTTTGTGACTCTGTTTCAGAACCCAGGCTCACAAGCATTAGCTCAAGCCCAAGTGTAGCCAGGAGTAGGCTGAGGCATTCTTCAGTTTAGCCTGAGAAAAGATCCCTTGCAGGCTGGCAAAGGCAAGTCCCAGAGCTGCAGAGAGCAGCAGCAGGAATAGAGGTCAAGCTGTCCGCGGTTCCTGCAGAGGGAGAACCTTGACAAGGAGTTGTGGGACTGACCGTGCACAAAAGAGGAGGAAGAAGAAGAAGAAGAAGAAGAAGAAGAAGAGGAAGAAGAGGAAGAAGAGGTGAGTGGTACCGTGGCATCTCTTCCAAAGCATGACATGTAGCGATGACGAGCAGACTTTTTGCCTTCCACAACTTGTTTGGCTGCTGTGCTTCTTGGCCAGGGATGCATGAGAAGCACTCTGGTCCCTGCCAGGCGCTTGTGTTAGCTGCAGGGAGAGCTGAGAAGTGGCAGCTTCGGCTGGCAGCATGGTGGAGCATGAGCAGCCGGCTCCCAGGCCAAATGGCCCAAAGAAATGGTGGCAAGGGGCGGTGCTGAGAACTGCAGAGGAAGGCAAAAAACCGCCGGGGACCAGTGCCAATGTGCCCCGGGGGAAAAAGTTCCTTGCTGAGCCCAGTGCTGGCCATGGGCTGTTTCCTGAGCATGTGAGCCAGACCTGGCTCCTTGTCCCACAGGCTGCTCATGCTTCCCAGGCGCTGCCCAAGCCCTATCCTCCCTTGAGCTGGAACTATCTGGCGGACTTGCCAGAGTGCCCAGCTGCCTCTGAGCTGATAGACCTTGTGGGCAAGAATCCTTGCTGTCCCTGTGTAGGACACCAGTGGGTGTTCCAAAGCACTGCAAGCCCTTGCAAGCCCTCGTCATCCTATCTCTTAGGGCTCCTGAGCGTTGCTCTGTAGGAGATGAGGATGGTGAGCTGTGCAGTGCTCCTCAAGAAGGAATTGCCTTGGTCTTGCCACTGCTATCCAGTTGAAAAGGATTTGCATCCATGAGCCGAGCTTGGAAGGTGGCCCTGCCAGCAGATTGTCTTGCAGCGGAGAACCTCCAGCAACCTCATGCAAGGTTTTCTTCCCTCAGCCCCTGGCCTGTGATTCCAGCAGCTCCTCAAGTGCTTCCTGTCAGATGTGCTGGGGCTGCCCCCGGGCCAGCTCTGGCAGTGGACATGGGAGGCTGCTCCTCTGGACCCTGCGTGGGGCCTCGTGACCACTGCGTTGCCGGGTGCTGGCATTGTGACATGGGGGTGACACAGCCCCATATGTGCAGCCCTTTGGAGGAAGCCTTTGGGGTGCTGGCTCCAAATCAGTCCCTGTAGCTACAAAATAGGGGAGTAAGCAACCTAATAGAGTCCCTTTTTTGCAAAAAGACAGTGTGGATTTGTTGCCAGTGCAGCCTTACTTCCAGTAGCAATACTGCCTGTGGTATCATGTATGGAGGCCTCAGGGCTCGCTCAGGGCTTGTCACGCAGAACTGCAGGCCTGACAGAGCAGAACTGCTCTCCTCTCCTCTCCTCTCCTCTCCTCTCCTCTCCTCTCCTCTCATGTCCGCCAGTCCAATATCTAAGAGACTGTTTGCCTGAAAGGACAGAGGGGTTTCAGTTCCAAAATCAATTTCAAGGACACATAACACAATGAATTTTATTTTATTTTGTTGTTAATTTATTAATTTTCTTGATTTTATGTTAATTCATGTGATGTTTCTTCGTGTCATTTTTTTTCCCTTTGTGACTCTGTTTCAGAACCCAGGCTCACAAGCATTAGCCCAAGCCCAAGTGTAGCCAGGAGTAGGCTGAGGCATTCTTCAGTTTAGCCTGAGAAAAGATCCCTTGCAGGCTGGCAAAGGCAAGTCCCAGAGCTGCAGAGAGCAGCAGCAGGAATAGAGGCCAAGCTGTCCGCGGTTCCTGCAGAGGGAGAACCTTGACAAGGAGTTGTGGGACTGACCGTGCACAAAAGAGGAGGAAGAAGAAGAAGAAGAAGAAGAAGAAGAAGAGGAAGAAGAGGAAGAAGAGGTGAGTGGTACCGTGGCATCTCTTCCAAAGCATGACATGTAGCGATGACGAGCAGACTTTTTGCCTTCCACAACTTGTTTGGCTGCTGTGCTTCTTGGCCAGGGATGCATGAGAAGCGCTCTGGTCCCTGCCAGGCGCTTGTGTTACCTGCAGGGAGAGCTGAGAAGTGGCAGCTGCGGCTGGCAGCATGGTGGAGCATGAGCAGCCGGCTCCCAGGCCAAATGGCCCAAAGAAATGGTGGCAAGGGGCGGTGCTGAGAACTGCAGAGGAAGGCAAAAAACCGCCGGGGACCAGTGCCAATGTGCCCCGGGGGAAAAAGTTCCTTGCTGAGCCCAGTGCTGGCCATGGGCTGTTTCCTGAGCATGTGAGCCAGACCTGGCTCCTTGTCCCACAGGCTGCTCATGCTTCCCAGGCGCTGCCCAAGCCCTATCCTCCCTTGAGCTGGAACTATCTGGCGGACTTGCCAGAGTGCCCAACTGCCTCTGAGCTGATAGACCTTGTGGGCAAGAATCCTTGCTGTCCCTGTGTAGGACACCAGTGGGTGTTCCAAAGCACTGCAAGCCCTTGCAAGCCCTCGTCATCCTATCTCTTAGGGCTCCTGAGCGTTGCTCTGTAGGAGATGAGGATGGTGAGCTCTGCAGTGCTCCTCAAGAAGGAATTGCCTTGGTCTTGCCACTGCTATCCAGTTGAAAAGGATTTGCATCCATGAGCCGAGCTTGGAAGGTGGCCCTGCCAGCAGATTGTCTTGCAGCGGAGAACCTCCAGCAACCTCATGCAAGGTTTTCTTCCCTCAGCCCCTGGCCTGTGATTCCAGCAGCTCCTCAAGTGCTTCCTGTCAGATGTGCTGGGGCTGCCCCCGGGCCAGCTCTGGCAGTGGACACGGGAGGCTGCTCCTCTGGACCCTGCGTGGGGCCTCGTGACCACTGCGTTGCCGGGTGCTGGCATTGTGACATGGGGGTGATACAGCCGCATATGTGCAGCCCTTTGGAGGAAGCCTTTGGGGTGCTGGCTCCAAATCAGTCCCTGTAGCTACAAAATAGGGGAGTAAGCAACCTAATAGAGTCCCTTTTTTGCAAAAAGACAGTGTGGATTTGTTGCCAGTGCAGCCTTACTTCCAGTAGCAATACTGCCTGTGGTATCATGTATGGAGGCCTCAGGGCTCGCTCAGGGCTTGTCACGCAGAACTGCAGGCCTGACAGAGCAGAACTGCTCTCCTCTCCTCTCCTCTCCTCTCCTCTCCTCTCCTCTCATGTCCGCCAGTCCAATATCTAAGAGACTGTTTGCCTGAAAGGACAGAGGGGTTTCAGTTCCAAAATCAATTTCAAGGACACATAACACAATGAATTTTATTTTATTTTGTTGTTAATTTATTAATTTTCTTGATTTTATGTTAATTCATGTGATGTTTCTTCGTGTCATTTTTTTTCCCTTTGTGACTCTGTTTCAGAACCCAGGCTCACAAGCATTAGCTCAAGCCCAAGTGTAGCCAGGAGTAGGCTGAGGCATTCTTCAGTTTAGCCTGAGAAAAGATCCCTTGCAGGCTGGCAAAGGCAAGTCCCAGAGCTGCAGAGAGCAGCAGCAGGAATAGAGGCCAAGCTGTCCGCGGTTCCTGCAGAGGGAGAACCTTGACAAGGAGTTGTGGGACTGACCGTGCACAAAAGAGGAGGAAGAAGAAGAAGAAGAAGAAGAAGAAGAAGAGGAAGAAGAGGAAGAAGAGGTGAGTGGTACCGTGGCATCTCTTCCAAAGCATGACATGTAGCGATGACGAGCAGACTTTTTGCCTTCCACAACTTGTTTGGCTGCTGTGCTTCTTGGCCAGGGATGCATGAGAAGCGCTCTGGTCCCTGCCAGGCGCTTGTGTTACCTGCAGGGAGAGCTGAGAAGTGGCAGCTGCGGCTGGCAGCATGGTGGAGCATGAGCAGCCGGCTCCCAGGCCAAATGGCCCAAAGAAATGGTGGCAAGGGGCGGTGCTGAGAAGTGCAGAGGAAGGCAAAAAACCGCCGGGGACCAGTGCCAATGTGCCCCGGGGGAAAAAGTTCCTTGCTGAGCCCAGTGCTGGCCATGGGCTGTTTCCTGAGCATGTGAGCCAGACCTGGCTCCTTGTCCCACAGGCTGCTCATGCTTCCCAGGCGCTGCCCAAGCCCTATCCTCCCTTGAGCTGGAACTATCTGGCGGACTTGCCAGAGTGCCCAACTGCCTCTGAGCTGATAGACCTTGTGGGCAAGAATCCTTGCTGTCCCTGTGTAGGACACCAGTGGGTGTTCCAAAGCACTGCAAGCCCTTGCAAGCCCTCGTCATCCTATCTCTTAGGGCTCCTGAGCGTTGCTCTGTAGGAGATGAGGATGGTGAGCTCTGCAGTGCTCCTCAAGAAGGAATTGCCTTGGTCTTGCCACTGCTATCCAGTTGAAAAGGATTTGCATCCATGAGCCGAGCTTGGAAGGTGGCCCTGCCAGCAGATTGTCTTGCAGCGGAGAACCTCCAGCAACCTCATGCAAGGTTTTCTTCCCTCAGCCCCTGGCCTGTGATTCCAGCAGCTCCTCAAGTGCTTCCTGTCAGATGTGCTGGGGCTGCCCCCGGGCCAGCTCTGGCAGTGGACACGGGAGGCTGCTCCTCTGGACCCTGCGTGGGGCCTGGTGACCACTGCGTTGCCGGGTGCTGGCATTGTGACATGGGGGTGATACAGCCGCATATGTGCAGCCCTTTGGAGGAAGCCTTTGGGGTGCTGGCTCCAAATCAGTCCCTGTAGCTACAAAATAGGGGAGTAAGCAACCTAATAGAGTCCCTTTTTTGCAAAAAGACAGTGTGGATTTGTTGTCAGTGCAGCCTTCCTTCCAGTAGCAATACTGCCTGTAGTATCATGTATGGAGGCCTCAGGGCTCGCTCAGGGCCTGTCACGCAGAACTGCAGGCCTGACAGAGCAGAACTGCTCTCCTCTCCTCTCCTCTCCTCTCCTCTCCTCTCCTCTCCTCTCCTCTCCTCTCCTCTCCTCTCCTCTCCTCTCCTCTCCTCTCATGTCCGCCAGTCCAATATCTAAGAGACTGTTTGCCTGAAAGGACAGAGGGGTTTCAGTTCCAAAATCAATTTCAAGGACACATAACACAATGAATTTTATTTTATTTTGTTGTTAATTTATTAATTTTCTTGATTTTATGTTAATTCATGTTATGTTTCTTTGTGTCATTTTTTTTCCCTTTGTGACTCTGTTTCAGAACCCAGGCTCACAAGCATTAGCTCAAGCCCAAGTGTAGCCAGGAGTAGGCTGAGGCATTCTTCAGTTTAGCCTGAGAAAAGATCCCTTGCAGGCTGGCAAAGGCAAGTCCCAGAGCTGCAGAGAGCAGCAGCAGGAATAGAGGCCAAGCTGTCCGCGGTTCCTGCAGAGGGAGAACCTTGACAAGGAGTTGTGGGACTGACCGTGCACAAAAGAGGAGGAAGAAGAAGAAGAAGAAGAAGAAGAAGAAGAGGAAGAAGAGGAAGAAGAGGTGAGTGGTACCGTGGCATCTCTTCCAAAGCATGACATGTAGCGATGACGAGCAGACTTTTTGCCTTCCACAACTTGTTTGGCTGCTGTGCTTCTTGGCCAGGGATGCATGAGAAGCACTCTGGTCCCTGCCAGGCGCTTGTGTTAGCTGCAGGGAGAGCTGAGAAGTGGCAGCTTCGGCTGGCAGCATGGTGGAGCATGAGCAGCCGGCTCCCAGGCCAAATGGCCCAAAGAAATGGTGGCAAGGGGCGGTGCTGAGAACTGCAGAGGAAGGCAAAAAACCGCCGGGGACCAGTGCCAATGTGCCCCGGGGGAAAAAGTTCCTTGCTGAGCCCAGTGCTGGCCATGGGCTGTTTCCTGAGCATGTGAGCCAGACCTGGCTCCTTGTCCCACAGGCTGCTCATGCTTCCCAGGCGCTGCCCAAGCCCTATCCTCCCTTGAGCTGGAACTATCTGGCGGACTTGCCAGAGTGCCCAGCTGCCTCTGAGCTGATAGACCTTGTGGGCAAGAATCCTTGCTGTCCCTGTGTAGGACACCAGTGGGTGTTCCAAAGCACTGCAAGCCCTTGCAAGCCCTCGTCATCCTATCTCTTAGGGCTCCTGAGCGTTGCTCTGTAGGAGATGAGGATGGTGAGCTGTGCAGTGCTCCTCAAGAAGGAATTGCCTTGGTCTTGCCACTGCTATCCAGTTGAAAAGGATTTGCATCCATGAGCCGAGCTTGGAAGGTGGCCCTGCCAGCAGATTGTCTTGCAGCGGAGAACCTCCAGCAACCTCATGCAAGGTTTTCTTCCCTCAGCCCCTGGCCTGTGATTCCAGCAGCTCCTCAAGTGCTTCCTGTCAGATGTGCTGGGGCTGCCCCCGGGCCAGCTCTGGCAGTGGACATGGGAGGCTGCTCCTCTGGACCCTGCGTGGGGCCTCGTGACCACTGCGTTGCCGGGTGCTGGCATTGTGACATGGGGGTGACACAGCCGCATATGTGCAGCCCTTTGGAGGAAGCCTTTGGGGTGCTGGCTCCAAATCAGTCCCTGTACCTACAAAATAGGGGAGTAAGCAACCTAATAGAGTCCCTTTTTTGCAAAAAGACAGTGTGGATTTGTTGCCAGTGCAGCCTTACTTCCAGTAGCAATACTGCCTGTGGTATCATGTATGGAGGCCTCAGGGCTCGCTCAGGGCTTGTCACGCAGAACTGCAGGCCTGACAGAGCAGAACTGCTCTCCTCTCCTCTCCTCTCCTCTCCTCTCCTCTCCTCTCCTCTCCTCTCATGTCCGCCAGTCCAATATCTAAGAGACTGTTTGCCTGAAAGGACAGAGGGGTTTCAGTTCCAAAATCAATTTCAAGGACACATAACACAATGAATTTTATTTTATTTTGTTGTTAATTTATTAATTTTCTTGATTTTATGTTAATTCATGTGATGTTTCTTTGTGTCATTTTTTTTCCCTTTGTGACTCTGTTTCAGAACCCAGGCTCACAAGCATTAGCTCAAGCCCAAGTGTAGCCAGGAGTAGGCTGAGGCATTCTTCAGTTTAGCCTGAGAAAAGATCCCTTGCAGGCTGGCAAAGGCAAGTCCCAGAGCTGCAGAGAGCAGCAGCAGGAACAGAGGCCAAGCTGTCCGCGGTTCCTGCAGAGGGAGAACCTTGACAAGGAGTTGTGGGACTGACCGTGCACAAAAGAGGAGGAAGAAGAAGAAGAAGAAGAAGAAGAAGAAGAGGAAGAAGAGGAAGAAGAGGTGAGTGGTACCGTGGCATCTCTTCCAAAGCATGACATGTAGCGATGACGAGCAGACTTTTTGCCTTCCACAACTTGTTTGGCTGCTGTGCTTCTTGGCCAGGGATGCATGAGAAGCGCTCTGGTCCCTGCCAGGCGCTTGTGTTACCTGCAGGGAGAGCTGAGAAGTGGCAGCTGCGGCTGGCAGCATGGTGGAGCATGAGCAGCCGGCTCCCAGGCCAAATGGCCCAAAGAAATGGTGGCAAGGGGCGGTGCTGAGAAGTGCAGAGGAAGGCAAAAAACCGCCGGGGACCAGTGCCAATGTGCCCCGGGGGAAAAAGTTCCTTGCTGAGCCCAGTGCTGGCCATGGGCTGTTTCCTGAGCATGTGAGCCAGACCTGGCTCCTTGTCCCACAGGCTGCTCATGCTTCCCAGGCGCTGCCCAAGCCCTATCCTCCCTTGAGCTGGAACTATCTGGCGGACTTGCCAGAGTGCCCAACTGCCTCTGAGCTGATAGACCTTGTGGGCAAGAATCCTTGCTGTCCCTGTGTAGGACACCAGTGGGTGTTCCAAAGCACTGCAAGCCCTTGCAAGCCCTCGTCATCCTATCTCTTAGGGCTCCTGAGCGTTGCTCTGTAGGAGATGAGGATGGTGAGCTCTGCAGTGCTCCTCAAGAAGGAATTGCCTTGGTCTTGCCACTGCTATCCAGTTGAAAAGGATTTGCATCCATGAGCCGAGCTTGGAAGGTGGCCCTGCCAGCAGATTGTCTTGCAGCGGAGAACCTCCAGCAACCTCATGCAAGGTTTTCTTCCCTCAGCCCCTGGCCTGTGATTCCAGCAGCTCCTCAAGTGCTTCCTGTCAGATGTGCTGGGGCTGCCCCCGGGCCAGCTCTGGCAGTGGACACGGGAGGCTGCTCCTCTGGACCCTGCGTGGGGCCTGGTGACCACTGCGTTGCCGGGTGCTGGCATTGTGACATGGGGGTGATACAGCCGCATATGTGCAGCCCTTTGGAGGAAGCCTTTGGGGTGCTGGCTCCAAATCAGTCCCTGTACCTACAAAATAGGGGAGTAAGCAACCTAATAGAGTCCCTTTTTTGCAAAAAGACAGTGTGGATTTGTTGTCAGTGCAGCCTTCCTTCCAGTAGCAATACTGCCTGTAGTATCATGTATGGAGGCCTCAGGGCTCGCTCAGGGCCTGTCACGCAGAACTGCAGGCCTGACAGAGCAGAACTGCTCTCCTCTCCTCTCCTCTCCTCTCCTCTCCTCTCCTCTCCTCTCCTCTCCTCTCCTCTCCTCTCCTCTCATGTCCGCCAGTCCAATATCTAAGAGACTGTTTGCCTGAAAGGACAGAGGGGTTTCAGTTCCAAAATCAATTTCAAGGACACATAACACAATGAATTTTATTTTATTTTGTTGTTAATTTATTAATTTTCTTGATTTTATGTTAATTCATGTGATGTTTCTTTGTGTCATTTTTTTTCCCTTTGTGACTCTGTTTCAGAACCCAGGCTCACAAGCATTAGCTCAAGCCCAAGTGTAGCCAGGAGTAGGCTGAGGCATTCTTCAGTTTAGCCTGAGAAAAGATCCCTTGCAGGCTGGCAAAGGCAAGTCCCAGAGCTGCAGAGAGCAGCAGCAGGAATAGAGGCCAAGCTGTCCGCGGTTCCTGCAGAGGGAGAACCTTGACAAGGAGTTGTGGGACTGACCGTGCACAAAAGAGGAGGAAGAAGAAGAAGAAGAAGAAGAAGAAGAAGAGGAAGAAGAGGAAGAAGAGGTGAGTGGTACCGTGGCATCTCTTCCAAAGCATGACATGTAGCGATGACGAGCAGACTTTTTGCCTTCCACAACTTGTTTGGCTGCTGTGCTTCTTGGCCAGGGATGCATGAGAAGCACTCTGGTCCCTGCCAGGCGCTTGTGTTAGCTGCAGGGAGAGCTGAGAAGTGGCAGCTGCGGCTGGCAGCATGGTGGAGCATGAGCAGCCGGCTCCCAGGCCAAATGGCCCAAAGAAATGGTGGCAAGGGGCGGTGCTGAGAACTGCAGAGGAAGGCAAAAAACCGCCGGGGACCAGTGCCAATGTGCCCCGGGGGAAAAAGTTCCTTGCTGAGCCCAGTGCTGGCCATGGGCTGTTTCCTGAGCATGTGAGCCAGACCTGGCTCCTTGTCCCACAGGCTGCTCATGCTTCCCAGGCGCTGCCCAAGCCCTATCCTCCCTTGAGCTGGAACTATCTGGCGGACTTGCCAGAGTGCCCAGCTGCCTCTGAGCTGATAGACCTTGTGGGCAAGAATCCTTGCTGTCCCTGTGTAGGACACCAGTGGGTGTTCCAAAGCACTGCAAGCCCTTGCAAGCCCTCGTCATCCTATCTCTTAGGGCTCCTGAGCGTTGCTCTGTAGGAGATAAGGATGGTGAGCTGTGCAGTGCTCCTCAAGAAGGAATTGCCTTGGTCTTGCCACTGCTATCCAGTTGAAAAGGATTTGCATCCATGAGCCGAGCTTGGAAGGTGGCCCTGCCAGCAGATTGTCTTGCAGCGGAGAACCTCCAGCAACCTCATGCAAGGTTTTCTTCCCTCAGCCCCTGGCCTGTGATTCCAGCAGCTCCTCAAGTGCTTCCTGTCAGATGTGCTGGGGCTGCCCCCGGGCCAGCTCTGGCAGTGGACATGGGAGGCTGCTCCTCTGGACCCTGCGTGGGGCCTCGTGACCACTGCGTTGCCGGGTGCTGGCATTGTGACATGGGGGTGACACAGCCGCATATGTGCAGCCCTTTGGAGGAAGCCTTTGGGGTGCTGGCTCCAAATCAGTCCCTGTAGCTACAAAATAGGGGAGTAAGCAACCTAATAGAGTCCCTTTTTATACAAAAAGACAGTGTGGATTTGTTGCCAGTGCAGCCTTACTTCCAGTAGCAATACTGCCTGTGGTATCATGTATGGAGGCCTCAGGGCTCGCTCAGGGCTTGTCACGCAGAACTGCAGGCCTGACAGAGCAGAACTGCTCTCCTCTCCTCTCCTCTCCTCTCCTCTCCTCTCCTCTCCTCTCCTCTCATGTCCGCCAGTCCAATATCTAAGAGACTGTTTGCCTGAAAGGACAGAGGGGTTTCAGTTCCAAAATCAATTTCAAGGACACATAACACAATGAATTTTATTTTATTTTGTTGTTAATTTATTAATTTTCTTGATTTTATGTTAATTCATGTGATGTTTCTTTGT
Source organism: Caloenas nicobarica (assembly GCF_036013445.1). NCBI lineage: Eukaryota > Metazoa > Chordata > Aves > Columbiformes > Columbidae > Caloenas > Caloenas nicobarica. Next base: position 440,819 of record NC_088252.1, on the reverse strand, counting down.
GTCATTTTTTTTCCCTTTGTGACTCTGTTTCAGAACCCAGGCTCACAAGCATTAGCTCAAGCCCAAGTGTAGCCAGGAGTAGGCTGAGGCATTCTTCAGTTTAGCCTGAGAAAAGATCCCTTGCAGGCTGGCAAAGGCAAGTCCCAGAGCTGCAGAGAGCAGCAGCAGGAACAGAGGCCAAGCTGTCCGCGGTTCCTGCAGAGGGAGAACCTTGACAAGGAGTTGTGGGACTGACCGTGCACAAAAGAGGAGGAAGAAGAAGAAGAAGAAGAAGAAGAAGAAGAGGAAGAAGAGGAAGAAGAGGTGAGTGGTACCGTGGCATCTCTTCCAAAGCATGACATGTAGCGATGACGAGCAGACTTTTTGCCTTCCACAACTTGTTTGGCTGCTGTGCTTCTTGGCCAGGGATGCATGAGAAGCACTCTGGTCCCTGCCAGGCGCTTGTGTTAGCTGCAGGGAGAGCTGAGAAGTGGCAGCTGCGGCTGGCAGCATGGTGGAGCATGAGCAGCCGGCTCCCAGGCCAAATGGCCCAAAGAAATGGTGGCAAGGGGCGGTGCTGAGAACTGCAGAGGAAGGCAAAAAACCGCCGGGGACCAGTGCCAATGTGCCCTGGGGGAAAAAGTTCCTTGCTGAGCCCAGTGCTGGCCATGGGCTGTTTCCTGAGCATGTGAGCCAGACCTGGCTCCTTGTCCCACAGGCTGCTCATGCTTCCCAGGCGCTGCCCAAGCCCTATCCTCCCTTGAGCTGGAACTATCTGGCGGACTTGCCAGAGTGCCCAGCTGCCTCTGAGCTGATAGACCTTGTGGGCAAGAATCCTTGCTGTCCCTGTGTAGGACACCAGTGGGTGTTCCAAAGCACTGCAAGCCCTTGCAAGCCCTCGTCATCCTATCTCTTAGGGCTCCTGAGCGTTGCTCTGTAGGAGATGAGGATGGTGAGCTGTGCAGTGCTCCTCAAGAAGGAATTGCCTTGGTCTTGCCACTGCTATCCAGTTGAAAAGGATTTGCATCCATGAGCCGAGCTTGGAAGGTGGCCCTGCCAGCAGATTGTCTTGCAGCGGAGAACCTCCAGCAACCTCATGCAAGGTTTTCTTCCCTCAGCCCCTGGCCTGTGATTCCAGCAGCTCCTCAAGTGCTTCCTGTCAGATGTGCTGGGGCTGCCCCCGGGCCAGCTCTGGCAGTGGACACGGGAGGCTGCTCCTCTGGACCCTGCGTGGGGCCTCGTGACCACTGCGTTGCCGGGTGCTGGCATTGTGACATGGGGGTGACACAGCCGCATATGTGCAGCCCTTTGGAGGAAGCCTTTGGGGTGCTGGCTCCAAATCAGTCCCTGTACCTACAAAATAGGGGAGTAAGCAACCTAATAGAGTCCCTTTTTTGCAAAAAGACAGTGTGGATTTGTTGCCAGTGCAGCCTTCCTTCCAGTAGCAATACTGCCTGCAGTATCATGTATGGAGGCCTCAGGGCTCGCTCAGGGCCTGTCACGCAGAACTGCAGGCCTGACAGAGCAGAACTGCTCTCCTCTCCTCTCCTCTCCTCTCCTCTCCTCTCCTCTCCTCTCCTCTCCTCTCCTCTCCTCTCATGTCCGCCAGTCCAATATCTAAGAGACTGTTTGCCTGAAAGGACAGAGGGGTTTCAGTTCCAAAATCAATTTCAAGGACACATAACACAATGAATTTTATTTTATTTTGTTGTTAATTTATTAATTTTCTTGATTTTATGTTAATTCATGTGATGTTTCTTCGTGTCATTTTTTTTCCCTTTGTGACTCTGTTTCAGAACCCAGGCTCACAAGCATTAGCTCAAGCCCAAGTGTAGCCAGGAGTAGGCTGAGGCATTCTTCAGTTTAGCCTGAGAAAAGATCCCTTGCAGGCTGGCAAAGGCAAGTCCCAGAGCTGCAGAGAGCAGCAGCAGGAATAGAGGCCAAGCTGTCCGCGGTTCCTGCAGAGGGAGAACCTTGACAAGGAGTTGTGGGACTGACCGTGCACAAAAGAGGAGGAAGAAGAAGAAGAAGAAGAAGAAGAAGAAGAGGAAGAAGAGGAAGAAGAGGTGAGTGGTACCGTGGCATCTCTTCCAAAGCATGACATGTAGCGATGACGAGCAGACTTTTTGCCTTCCACAACTTGTTTGGCTGCTGTGCTTCTTGGCCAGGGATGCATGAGAAGCGCTCTGGTCCCTGCCAGGCGCTTGTGTTACCTGCAGGGAGAGCTGAGAAGTGGCAGCTGCGGCTGCCAGCATGGTGGAGCATGAGCAGCCGGCTCCCAGGCCAAATGGCCCAAAGAAATGGTGGCAAGGGGCGGTGCTGAGAACTGCAGAGGAAGGCAAAAAACCGCCGGGGACCAGTGCCAATGTGCCCCGGGGGAAAAAGTTCCTTGCTGAGCCCAGTGCTGGCCATGGGCTGTTTCCTGAGCATGTGAGCCAGACCTGGCTCCTTGTCCCACAGGCTGCTCATGCTTCCCAGGCACTGCCCAAGCCCTATCCTCCCTTGAGCTGGAACTATCTGGCGGACTTGCCAGAGTGCCCAACTGCCTCTGAGCTGATAGACCTTGTGGGCAAGAATCCTTGCTGTCCCTGTGTAGGACACCAGTGGGTGTTCCAAAGCACTGCAAGCCCTTGCAAGCCCTCGTCATCCTATCTCTTACGGCTCCTGAGCGTTGCTCTGTAGGAGATGAGGATGGTGAGCTCTGCAGTGCTCCTCAAGAAGGAATTGCCTTGGTCTTGCCACTGCTATCCAGTTGAAAAGGATTTGCATCCATGAGCCGAGCTTGGAAGGTGGCCCTGCCAGCAGATTGTCTTGCAGCGGAGAACCTCCAGCAACCTCATGCAAGGTTTTCTTCCCTCAGCCCCTGGCCTGTGATTCCAGCAGCTCCTCAAGTGCTTCCTGTCAGATGTGCTGGGGCTGCCCCCGGGCCAGCTCTGGCAGTGGACACGGGAGGCTGCTCCTCTGGACCCTGCGTGGGCCTCGTGACCACTGCGTTGCCGGGTGCTGGCATTGTGACATGGGGGTGATACAGCCGCATATGTGCAGCCCTTTGGAGGAAGCCTTTGGGGTGCTGGCTCCAAATCAGTCCCTGTAGCTTCAAAATAGGGGAGTAAGCAACCTAACAGAGTCCCTTTTTTGCAAAAAGACAGTGTGGATTTGTTGTCAGTGCAGCCTTCCTTCCAGTAGCAATACTGCCTGTAGTATCATGTATGGAGGCCTCAGGGCTCGCTCAGGGCCTGTCACGCAGAACTGCAGGCCTGACAGAGCAGAACTGCTCTCCTCTCCTCTCCTCTCCTCTCCTCTCCTCTCCTCTCCTCTCCTCTCCTCTCCTCTCATGTCCGCCAGTCCAATATCTAAGAGACTGTTTGCCTGAAAGGACAGAGGGGTTTCAGTTCCAAAATCAATTTCAAGGACACATAACACAATGAATTTTATTTTATTTTGTTGTTAATTTATTAATTTTCTTGATTTTATGTTAATTCATGTGATGTTTCTTCGTGTCATTTTTTTTCCCTTTGTGACTCTGTTTCAGAACCCAGGCTCACAAGCATTAGCTCAAGCCCAAGTGTAGCCAGGAGTAGGCTGAGGCATTCTTCAGTTTAGCCTGAGAAAAGATCCCTTGCAGGCTGGCAAAGGCAAGTCCCAGAGCTGCAGAGAGCAGCAGCAGGAATAGAGGCCAAGCTGTCCGCGGTTCCTGCAGAGGGAGAACCTTGACAAGGAGTTGTGGGACTGACCGTGCACAAAAGAGGAGGAAGAAGAAGAAGAAGAAGAAGAAGAAGAAGAGGAAGAAGAGGAAGAAGAGGTGAGTGGTACCGTGGCATCTCTTCCAAAGCATGACATGTAGCGATGACGAGCAGACTTTTTGCCTTCCACAACTTGTTTGGCTGCTGTGCTTCTTGGCCAGGGATGCATGAGAAGCACTCTGGTCCCTGCCAGGCGCTTGTGTTAGCTGCAGGGAGAGCTGAGAAGTGGCAGCTTCGGCTGGCAGCATGGTGGAGCATGAGCAGCCGGCTCCCAGGCCAAATGGCCCAAAGAAATGGTGGCAAGGGGCGGTGCTGAGAACTGCAGAGGAAGGCAAAAAACCGCCGGGGACCAGTGCCAATGTGCCCCGGGGGAAAAAGTTCCTTGCTGAGCCCAGTGCTGGCCATGGGCTGTTTCCTGAGCATGTGAGCCAGACCTGGCTCCTTGTCCCACAGGCTGCTCATGCTTCCCAGGCGCTGCCCAAGCCCTATCCTCCCTTGAGCTGGAACTATCTGGCGGACTTGCCAGAGTGCCCAGCTGCCTCTGAGCTGATAGACCTTGTGGGCAAGAATCCTTGCTGTCCCTGTGTAGGACACCAGTGGGTGTTCCAAAGCACTGCAAGCCCTTGCAAGCCCTCGTCATCCTATCTCTTAGGGCTCCTGAGCGTTGCTCTGTAGGAGATGAGGATGGTGAGCTGTGCAGTGCTCCTCAAGAAGGAATTGCCTTGGTCTTGCCACTGCTATCCAGTTGAAAAGGATTTGCATCCATGAGCCGAGCTTGGAAGGTGGCCCTGCCAGCAGATTGTCTTGCAGCGGAGAACCTCCAGCAACCTCATGCAAGGTTTTCTTCCCTCAGCCCCTGGCCTGTGATTCCAGCAGCTCCTCAAGTGCTTCCTGTGAGATGTGCTGGGGCTGCCCCCGGGCCAGCTCTGGCAGTGGACACGGGAGGCTGCTCCTCTGGACCCTGCGTGGGGCCTCGTGACCACTGCGTTGCCGGGTGCTGGCATTGTGACATGGGGGTGACACAGCCGCATATGTGCAGCCCTTTGGAGGAAGCCTTTGGGGTGCTGGCTCCAAATCAGTCCCTGTAGCTACAAAATAGGGGAGTAAGCAACCTAATAGAGTCCCTTTTTTGCAAAAAGACAGTGTGGATTTGTTGCCAGTGCAGCCTTCCTTCCAGTAGCAATACTGCCTGTAGTATCATGTATGGAGGCCTCAGGGCTCGCTCAGGGCCTGTCACGCAGAACTGCAGGCCTGACAGAGCAGAACTGCTCTCCTCTCCTCTCCTCTCCTCTCCTCTCCTCTCCTCTCCTCTCCTCTCCTCTCCTCTCCTCTCCTCTCCTCTCATGTCCGCCAGTCCAATATCTAAGAGACTGTTTGCCTGAAAGGACAGAGGGGTTTCAGTTCCAAAATCAATTTCAAGGACACATAACACAATGAATTTTATTTTATTTTGTTGTTAATTTATTAATTTTCTTGATTTTATGTTAATTCATGTGATGTTTCTTCGTGTCATTTTTTTTCCCTTTGTGACTCTGTTTCAGAAGCCAGGCTCACAAGCATTAGCTCAAGCCCAAGTGTAGCCAGGAGTAGGCTGAGGCATTGTTCAGTTTAGCCTGAGAAAAGATCCCTTGCAGGCTGGCAAAGGCAAGTCCCAGAGCTGCAGAGAGCAGCAGCAGGAATAGAGGCCAAGCTGTCCGCGGTTCCTGCAGAGGGAGAACCTTGACAAGGAGTTGTGGGACTGACCATGCACAAAAGAGGAGGAAGAAGAAGAAGAAGAAGAAGAAGAAGAAGAAGAAGAGGAAGAAGAGGAAGAAGAGGTGAGTGGTACCGTGGCATCTCTTCCAAAGCATGACATGTAGCGATGACGAGCAGACTTTTTGCCTTCCACAATTTGTTTGGCTGCTGTGCTTCTTGGGCAGGGATGCATGAGAAGCGCTCTGGTCCCTGCCAGGCACTTGTGTTACCTGTAGGGAGAGCTGAGATGTGGCATCTGCAGCTGGCAGCATGGTGGAGCATGAGCAGCCGGCTCCCAGGCCAAATGGCCCAAAGAAATGGTGGCAAGGGGCGGTGCTGAGAACTGCAGAGGAAGGCAAAAAACCGCCGGGGACCAGTGCCAATGTGCCCCGGGGGAAAAAGTTCCTTGCTGAGCCCAGTGCTGGCCATGGGCTGTTTCCTGAGCATGTGAGCCAGACCTGGCTCCTTGTCCCACAGGCTGCTCATGCTTCCCAGGAGCTGCCCAAGCCCTATCCTCCCTTGAGCTGGAGCTATGTCGCGGACTTGCCAGAGTGCCCAGCTGCCTCTGAGCTGATAGACCTTGTGGGCAAGAATCCTTGCTGTCCCTGTGTAGGACACCAGTGGGTGTTCCAAAGCACTGCAAGCCCTTGCAAGCCCTCGTCATCCTATCTCTTACGGCTCCTGAGCGTTGCTCTGTAGGAGATGAGGATGGTGAGCTGTGCAGTGCTCCTCAAGAAGGAATTGCCTTGGTCTTGCCACTGCTATCCAGTTGAAAAGGATTTGCATCCATGAGCCGAGCTTGGAAGGTGGCCCTGCCAGCAGATTGTCTTGCAGCGGAGAACCTCCAGCAACCTCATGCAAGGTTTTCTTCCCTCAGCCCCTGGCCTGTGATTCCAGCAGCTCCTCAAGTGCTTCCTGTCAGATGTGCTGGGGCTGCCCCCGGGCCAGCTCTGGCAGTGGACACGGGAGGCTGCTCCTCTGGACCCTGCGTGGGGCCTGGTGACCACTGCGTTGCCGGGTGCTGGCATTGTGACATGGGGGTGACACAGCCGCATATGTGCAGCCCTTTGGAGGAAGCCTTTGGGGTGCTGGCTCCAAATCAGTCCCTGTAGCTTCAAAATAGGGGAGTAAGCAACCTAACAGAGTCCCTTTTTTGCAAAAAGACAGTGTGGATTTGTTGCCAGTGCAGCCTTCCTTCCAGTAGCAATACTGCCTGTAGTATCATGTATGGAGGCCTCAGGGCTCGCTCAGGGCCTGTCACGCAGAACTGCAGGCCTGACAGAGCAGAACTGCTCTCCTCTCCTCTCCTCTCCTCTCCTCTCCTCTCCTCTCCTCTCCTCTCCTCTCCTCTCATGTCCGCCAGTCCAATATCTAAGAGACTGTTTGCCTGAAAGGACAGAGGGGTTTCAGTTCCAAAATCAATTTCAAGGACACGTAACACAATGAATTTTATTTTATTTTGTTGTTAATTTATTAATTTTCTTGATTTTATGTTAATTCATGTGATGTTTCTTCGTGTCATTTTTTTTCCCTTTGTGACTCTGTTTCAGAACCCAGGCTCACAAGCATTAGCTCAAGCCCAAGTGTAGCCAGGAGTAGGCTGAGGCATTGTTCAGTTTAGCCTGAGAAAAGATCCCTTGCAGGCTGGCAAAGGCAAGTCCCAGAGCTGCAGAGAGCAGCAGCAGGAATAGAGGCCAAGCTGTGCGCGGTTCCTGCAGAGGGAGAACCTTGACAAGGAGTTGTGGGACTGACCATGCACAAAAGAGGAGGAAGAAGAAGAAGAAGAAGAAGAAGAAGAAGAAGAGGAAGAAGAAGAAGAAGATGAAGAAGAGGAAGAAGAGGAAGAAGAGGTGAGTGGTACCGTGGCATCTCTTCCAAAGCATGACATGTAGCGATGACGAGCAGACTTTTTGCCTTCCACAACTTGTTTGGCTGCTGTGCTTCTTGGGCAGGGATGCATGAGAAGCGCTCTGGTCCCTGCCAGGCGCTTGTGTTACCTGTAGGGAGAGCTGAGATGTGGCAGCTGCAGCTGGCAGCATGGTGGAGCATGAGCAGCCGGCTCCCAGGCCAAATGGCCCAAAGAAATGGTGGCAAGGGGCGGTGCTGAGAACTGCAGAGGAAGGCAAAAAACTGCCGGGGACCAGTGCCAATGTGCCCCGGGGGAAAAAGTTCCTTGCTGAGCCCAGTGCTGGCCATGGGCTGTTTCCTGAGCATGTGAGCCAGACCTGGCTCCTTGTCCCACAGGCTGCTCATGCTTCCCAGGAGCTGCCCAAGCCCTATCCTCCCTTGAGCTGGAGCTATGTCGCGGACTTGCCAGAGTGCCCAGCTGCCTCTGAGCTGATAGACCTTGTGGGCAAGAATCCTTGCTGTCCCTGTGTAGGACACCAGTGGGTGTTCCAAAGCACTGCAAGCCCTTGCAAGCCCTCGTAATCCTATGTCTTAGGGCTCCTGAGCGTTGCTCTGTAGGAGATGAGGATGGTGAGCTGTGCAGTGCTCCTCAAGAAGGAATTGCCTTGGTCTTGCCACTGCTATCCAGTTGAAAAGGATTTGCATCCATGAGCCGAGCTTGGAAGGTGGCCCTGCCAGCAGATTGTCTTGCAGCGGAGAACCTCCAGCAGCCTCATGCAAGGTTTTCTTCCCTCAGCCCCTGGCCTGTGATTCCAGCAGCTCCTCAAGTGCTTCCTGTGAGATGTGCTGGGGCTGCCCCCGGGCCAGCTCTGGCAGTGGACACGGGAGGCTGCTCCTCTGGACCCTGCGTGGGGCCTGGTGACCACTGCGTTGCCGGGTGCTGGCATTGTGACATGGGGGTGACACAGCCGCATATGTGCAGCCCTTTGGAGGAAGCCTTTGGGGTGCTGGCTCCAAGTCAGTCCCTGTACCTACAAAATAGGGGAGTAAGCAACCTAATAGAGTCCCTTTTTTGCAAAAAGACAGTGTGGATTAGTTGCCAGTGCAGCCTTACTTCCAGTAGCAATACTGCCTGTAGTATCATGTATGGAGGCCTCAGGGCTCGCTCAGGGCCTGTCACGCAGAACTGCAGGCCTGACAGAGCAGAACTGCTCTCCTCTCCTCTCCTCTCCTCTCCTCTCCTCTCCTCTCATGTCCGCCAGTCCAATATCTAAGAGACTGTTTGCCTGAAAGGACAGAGGGGTTTCAGTTCCAAAATCAATTTCAAGGACACATAACACAATGAATTTTATTTTATTTTGTTGTTAATTTATTAATTTTCTTGATTTTATGTTAATTCATGTGATGTTTCTTCGTGTCATTTTTTTTCCCTTTGTGACTCTGTTTCAGAACCCAGGCTCACAAGCATTAGCTCAAGCCCAAGTGTAGCCAGGAGTAGGCTGAGGCATTCTTCAGTTTAGCCTGAGAAAAGATCCCTTGCAGGCTGGCAAAGGCAAGTCCCAGAGCTGCAGAGAGCAGCAGCAGGAATAGAGGCCAAGCTGTGCGCGGTTCCTGCAGAGGGAGAACCTTGACAAGGAGTTGTGGGACTGACCATGCACAAAAGAGGAGGAAGAAGAAGAAGAAGAAGAAGAAGAAGAAGAAGAGGAAGAAGAGGAAGAAGAGGTGAGTGGTACCGTGGCATCTCTTCCAAAGCATGACATGTAGCGATGACGAGCAGACTTTTTGCCTTCCACAACTTGTTTGGCTGCTGTGCTTCTTGGGCAGGGATGCATGAGAAGCGCTCTGGTCCCTGCCAGGCGCTTGTGTTACCTGCAGGGTGGGCTGAGATGTGGCAGCTGCGGCTGGCAGCATGGTGGAGCATGAGCAGCCGGCTCCCAGGCCAAATGGCCCAAAGAAAAGGTGGCAAGGGGCGGTGCTGAGAACTGCAGAGGAAGGCAAAAAACCGCCGGGGACCAGTGCCAATGTGCCCCGGGGGAAAAAGTTCCTTGCTGAGCCCAGTGCTGGCCATGGGCTGTTTCCTGAGCATGTGAGCCAGACCTGGCTCCTTGTCCCACAGGCTGCTCATGCTTCCCAGGAGCTGCCCAAGCCCTATCCTCCCTTGAGCTGGAGCTATCTGGCGGACTTGCCAGAGTGCCCAGCTGCCTCTGAGCTGATAGACCTTGTGGGCAAGAATCCTTGCTGTCCCTGTGTAGGACACCAGTGGGTGTTCCAAAGCACTGCAAGCCCTTGCAAGCCCTCGACATCCTATCTCTTAGGGCTCCTGAGCGTTGCTCTGTAGGAGATGAGGATGGTGAGCTGTGCAGTGCTCCTCAAGAAGGAATTGCCTTGGTCTTGCCACTGCTATCCAGTTGAAAAGGATTTGCATCCATGAGCCGAGCTTGGAAGGTGGCCCTGCCAGCAGATTGTCTTGCAGCAGAGAACCTCCAGCAGCCTCATGCAAGGTTTTCTTCCCTCAGCCCCTGGCCTGTGATTCCAGCAGCTCCTCAAGTGCTTCCTGTGAGATGTGCTGGGGCTGCCCCCGGGCCAGCTCTGGCAGTGGACACGGGAGGCTGCTCCTCTGGACCCTGCGTGGGGCCTCGTGACCACTGCGTTGCCGGGTGCTGGCATTGTGACATGGGGGTGACACAGCCGCATATGTGCAGCCCTTTGGAGGAAGCCTTTGGGGTGCTGGCTCCAAATCAGTCCCTGTAGCTACAAAATAGGGGAGTAAGCAACCTCAGAGAGTCCCTTTTTTGCAAAAAGACAGTGTGGATTAGTTGCCAGTGCAGCCTTCCTTCCAGTAGCAATACTGCCTGTAGTATCATGTATGGAGGCCTCAGGGCTCGCTCAGGGCCTGTCACGCAGAACTGCAGGCCTGACAGAGCAGAACTGCTCTCCTCTCCTCTCCTCTCCTCTCCTCTCCTCTCCTCTCCTCTCCTCTCCTCTCCTCTCCTCTCCTCTCCTCTCCTCTCCTGTCCGCCAGTCCAATATCTAAGAGACTGTTTGCCTGAAAGGACAGAGGGGTTTCAGTTCCAAAATCAATTTCAAGGACACATAACACAATGAATTTTATTTTATTTTGTTGTTAATTTATTAATTTTCTTGATTTGATGTTAATTCATGTGATGTTTCTTCGTGTCATTTTTTTTCCCTTTGTGACTCTGTTTCAGAACCCAGGCTCACAAGCATTAGCTCAAGCCCAAGTGTAGCCAGGAGTAGGCTGAGGCATTCTTCAGTTTAGCCTGAGAAAAGATCCCTTGCAGGCTGGCAAAGGCAAGTCCCAGAGCTGCAGAGAGCAGCAGCAGGAATAGAGGCCAAGCTGTGCGCGGTTCCTGCAGAGGGAGAACCTTGACAAGGAGTTGTGGGACTGACCATGCACAAAAGAGGAGGAAGAAGAAGAAGAAGAAGAAGAGGAAGAAGAGGAAGAAGAGGAAGAAGAGGTGAGTGGTACCGTGGCATCTCTTCCAAAGCATGACATGTAGCGATGACGAGCAGACTTTTTGCCTTCCACAACTTGTTTGGCTGCTGTGCTTCTTGGCCAGGGATGCATGAGAAGCGCTCTGGTCCCTGCCAGGCGCTTGTGTTACCTGCAGGGAGAGCTGAGATGTGGCAGCTGCGGCTGGCAGCATGGTGGAGCATGAGCAGCCGGCTCCCAGGCCAAATGGCCCAAAGAAATGGTGGCAAGGGGCGGTGCTGAGAACTGCAGAGGAAGGCAAAAAACCGCCGGGGACCAGTGCCAATGTGCCCCGGGGGAAAAAGTTCCTTGCTGAGCCCAGTGCTGGCCATGGGCTGTTTCCTGAGCATGTGAGCCAGACCTGGCTCCTTGTCCCACAGGCTGCTCATGCTTCCCAGGAGCTGCCCAAGCCCTATCCTCCCTTGAGCTGGAGCTATGTCGCGGACTTGCCAGAGTGCCCAGCTGCCTCTGAGCTGATAGACCTTGTGGGCAAGAATCCTTGCTGTCCCTGTGTAGGACACCAGTGGGTGTTCCAAAGCACTGCAAGCCCTTGCAAGCCCTCGTCATCCTATCTCTTAGGGCTCCTGAGCGTTGCTCTGTAGGAGATGAGGATGGTGAGCTCTGCAGTGCTCCTCAAGAAGGAATTGCCTTGGTCTTGCCACTGCTATCCAGTTGAAAAGGATTTGCATCCATGAGCCGAGCTTGCAAGGTGGCCCTGCCAGCAGATTGTCTTGCAGCGGAGAACCTCCAGCAGCCTCATGCAAGGTTTTCTTCCCTCAGCCCCTGGCCTGTGATTCCAGCAGCTCCTCAAGTGCTTCCTGTCAGATGTGCTGGGGCTGCCCCCGGGCCAGCTCTGGCAGTGGACACGGGAGGCTGCTCCTCTGGATCCTGCGTGGGGCCTGGTGACCACTGCGTTGCCGGGTGCTGGCATTGTGACATGGGGGTGACACAGCCGCATATGTGCAGCCCTTTGGAGGAAGCCTTTGGGGTGCTGGCTCCAAATCAGTCCCTGTACCTACAAATTAGGGGAGTAAGCAACCTAATAGAGTCCCTTTTTTGCAAAAAGACAGTGTGGATTTGTTGCCAGTGCAGCCTTCCTTCCAGTAGCAATACTGCCTGTAGTATCATGTATGGAGGCCTCAGGGCTCGCTCAGGGCCTGTCACGCAGAACTGCAGGCCTGACAGAGCAGAACTGCTCTCCTCTCCTCTCCTCTCCTCTCCTCTCCTCTCCTCTCCTCTCCTCTCCTCTCCTCTCCTCTCCTCTTCTCTCCTGTCCGCCAGTCCAATATCTAAGAGACTGTTTGCCTGAAAGGACAGAGGGTTTTCAGTTCCAAAATCAATGTCAAGGACACATAACACAATGAATTTTATTTTATTTTGTTGTTAATTTATTAATTTTCTTGATTTTATGTTAATTCATGTGATGTTTCTTCGTGTCATGTTTTTTCCCTTTGTGACTCTGTTTCAGAACCCAGGCTCACAAGCATTAGCTCAAGCCCAAGTGTAGCCAGGAGTAGGCTGAGGCATTCTTCAGTTTAGCCTGAGAAAAGATCCCTTGCAGGCTGGCAAAGGCAAGTCCCAGAGCTGCAGAGAGCAGCAGCAGGAATAGAGGCCAAGCTGTCCGCGGTTCCTGCAGAGGGAGAACCTTGACAAGGAGTTGTGGGACTGACCATGCACAAAAGAGGAGGAAGAAGAAGAAGAAGAAGAAGAAGAAGAGGAAGAAGAGGAAGAAGAGGTGAGTGGTACCGTGGCATCTCTTCAAAGCGTGACATGTAGCGATGACGAGCAGACTTTTTGACTTCCACAACTTGTTTGGCTGCTGTGCTTCTTGGGCAGGGATGCATGAGAAGCGCTCTGGTCCCTGCCAGGCGCTTGTGTTAGCTGCAGGGAGAGCTGAGAAGTGGCAGCTGCGGCTGCCAGCATGGTAGAGCATGAGCAGCCGGCTCCCAGGCCAAATGGCCCAAAGAAATGGTGGCAAGGGGCGGTGCTGAGAACAGCAGAGGAAGGCAAAAAACCGCCGGGGACCAGTGCCAATGTGCCCCGGGGGAAAAAGTTCCTTGCTGAGCCCAGTGCTGGCCATGGGCTGTTCCCTGAGCATGTGAGCCAGACCTGGCTCCTTGTCCCACAGGCTGCTCATGCTTCCCAGGCGCTACCCAAGCCCTATCCTCCCTTGAGCTAGAGCTATCTGGCGGACTTGCCAGAGTGCCCAAGTGCCTCTGAGCTGATAGACCTTGGGGGCAAGAATCCTTGCTGTCCCTGTGTAGGACACCAGTGGGTGTTCCAAAGCACTGCAAGCCCTTGCAAGCCCTTGCAAGCCCTCAACATCCTATCTCTTACGGCTCCTGAGCGTTGCTGTGTAGGAGATGAGGATGGTGAGCTCTGCAGTGCTCCTCAAGAAGGAATTGCCTTGGTCTTGCCACTGCTATCCAGTTGAAAAGGATTTGCATCCATGAGCCGAGCTTGGAAGGTGGCCCTGCCAGCAGATTGTCTTGCAGCGGAGAACCTCCAGCAGCCTCATGCAAGGTTTTCTTCCCTCAGCCCCTGGCCTGTGATTCCAGCAGCTCCTCAAGTGCTTCCTGTCAGATGTGCTGGGGCTGCCCCCGGGCCAGCTCTGGCAGTGGACACGGGAGGCTGCTCCTCTGGATCCTGCGTGGGGCCTGGTGACCACTGCGTTGCCGGGTGCTGGCATTGTGACATGGGGGTGACACAGCCGCATATGTGCAGCCCTTTGGAGGAAGCCTTTGGGGTGCTGGCTCCAAATCAGTCCCTGTAGCTACAAAATAAGGGAGGAAACAACCTAATAGAGTCCCTTTTTTGCAAAAAGACAGTGTGGATTTGTTGCCAGTGCAGCCTTACTTCCAGTAGCAATACTGCCTGTAGTATCATGTATGGAGGCCTCAGGGCTCGCTCAGGGCTTGTCACGCAGAACTGCAGGCCTGACAGAGCAGAACTGCTCTCCTCTCCTCTCCTCTCCTCTTCTCTCCTGTCCGCCAGTCCAATATCTAAGAGACTGTTTGCCTGAAAGGACAGAGGGGTTTCAGTTCCAAAATCAATTTCAAGGACACAGAACACAATTAATTTTATTTTATTTTGTTGTTAATTTATTAATTTTCTTGATTTTATGTTAATTCATGTGATGTTTCTTCGTGTCATGTTTTTTCCCTTTGTGACTCTGTTTCAGAACCCAGGCTCACAAGCATTAGCTCAAGCCCAAGTGTAGCCAGGAGTAGGCTGAGGCATTCTTCAGTTTAGCCTGAGAAAAGATCCCTTGCAGGCTGGCAAAGGCAAGTCCCAGAGCTGCAGAGAGCAGCAGCAGGAATAGAGGCCAAGCTGTCCGCGGTTCCTGCAGAGGGAGAACCTTGACAAGGAGTTGTGGGACTGACCATGCACAAAAGAGGAGGAAGAACAGGAAGAAGAAGAAGAAGAAGAGGAAGAAGAGGAAGAAGAGGAAGAAGAGGTGAGTGGTACCGTGGCATCTCTTCAAAGCGTGACATGTAGCGATGACGAGCAGACTTTTTGCTTGCACAACTTGTTTGGCTGCTGTGCTTCTTGGGCAGGGATGCATGAGAAGCGCTCTGGTCCCTGCCAGGCGCTTGTGTTAGCTGCAGGGAGAGCTGAGAAGTGGCAGCTGCGGCTGCCAGCATAGTAGAGCATGAGCAGCCGGCTCCCAGGCCAAATGGCCCAAAGAAATGGTGGCAAGGGGCGGTGCTGAGAACTGCAGAGGAAGGCAAAAAACCCCGGGGACCAGTGCCAATGTGCCCCGGGGGAAAAAGTTCCTTGCTGAGCCCAGTGCTGGCCATGGGCTGTTACCTGAGCATGTGAGCCAGACCTGGCTCCTTGTCCCACAGGCTGCTCATGCTTCCCAGGCGCTACCCAAGCTCTATCCTCCCTTGAGCTGGAGCTATCTGGCGGACTTGCCAGAGTGCCCAAGTGCCTCTGAGCTGATAGACCTTGTGGGCAAGAATCCTTGCTGTCCCTGTGTAGGACACCAGGGGGTGTTCCAAAGCACTGCAAGCCCTTGCAAGCCCTTGCAAGCCCTCGACATCCTATCTCTTACGGCTCCTGAGCGTTGCTGTGTAGGAGATGAGGATGGTGAGCTGTGCAGTGCTCCTCAAGAAGGAATTGCCTTGGTCTTGCCACTGCTATCCAGTTGAAAAGGATTTGCATCCATGAGCCGAGCTTGGAAGGTGGCCCTGCCAGCAGATTGTCTTGCAGCGGAGAACCTCCAGCAGCCTCATGCAAGGTTTTCTTCCCTCAGCCCCTGGCCTGTGATTCCAGCAGCTCCTCAAGTGCTTCCTGTCAGATGTGCTGGGGCTGCCCCCGGGCCAGCTCTGGCAGTGGACACGGGAGGCTGCTTCTCTGGATCCTGCGTGGGGCCTGGTGACCACTGCGTTGCCAGGTGCTGGCATTGTGACATGGGGGTGACACAGCCGCATATGTGCAGCCCTTTGGAGGAAGCCTTTGGAGTGCTGGCTCCAAATAAGTCCCTGTAGCTACAAAATAGGGGAGTAAGCAACCTCATAGAGTCCCTTTTTTGCAAAAAGACAGTGTGGATTTGTTGCCAGTGCAGCCTTACTTCCAGTAGCAATACTGCCTGTAGTCTCATGTATGGAGGCCTCAGGGCTCGCTCAGGGCTTGTCACGCAGAACTGCAGGCCTGACAGAGCAGAACTGCTCTCCTCTCCTCTCCTCTCCTCTCCTCTCCTCTCCTCTCCTCCCCTCTTCTCTCCTGTCCGCCAGTCCAATATCTAAGAGACTGTTTGCCTGAAAGGACAGAGGGGTTTCAGTTCCAAAATCAGTTTCAAGGACACAGAACACAATGAATTTTATTTTATTTTGTTGTTAATTTATTAATTTTCTTGATTTTATGTTAATTCATGTGATGTTTCTTCGTGTCATTTTTTTTCCCTTTGTGACTCTGTTTCAGAACCCAGGCTCACAAGCATTAGCTCAAGCCCAAGTGTAGCCAGGAGTAGGCTGAGGCATTCTTCAGTTTAGCCTGAGAAAAGATCCCTTGCAGGCTGGCAAAGGCAAGTCCCAGAGCTGCAGAGAGCAGCAGCAGGAATAGAGGCCAAGCTGTGCGCGGTTCCTGCAGAGGGAGAACCTTGACAAGGAGTTGTGGGACTGACCATGCACAAAAGAGGAGGAAGAAGAAGAAGAAGAAGAAGAGGAAGAAGAGGAAGAAGAGGTGAGTGGTACCGTGGCATCTCTTCCAAAGCGTGACATGTAGCGATGACGAGCACACTTTTTGCTTGCACAACTTGTTTGGCTGCTGTGCTTCTTGGGCAGGGATGCACGAGAAGCGCTCTGGTCCCTGCCAGGCGCTTGTGTTAGCTGCAGGGAGAGCTGAGAAGTGGCAGCTGCGGCTGCCAGCATGGTGGAGCATGAGCAGCCGGCTCCCAGGCCAAATGGCCCAAAGAAATGGTGGCAAGGGGCGGTGCTGAGAACTGCAGAGGAAGGCAAAAATCCGCCGGGGACCAGTGCCAATGTGCCCCGGGGGAAAAAGTTCCTTGCTGAGCCCAGTGCTGGCCATGGGCTGTTCCCTGAGCATGTGAGCCAGACCTGGCTCCTTGTCCCACAGGCTGCTCATGCCTCCCAGGCGCTGCCCAAGCCCTATCCTCCCTTGAGCTGGAGCTATCTGGCGGACTTGCCAGAGTGCCCAACTGCCTCTGAGCTGATAGACCTTGTGGGCAAGAATCCTTGCTGTCCCTGTGTAGGACACCAGGGGGTGTTCCAAAGCACTGCAAGCCCTTGCAAGCCCTTGCAAGCCCTCGACATCCTATCTCTTACGGCTCCTGAGCGTTGCTGTGTAGGAGATGAGGATGGTGAGCTGTGCAGTGCTCCTCAAGAAGGAATTGCCTTGGTCTTGCCACTGCTATCCAGTTGAAAAGGATTTGCATCCATGAGCCGAGCTTGGAAGGTGGCCCTGCCAGCAGATTGTCTTGCAGCGGAGAACCTCCAGCAGCCTCATGCAAGGTTTTCTTCCCTCAGCCCCTGGCCTGTGATTCCAGCAGCTCCTCAAGTGCTTCCTGTCAGATGTGCTGGGGCTGCCCCCAGGCCAGCTCTGGCAGTGGACACAGGAGGCTGCTCCTCTGGATCCTGCGTGGGGCCTGGTGACCACTGCGTTGCCAGGTGCTGGCATTGTGACATGGGGGTGACACAGCCGCATATGTGCAGCCCTTTGGAGGAAGCCTTTGGGGTGCTGGCTCCAAATCAGTCCCTGTAGCTACAAAATAGGGGAGTAAACAACCTCATAGAGTCCCTTTTTTGCAAAAAGACAGTGTGGATTTGTTGCCAGTGCAGCCTTACTTCCAGTAGCAATACTGCCTGTAGTATCATGTATGGAGGCCTCAGGGCTCGCTCAGGGCTTGTCACACAGAACTGGAGGCCTGACAGAGCAGAACTCCTCTCCTCTCCTCTCCTCTCCTCTCCTCTCCTCTCCTCTCCTCTCCTCTCCTCTCCTCTCCTCTCCTCTCCTCTCCTCTCCTCTTCTCTCCTGTCCGCCAGTCCAATATCTAAGAGACTGTTTGCCTGAAAGGACAGAGGGTTTTCAGTTCCAAAATCAATGTCAAGGACACATAACACAATGAATTGTATTTGATTTTGTTGTTAATTTATTAATTTTCTTGATTTTATGTTAATTCATGTTATGTTTCTTCGTGTCATTTTTTTTCCCTTTGTGACTCTGTTTCAGAACCCAGGCTCACAAGCATTAGCTCAAGCCCAAGTGTAGCCAGGAGTAGGCTGAGGCATTCTTCAGTTTAGCCTGAGAAAAGATCCCTTGCAGGCTGGCAAAGGCAAGTCCCAGAGCTGCAGAGAGCAGCAGCAGGAATAGAGGCCAAGCTGTCCGTGGTTCCTGCAGAGGGAGAACCTTGACAAGGAGTTGTGGGACTGACCATGCACAAAAGAGGAGGAAGAAGAAGAAGAAGAAGAAGAAGAAGAAGAGGAAGAAGAGGAAGAAGAGGTGAGTGGTACCGTGGCATCTCTTCCAAAGCGTGACATGTAGCAATGACGAGCAGACCTTTTGCCTTGCACAACTTGTTTGGCTGCTGTGCTTCTTGGGCAGGGATGCATGAGAAGCGCTCTGGTCCCTGCCAGGCGCTTGTGTTAGCTGCAGGGAGAGCTGAGAAGTGGCAGCTGCGGCTGCCAGCATGGTGGAGCATGAGCAGCCGGCTCCCAGGCCAAATGGCCCAAAGAAATGGTGGCAAGGGGCGGTGCTGAGAACTGCAGAGGAAGGCAAAAAACCGCCGGGGACCAGTGCCAATGTGCCCCGGGGGAAAAAGTTCCTTGCTGAGCCCAGTGCTGGCCATGGGCTGTTCCCTGAGCATATGAGCCAGACCTGGCTCCCTGTCCCACAGGCTGCTCATGCTTGACAGGAGCTGCCCAAGCCCTATCCTCCCTTGAGCTGGAGCTATGTCGCGGACATACCAGAGTGCCCAAGTGCCTCTGAGCTGATAGACCTTGTGGGCAAGAATCCTTGCTGTCCCTGTGTAGGACACCAGTGGGTGTTCCAAAGCACTGCAAGCCCTTGCAAGCCCTTGCAAGCCCTCGACATCCTATCTCTTACGGCTCCTGAGCGTTGCTGTGTAGGAGATGAGGATGGTGAGCTCTGCAGTGCTCCTCAAGAAGGAATTGCCTTGGTCTTGCCACTGCTATCCAGTTGAAAAGGATTTGCATCCATGAGCCGAGCTTGGAAGGTGGCCCTGCCAGCAGATTGTCTTGCAGCGGAGAACCTCCAGCAGCCTCATGCAAGGTTTTCTTCCCTCAGCCCCTGGCCTGTGATTCCAGCAGCTCCTCAAGTGCTTCCTGTCAGATGTGCTGGGGCTGCCCCCGGGCCAGCTCTGGCAGTGGACACGGGAGGCTGCTCCTCTGGATCCTGCGTGGGGCCTGGTGACCACTGCGTTGCCGGGTGCTGGCATTGTGACATGGGGGTGACACAGCCGCATATGTGCAGCCCTTTGGA
This sequence comes from Caloenas nicobarica, assembly GCF_036013445.1. Classification (NCBI taxonomy): domain Eukaryota; kingdom Metazoa; phylum Chordata; class Aves; order Columbiformes; family Columbidae; genus Caloenas; species Caloenas nicobarica. The sequence continues at coordinate 422,060 of NC_088252.1, read as the reverse complement.
GGGGTGCTGGCTCCAAATCAGTCCCTGTACCTACAAAATAGGGGAGTAAGCAACCTCATAGAGTCCCTTTTTTGCAAAAAGACAGTGTGGATTTGTTGCCAGTGCAGCCTTACTTCCAGTAGCAATACTGCCTGTAGTATCATGTATGGAGGCCTCAGGGCTCGCTCAGGGCTTGTCACGCAGAACTGCAGGCCTGACAGAGCAGAACTGCTCTCCTCTCCTCTCCTCTCCTCTCCTCTCCTCTCCTCTCCTCTCCTCTCCTCTCCTCTCCTCTCCTCTCCTCTCCTCTCCTCTCCTCTCCTCTCCTCTTCTCTCCTGTCCGCCAATTCAATATCTAAGAGACTGTTTGCCTGAAAGGACAGAGGGGTTTCAGTTCCAAAATCAATTTCAAGGACACAGAACACAATGAATTTTATTTTATTTTGTTGTTAATTTATTAATTTTCTTGATTTGATGTTAATTCATGTGATGTTTCTTCGTGTCATTTTTTTTCCCTTTGTGACTCTGTTTCAGAACCCAGGCTCACAAGCATTAGCTCAAGCCCAAGTGTAGCCAGGAGTAGGCTGAGGCATTCTTCAGTTTAGCCTGAGAAAAGATCCCTTGCAGGCTGGCAAAGGCAAGTCCCAGAGCTGCAGAGAGCAGCAGCAGGAATAGAGGCCAAGCTGTCCGCGGTTCCTGCAGAGGGAGAACCTTGACAAGGACTTGTGGGACTGACCATGCACAAAAGAGGAGGAAGAAGAAGAAGAAGAAGAAGAAGAAGAAGAGGAAGAAGAGGAAGAAGAGGTGAGTGGTACCGTGGCATCTCTTCCAAAGCGTGACATGTAGCAATGACGAGCAGACCTTTTGCCTTGCACAACTTGTTTGGCTGCTGTGCTTCTTGGGCAGGGATGCATGAGAAGCGCTCTGGTCCCTGCCAGGCGCTTGTGTTAGCTGCAGGGAGAGCTGAGAAGTGGCAGCTGCGGCTGCCAGCATGGTGGAGCATGAGCAGCCGGCTCCCAGGCCAAATGGCCCAAAGAAATGGTGGCAAGGGGCGGTGCTGAGAAGTGCAGAGGAAGGCAAAAAACCGCCGGGGACCAGTGCCAATGTGCCCCGGGGGAAAAAGTTCCTTGCTGAGCCCAGTGCTGGCCATGGGCTGTTCCCTGAGCATGTGAGCCAGACCTGGCTCCCTGTCCCACAGGCTGCTCATGCTTGCCAGGAGCTGCCCAAGCCCTATCCTCCCTTGAGCTGGAGCTATGTCGCGGACATACCAGAGTGCCCAAGTGCCTCTGAGCTGATAGACCTTGTGGGCAAGAATCCTTGCTGTCCCTGTGTAGGACACCAGTGGGTGTTCCAAAGCACTGCAAGGCCTTGCAAGCCCTTGCAAGCCCTCGACATCCTATCTCTTACGGCTCCTGAGCGTTGCTGTGTAGGAGATGAGGATGGTGAGCTCTGCAGTGCTCCTCAAGAAGGAATTGCCTTGGTCTTGCCACTGCTATCCAGTTGAAAAGGATTTGCATCCATGAGCCGAGCTTGGAAGGTGGCCCTGCCAGCACATTGTCTTGCAGCGGAGAACCTCCAGCAGCCTCATGCAAGGTTTTCTTCCCTCAGCCCCTGGCCTGTGATTCCAGCAGCTCCTCAAGTGCTTCCTGTGAGATGTGCTGGGGCTGCCCCCGGGCCAGCTCTGGCAGTGGACACGGGAGGCTGCTCCTCTGGATCCTGCGTGGGGCCTGGTGACCACTGCGTTGCCGGGTGCTGGCATTGTGACATGGGGGTGACACAGCCGCATATGTGCAGCCCTTTGGAGGAAGCCTTTGGGGTGCTGGCTCCAAATCAGTCCCTGTACCTACAAAATAGGGGAGTAAGCAACCTCATAGAGTCCCTTTTTTGCAAAAAGACAGTGTGGATTTGTTGCCAGTGCAGCCTTCCTTCCAGTAGCAATACTGCCTGTAGTATCATGTATGGAGGCCTCAGGGCTCGCTCAGGGCTTGTCACGCAGAACTGCAGGCCTGACAGAGCAGAACTGCTCTCCTCTCCTCTCCTCTCCTCTCCTCTCCTCTCCTCTCCTCTCCTCTCCTCTCCTCTCCTCTCCTCTTCTCTCCTGTCCACCAATCCAATATCTAAGAGACTGTTTGCCTGAAAGGACTGAGGGTTTTCAGTTACAAAATCAATGTCAAGGACACATAACACAATGAATTTTATTTTATTTTGTTGTTAATTTATTAATTTTCTTGATTTTATGTTAATTCATGTGATGTTTCTTCGTGTCATTTTTTTTCCCTTTGTGACTCTGTTTCAGAAGCCAGGCTCACAAGCATTAGCTCAAGCCCAAGTGTAGCCAGGAGTAGGCTGAGGCATTCTTCAGTTTAGCCTGAGAAAAGATCCCTTGCAGGCTGGCAAAGGCAAGTCCCAGAGCTGCAGAGAGCAGCAGCAGGAATAGAGGCCAAGCTGTGCGCGGTTCCTGCAGAGGGAGAACCTTGACAAGGAGTTGTGGGACTGACCATGCACAAAAGAGGAGGAAGAAGAAGAAGAAGAAGAAGAAGAAGAAGAGGAAGAAGAGGAAGAAGAGGTGAATGGTACCGTGGCATCTCTTCCAAAGCGTGACATGTAGCGATGACGAGCAGACTTTTTGCCTTGCACAACTTGTTTGGCTGCTGTGCTTCTTGGGCAGGGATGCATGAGAAGCGCTCTGGTCCCTGCCAGGCACTTGTGTTACCTGCAGGGAGAGCTGAGAAGTGGCAGCTGCGGCTGCCAGCATGGTGGAGCATGAGCAGCCGGCTCCCAGGCCAAATGGCCCAAAGAAATGGTGGCAAGGGGCGGTGCTGAGAACTGCAGAGGAAGGCAAAAAACCGCCGGGGACCAGTGCCAATGTGCCCCGGGGGAAAAAGTTCCTTGCTGAGCCCAGTGCTGGCCATGGACTGTTCCCTGAGCATGTGAGCCAGACCTGGCTCCTTGTCCCACAGGCTGCTCATGCTTCCCAGGAGCTGCCCAAGCCCTATCCTCCCTTGAGCTGGAGCTATGTCGCGGACTTGCCAGAGTGCCCAAGTGCCTCTGAGCTGATAGACCTTGTGGGCAAGAATCCTTGTAGGACACCAGTGGCTGTTCCAAAGCACTGCAAGCCCTTGCAAGCCCTCGACATCCTATCTCTTACGGCTCCTGAGCGTTGCTCTGTAGGAGATGAGGATGGTGAGCTCTGCATGCTCCTCAAGAAGCAATTGCCTTGGTCTTGCCACTGCTATCCAGTTGAAAAGGATTTGCATCCATGAGCCGAGCTTGGAAGGTGGCCCTGCCAGCACATTGTCTTGCAGCGGAGAACCTCCAGCAGCCTCATGCAAGGTTTTCTTCCCTCAGCCCCTGGCCTGTGATTCCAGCAGCTCCTCAAGTGCTTCCTGTGAGATGTGCTGGGGCTGCCCCCGGGCCAGCTCTGGCAGTGGACACGGGAGGCTGCTCCTCTGGATCCTGCGTGGGGCCTGGTGACCACTGCGTTGCCGGGTGCTGGCATTGTGACATGGGGGTGACACAGCCGCATATGTGCAGCCCTTTGGAGGAATCCTTTGGGGTGCTGGCTCCAAATCGGTCCCTGTAGCTACAAAATAGGGGAGTAAGCAACCTAATAGAGTTCCTTTTTTGCAAAAAGACAGTGTGGATTTGTTGCCAGTGCAGCCTTACTTCCAGTAGCAATACTGCCTGTAGTATCATGTATGGAGACCTCAGGGCTCGCTCAGGGCTTGTCACGCAGAACTGCAGGCCTGACAGAGCAGAACTGCTCTCCTCTCCTCTCCTCTCCTCTCCTCTCCTCTCCTCTCCTCTCCTATCCTCTCCTCTCCGCTCCTCTCCTCTCCTCTCCTCTTCTCTCCTCTCCTCTCCTCTTCTCTCCTGTCCTCCAGTCCAATATCTAAGAGACTGTTTGCCTGAAAGGACAGAGGGTTTTCAGTTCCAAAATCAATTTCAAGGACACAGAACACAATGAATTTTATTTTATTTTGTTGTTAATTTATTAATTTTCTTGATTTTATGTTAATTCATGTGATGTTTCTTCGTGTCATTTTTTTTCCCTTTGTGACTCTGTTTCAGAACCCAGGCTCACAAGCATTAGCTCAAGCCCAAGTGTAGCCAGGAGTAGGCTGAGGCATTCTTCAGTTTAGCCTGAGAAAAGATCCCTTGCAGGCTGGCAAAGGCAAGTCCCAGAGCTGCAGAGAGCAGCAGCAGGAATAGAGGCCAAGCTGTGCGCGGTTCCTGCAGAGGGAGAACCTTGACAAGGACTTGTGGGACTGACCATGCACAAAAGAGGAGGAAGAAGAAGAAGAAGAAGAAGAAGAAGAAGAAGAAGAAGAAGATGAAGAAGAAGAAGAAGAGGAAGAAGAGGAAGAAGAGGTGAGTGGTACCGTGGCATCTCTTCCAAAGCGTGACATGTAGCGATGACGAGCAGACTTTTTGCTTGCACAACTTGTTTGGCTGCTGTGCTTCTTGGGCAGGGATGCACGAGAAGCGGTCTGGTCCCTGCCAGGCGCTTGTGTTAGCTGCAGGGAGAGCTGAGAAGTGGCAGCTGCGGCTGCCAGCATGGTAGAGCATGAGCAGCCGGCTCCCAGGCCAAATGGCCCAAAGAAATGGTGGCAAGGGGCGGTGCTGAGAACTGCAGAGGAAGGCAAAAATCCGCCGGGGACCAGTGCCAATGTGCCCCGGGGGAAAAAGTTCCTTGCTGAGCCCAGTGCTGGCCATGGGCTGTTCCCTGAGCATGTGAGCCAGACCTGGCTCCTTGTCCCACAGGCTGCTCATGCCTCCCAGGCGCTGCCCAAGCCCTATCCTCCCTTGAGCTGGAGCTATCTGGCGGACTTGCCAGAGTGCCCAACTGCCTCTGAGCTGATAGACCTTGTGGGCAAGAATCCTTGCTGTCCCTGTGTAGGACACCAGGGGGTGTTCCAAAGCACTGCAAGCCCTTGCAAGCCCTTGCAAGCCCTCGACATCCTATCTCTTACGGCTCCTGAGCGTTGCTGTGTAGGAGATGAGGATGGTGAGCTGTGCAGTGCTCCTCAAGAAGGAATTGCCTTGGTCTTGCCACTGCTATCCAGTTGAAAAGGATTTGCATCCATGAGCCGAGCTTGGAAGGTGGCCCTGCCAGCAGATTGTATTGCAGCGGAGAACCTCCAGCAGCCTCATGCAAGGTTTTCTTCCCTCAGCCCCTGGCCTGTGATTCCAGCAGCTCCTCAAGTGCTTCCTGTCAGATGTGCTGGGGCTGCCCCCGGGCCAGCTCTGGCAGTGGACACGGGAGGCTGCTCCTCTGGATCCTGCGTGGGGCCTGGTGACCACTGCGTTGCCAGGTGCTGGCATTGTGACATGGGGGTGACACAGCCGCATATGTGCAGCCCTTTGGAGGAAGCCTTTGGGGTGCTGGCTCCAAATCAGTCCCTGTAGCTACAAAATAGGGGAGTAAACAACCTCATAGAGTCCCTTTTTTGCAAAAAGACAGTGTGGATTTGTTGCCAGTGCAGCCTTACTTCCAGTAGCAATACTGCCTGTAGTATCATGTATGGAGGCCTCAGGGCTCGCTCAGGGCTTGTCACACAGAACTGGAGGCCTGACAGAGCAGAACTCCTCTCCTCTCCTCTCCTCTCCTCTCCTCTCCTCTCCTCTCCTCTCCTCTCCTCTCCTCTCCTCTCCTCTCCTCTTCTCTCCTGTCCGCCAGTCCAATATCTAAGAGACTGTTTGCCTGAAAGGACAGAGGGTTTTCAGTTCCAAAATCAATGTCAAGGACACATAACACAATGAATTGTATTTGATTTTGTTGTTAATTTATTAATTTTCTTGATTTTATGTTAATTCATGTTATGTTTCTTCGTGTCATTTTTTTTCCCTTTGTGACTCTGTTTCAGAACCCAGGCTCACAAGGATTAGCTCAAGCCCAAGTGTAGCCAGGAGTAGGCTGAGGCATTCTTCAGTTTAGCCTGAGAAAAGATCCCTTGCAGGCTGGCAAAGGCAAGTCCCAGAGCTGCAGAGAGCAGCAGCAGGAATAGAGGCCAAGCTGTCCGTGGTTCCTGCAGAGGGAGAACCTTGACAAGGAGTTGTGGGACTGACCATGCACAAAAGAGGAGGAAGAAGAAGAAGAAGAAGAAGAAGAAGAAGAGGAAGAAGAGGAAGAAGAGGTGAGTGGTACCGTGGCATCTCTTCCAAAGCGTGACATGTAGCAATGACGAGCAGACCTTTTGCCTTGCACAACTTGTTTGGCTGCTGTGCTTCTTGGGCAGGGATGCATGAGAAGCGCTCTGGTCCCTGCCAGGCGCTTGTGTTAGCTGCAGGGAGAGCTGAGAAGTGGCAGCTGCGGCTGCCAGCATGGTGGAGCATGAGCAGCCGGCTCCCAGGCCAAATGGCCCAAAGAAATGGTGGCAAGGGGCGGTGCTGAGAACTGCAGAGGAAGGCAAAAAACCGCCGGGGACCAGTGCCAATGTGCCCCGGGGGAAAAAGTTCCTTGCTGAGCCCAGTGCTGGCCATGGGCTGTTCCCTGAGCATATGAGCCAGACCTGGCTCCCTGTCCCACAGGCTGCTCATGCTTGACAGGAGCTGCCCAAGCCCTATCCTCCCTTGAGCTGGAGCTATGTCGCGGACATACCAGAGTGCCCAAGTGCCTCTGAGCTGATAGACCTTGTGGGCAAGAATCCTTGCTGTCCCTGTGTAGGACACCAGTGGGTGTTCCAAAGCACTGCAAGCCCTTGCAAGCCCTTGCAAGCCCTCGACATCCTATCTCTTACGGCTCCTGAGCGTTGCTGTGTAGGAGATGAGGATGGTGAGCTCTGCAGTGCTCCTCAAGAAGGAATTGCCTTGGTCTTGCCACTGCTATCCAGTTGAAAAGGATTTGCATCCATGAGCCGAGCTTGGAAGGTGGCCCTGCCAGCAGATTGTCTTGCAGCGGAGAACCTCCAGCAGCCTCATGCAAGGTTTTCTTCCCTCAGCCCCTGGCCTGTGATTCCAGCAGCTCCTCAAGTGCTTCCTGTCAGATGTGCTGGGGCTGCCCCCGGGCCAGCTCTGGCAGTGGACACGGGAGGCTGCTCCTCTGGATCCTGCGTGGGGCCTGGTGACCACTGCGTTGCCGGGTGCTGGCATTGTGACATGGGGGTGACACAGCCGCATATGTGCAGCCCTTTGGAGGGGTGCTGGCTCCAAATCAGTCCCTGTACCTACAAAATAGGGGAGTAAGCAACCTCATAGAGTCCCTTTTTTGCAAAAAGACAGTGTGGATTTGTTGCCAGTGCAGCCTTACTTCCAGTAGCAATACTGCCTGTAGTATCATGTATGGAGGCCTCAGGGCTCGCTCAGGGCTTGTCACGCAGAACTGCAGGCCTGACAGAGCAGAACTGCTCTCCTCTCCTCGCCTCTCCTCTCCTCTCCTCTCCTCTCCTCTCCTCTCCTCTTCTCTCCTGTCCGCCAGTCCAATATCTAAGAGACTGTTTGCCTGAAAGGACAGAGGGTTTTCAGTTCCAAAATCAATTTCAAGGACACATAACACAATGAATTTTATGTTATTTTGTTATTAATTTATTAATTTTCTTGATTTATTTTAATTCATGTTATGTTTCTTCGTGTCATTTTTTTTCCCTTTGTGACTCTGTTTCAGAACCCAGGCTCACAAGCATTAGCTCAAGCCCAAGTGTAGCCAGGAGTAGGCTGAGGCATTCTTCAGTTTAGCCTGAGAAAAGATCCCTTGCAGGCTGGCAAAGGCAAGTCCCAGAGCTGCAGAGAGCAGCAGCAGGAATAGAGGCCAAGCTGTCCACGGTTCCTGCAGAGGGAGAACCTTGACAAGGAGTTGTGGGACTGACCATGCACAAAAGAGGAGGAAGAAGAAGAAGAAGAAGAAGAAGAAGAAGAAGAGGAAGAAGAGGAAGAAGAGGTGAGTGGTACCGTGGCATCTCTTCCAAAGCGTGACATGTAGCGATGACGAGCAGACTTTTTGCCTTGCACAACTTGTTTGGCTGCTGTGCTTCTTGGGCAGGGATGCATGAGAAGCGCTCTGGTCCCTGCCAGGCGCTTGTGTTAGCTGCAGGGAGAGCTGAGAAGTGGCAGCTGCGGCTGCCAGCATGGTGGAGCATGAGCAGCCGGCTCCCAGGCCAAATGACCCAAAGAAATGGTGGTAAGGGGCGGTGCTGAGAACTGCAGAGGAAGGCAAAAAACCGCCGGGGACCAGTGCCAATGTGCCCCGGGGGAAAAAGTTCCTTGCTGAGCCCAGTGCTGGCCATGGGCTGTTCCCTGAGCATGTGAGCCAGACCTGGCTCCTTGTCCCACAGGCTGCTCATGCTTGCCAGGAGCTGCCCAAGCCCTATCCTCCCTTGAGCTGGAGCTATCTGGCGGACTTGCCAGAGTTCCCAAGTGCCTCTGAGCTGATAGACCTTGTGGGCAAGAATCCTTGCTGTCCCTGTGTAGGACACCAGGGGATGTTCCAAAGCACTGCAAGGCCTTGCAAGCACTTGCAAGCCCTCGACGTCCAATCTCTTACGGCTCCTGAGCGTTGCTCTGTAGGAGATGAGGATGGTGAGCTCTGCATGCTCCTCAAGAAGCAATTGCCTTGGTCTTGCCACTGCTATCCAGTTGAAAAGGATTTGCATCCATGAGCCGAGCTTGGAAGGTGGCCCTGCCAGCAGATTGTCTTGCAGCGGAGAACCTCCAGCAGCCTCATGCAAGGTTTTCTTCCCTCAGCCCCTGGCCTGTGATTCCAGCAGCTCCTCAAGTGCTTCCTGTGAGATGTGCTGGGGCTGCCCCCGGGCCAGCTCTGGCAGTGGACACGGGAGGCTGCTTCTCTGGATCCTGCGTGGGGCCTGGTGACCACTGCGTTGCCGGGTGCTGGCATTGTGACATGGGGGTGACACAGCCGCATATGTGCAGCCCTTTGGAGGAAGCCTTTGGGGTGCTGGCTCCAAATCAGTCCCTGTACCTACAAAATAGGGGAGGAAGCAACCTCATAGAGTCCCTTTTTTGCAAAAAGACAGTGTGGATTTGTTGCCAGTGCAGCCTTACTTCCAGCAGCAATACTGCCTGTAGTCTCATGTATGGAGGCCTCAGGGCTCGCTCAGGGCTTGTCACGCAGAACTGCAGGCCTGACAGAGCAGAACTGCTCTCCTCTCCTCTCCTCTCCTCTCCTCTCCTCTCCTCTCCTCTCCTCTCCTCTACTCTCCTCTACTGTCCGCCAGTCCTATATCTAAGAGACTGTTTGCCTGAAAGGACAGAGGGTTTTCCGTTCCAAAATCAATGTCAAGGACACATAACACAATGAATTGTATTTTATTTTGTTGTTAATTTATTAATTTTCTTGATTTTATGTTAATTCATGTGATGTTTCTTCGTGTCATTTTTTTTTCCCTTTGTGACTCTGTTTCAGAACCCAGGATCACAAGCATTAGCTCAAGCCCAAGTGTAGCCAGGAGTAGGCTGAGGCATTCTTCAGTTTAGCCTGAGAAAAGATCCCTTGCAGGCTGGCAAAGGCAAGTCCCAGAGCTGCAGAGAGCAGCAGCAGGAATAGAGGCCAAGCTGTGCGCGGTTCCTGCAGAGGGAGAACCTTGACAAGGAGTTGTGGGACTGACCATGCACAAAAGAGGAGGAAGAAGAAGAAGAAAAAGAAGAAGAAGAGGAAGAGGAAGAAGAGGAAGAAGAGGTGAGTGGTACCGTGGCATCTCTTCCAAGGCGTGACATGTAGCGATGACGAGCAGACTTTTTGCCTTCCACAACTTGTTTGGCTGCTGTGCTTCTTGGGCAGGGATGCATGAGAAGCGCTCTGGTCCCTGCCAGGCGCTTGTGTTAGCTGCAGGGAGAGCTGAGAAGTGGCAGCTGCGGCTGCCAGCATGGTGGAGCATGAGCAGCCGGCTCCCAGGCCAAATGGCCCAAAGAAATGGTGGCAAGGGGCGGTGCTGAGAAGTGCAGAGGAAGGCAAAAAACCGCCGGGGACCAGTGCCAATGTGCCCCGGGGGAAAAAGTTCCTTGCTGAGCCCAGTGCTGGCCATGGGCTGTTCCCTGAGCATGTGAGCCAGACCTGGCTCCTTGTCCCACAGGCTGCTCACGCTTCCCAGGAGCTGCCCAAGCCCTATCCTCCCTTGAGCTGGAGCTATGTCGCGGACTTGCCAGAGTGCCCAAGTGCCTCTGAGCTGATAGACCTTGTGGGCAAGAATCCTTGCTGTCCCTGTGTAGGACACCAGTGGGTGTTCCAAAGCACTGCAAGCCCTTGCAAGCCCTTGCAAGCCCTCGACGTCCTATCTCTTACGGCTCCTGAGCGTTGCTCTGTAGGAGATGAGGATGGTGAGCTGTGCAGTGCTCCTCAAGAAGGAATTGCCTTGGTCTTGCCACTGCTATCCAGTTGAAAAGGATTTGCATCCATGAGCCGAGCTTGGAAGGTGGCACTGCCAGCAGATTGTCTTGCAGCGGAGAACCTCCAGCAGCCTCATGCAAGGTTTTCTTCCCTCAGCCCCTGGCCTGTGATTCCAGCAGCTCCTCAAGTGCTTCCTGTGAGATGTGCTGGGGCTGCCCCCGGGCCAGCTCTGGCAGTGGACACGGGAGGCTGCTCCTCTGGATCCTGCGTGGGGCCTGGTGACCACTGCGTTGCCGGGTGCTGGCATTGTGACATGGGGGTGACACAGCCGCATATGTGCAGCCCTTTGGAGGAAGCCTTTGGGGTGCTGGCTCCAAATCAGTCCCTGTACCTACAAAATAGGGGAGTAAGCAACCTAATAGAGTCCCTTTTTTGCAAAAAGACAGTGTGGATTTGTTGCCAGTGCAGCCTTCCTTCCAGTAGCAATACTGCCTGTAGTCTCATGTATGGAGGCCTCAGGGCTCGCTCAGGGCTTGTCACGCAGAACTGCAGGCCTGACAGAGCAGAACTGCTCTCCTCTCCTCTCCTCTCCTCTCCTCTCCTCTCCTCTCCTCTCCTCTCCTCTCCTCTCCTGTCCGCCAGTCCAATATCTAAGAGACTGTTTGCCTGAAAGGACAGAGGGTTTTCAGTTCCAAAATCAATGTCAAGGACACATAACACAATGAATTTTATTTTATTTTGTTGTTAATTTATTAATTTTCTTGATTTTATGTTAATTCATGTTATGTTTCTTCGTGTCACTTTTTTTTCCCTTTGTGACTCTGTTTCAGAACCCAGGCTCACAAGCATTAGCTCAAGCCCAAGTGTAGCCAGGAGTAGGCTGAGGCATTCTTCAGTTTAGCCTGAGAAAAGATCCCTTGCAGGCTGGCAAAGGCAAGTCCCAGAGCTGCAGAGAGCAGCAGCAGGAATAGAGGCCAAGCTGTCCGCGGTTCCTGCAGAGGGAGAACCTTGACAAGGACTTGTGGGACTGACCATGCACAAAAGAGGAGGAAGAAGAAGAAGAAGAAGAAGAAGAAGAGGAAGAAGAGGAAGAAGAGGTGAGTGGTACCGTGGCATCTCTTCCAAAGCGTGACATGTAGCGATGACGAGCAGACTTTTTGCCTTCCACAACTTGTTTGGCTGCTGTGCTTCTTGGGCAGGGATGCATGAGAAGCGCTCTGGTCCCTGCCAGGCGCTTGTGTTAGCTGCAGGGAGAGCTGAGAAGTGGCAGCTGCGGCTGCCAGCATGGTGGAGCATGAGCAGCCGGCTCCCAGGCCAAATGGCCCAAAGAAATGGTGGCAAGGGGCGGTGCTGAGAAGTGCAGAGGAAGGCAAAAAACCGCCGGGGACCAGTGCCAATGTGCCCCGGGGGAAAAAGTTCCTTGCTGAGCCCAGTGCTGGCCATGGGCTGTTCCCTGAGCATGTGAGCCAGACCTGGCTCCTTGTCCCACAGGCTGCTCATGCTTCCCAGGAGCTGCCCAAGCCCTATCCTCCCTTGAGCTGGAGCTATGTCGGCGACTTGCCAGAGTGCCCAAGTGCCTCTGAGCTGATAGACCTTGTGGGCAAGAATCCTTGCTGTCCCTGTGTAGGACACCAGTGGGTGTTCCAAAGCACTGCAAGCCCTTGCAAGCCCTTGCAAGCCCTCGACATCGTATCTCTTACGGCTCCTGAGCGTTTCTCTGTAGGAGATGAGGATGGTGAGCTCTGCAGTGCTCCTCAAGAAGGAATTGCCTTGGTCTTGCCACTGCTATCCAGTTGAAAAGGATTTGCATCCATGAGCCGAGCTTGGAAGGTGGCACTGCCAGCAGATTGTCTTGCAGCGGAGAACCTCCAGCAGCCTCATGCAAGGTTTTCTTCCCTCAGCCCCTGGCCTGTGACTCCAGCAGCTCCTCAAGTGCTTCCTGTGAGATGTGCTGGGGCTGCCCCCGGGCCAGCTCTGGCAGTGGACACGGGAGGCTGATCCTCTGGATCCTGCGTGGGGCCTGGTGACCACTGCCTTGCCGGGTGCTGGCATTGTGACATGGGGGTGACACAGCCGCATATGTGCAGCCCTTTGGAGGAAGCCTTTGGGGTGCTGGCTCCAAATCAGTCCCTGTAGCTACAAAATAGGGGAGGAAGCAACCTCATAGAGTCCCTTTTTTGCAAAAAGACAGTGTGGATTTGTTGCCAGTGCAGCCTTCCTTCCAGTAGCAATACTGCCTGCAGTATCATGTCTGGAGGCCTCAGGGCTCGCTCAGGGCTTGTCACGCAGAACTGCAGGCCTGACAGAGCAGAACTGCTCTCCTCTCCTCTCCTCTCCTCTCCTCTCCTCTCCTCTCCTCTCCTCTCCTCTCCTCTCCTCTCCTCTCCTCTCCTCTTCTCTCCTGTCCGCCAGTCCAATATCTAAGAGCTGTTTGCCTGAAAGGACAGAGGGTTTTCAGTTCCAAAATTAATTTCAAGGACACATAACACAATGAATTGTATTTTATTTTGTTGTTAATTTATTAATTTTCTTGATTTTATGTTAATTCATGTGATGTTTCTTCGTGTCATTTTTTTTCCCTTTGTGACTCTGTTTCAGAAGCCAGGCTCACAAGCATTAGCTCAAGCCCAAGTGTAGCCAGGAGTAGGCTGAGGCATTCTTCAGTTTAGCCTGAGAAAAGATCCCTTGCAGGCTGGCAAAGGCAAGTCCCAGAGCTGCAGAGAGCAGCAGCAGGAATAGAGGCCAAGCTGTGCGCGGTTCCTGCAGAGGGAGAACCTTGACAAGGACTTGTGCGACTGACCATGCACAAAAGAGGAGGAAGAAGAAGAAGAAGAAGAAGAAGAAGAGGAAGAAGAGGAAGAAGAGGTGAGTGGTACCGTGGCATCTCTTCCAAAGCGTGACATGTAGCGATGACGAGCAGACTTTTTGACTTCCACAACTTGTTTGGCTGCTGTGCTTCTTGGGCAGGGATGCATGAGAAGCGCTCTGGTCCCTGCCAGGCGCTTGTGTTAGCTGCAGGGAGAGCTGAGAAGTGGCAGCTGCGGCTGCCAGCATGGTGGAGCATGAGCAGCCGGCTCCCAGGCCAAATGGCCCAAAGAAATGGTGGCAAGGGGCGGTGCTGAGAACTGCAGAGGAAGGCAAAAAACCTCCGGGGGCCAGTGCCAATGTGCCCCGGGGGAAAAAGTTCCTTGCTGAGCCCAGTGCTGGCCATGGGCTGTTCCCTGAGCATGTGAGCCAGACCTGGCTCCTTGTCCCACAGGCTGCTCATGCTTCCCAGGAGCTGCCCAAGCCCTATCCTCCCTTGAGCTGGAGCTATGTCGGCGACTTGCCAGAGTGCCCAAGTGCCTCTGAGCTGATAGACCTTGTGGGCAAGAATCCTTGCTGTCCCTGTGTAGGACACCAGTGGGTGTTCCAAAGCACTGCAAGCCCTTGCAAGCCCTTGCAAGCCCTCGACGTCCTATCTCTTACGGCTCCTGAGCGTTGCTCTGTAGGAGATGAGGATGGTGAGCTCTGCAGTGCTCCTCAAGAAGGAATTGCCTTGGTCTTGCCACTGCTATCCAGTTGAAAAGGATTTGCATCCATGAGCCGAGCTTGGAAGGTGGCCCTGCCAGCAGATTGTCTTGCAGCGGAGAACCTCCAGCAGCCTCATGCAAGGTTTTCTTCCCTCAGCCCCTGGCCTGTGACTCCAGCAGCTCCTCAAGTGCTTCCTGTCAGATGTGCTGGGACTGCCCCCGGGCCAGCTCTGGCAGTGGACATGGGAGGCTGCTCCTCTGGATCCTGCGTGGGGCCTGGTGACCACTGCGTTGCCGGGTGCTGGCATTGTGACATGGGGGTGACACAGCCGCATATGTGCAGCCCTTTGGAGGAAGCCTTTGGGGTGCTGGCTCCAAATCAGTCCCTGTAGCTACAAAATAGGGGAGGAAGCAACCTCATAGAGTCCCTTTTTTGCAAAAAGACAGTGTGGATTTGTTGCCAGTGCAGCCTTCCTTCCAGTAGCAATACTGCCTGCAGTATCATGTATGGAGGCCTCAGGGCTCGCTCAGGGCTTGTCACGCAGAACTGCAGGCCTGACAGAGCAGAACTGCTCTCCTCTCCTCTCCTCTCCTCTCCTCTCCTCTCCTCTCCTCTCCTCTCCTCTCCTCTCCTCTCCTCTTCTCTCCTGTCCGCCAGTCCAATATCTAAGAGCTGTTTGCCTGAAAGGACAGAGGGTTTTCAGTTCCAAAATTAATTTCAAGGACACAGAACACAATGAATTGTATTTTATTTTGTTTTTAATTTATTAATTTTCTTGATTTTATGTTAATTCATGTGATGTTTCTTCGTGTCATTTTTTTTCCCTTTGTGACTCTGTTTCAGAAGCCAGGCTCACAAGCATTAGCTCAAGCCCAAGTGTAGCCAGGAGTAGGCTGAGGCATTCTTCAGTTTAGCCTGAGAAAAGATCCCTTGCAGGCTGGCAAAGGCAAGTCCCAGAGCTGCAGAGAGCAGCAGCAGGAATAGAGGCCAAGCTGTCCGCGGTTCCTGCAGAGGGAGAACCTTGACAAGGACTTGTGGGACTGACCATGCACAAAAGAGGAGGAAGAAGAGGAAGAAGAAGAAGAAGAAGAGGAAGAAGAGGAAGAAGAGGTGAGTGGTACCGTGGCATCTCTTCCAAAGCGTGACATGTAGCGATGACGAGCAGACTTTTTGCCTTCCACAACTTGTTTGGCTGCTGTGCTTCTTGGGCAGGGATGCATGAGAAGCGCTCTGGTCCCTGCCAGGCGCTTGTGTTAGCTGCAGGGAGAGCTGAGAAGTGGCAGCTGCGGCTGCCAGCATGGTGGAGCATGAGCAGCCGGCTCCCAGGCCAAATGGCCCAAAGAAATGGTGGCAAGGGGCGGTGCTGAGAACTGCAGAGGAAGGCAAAAAACCGCCGGGGACCAGTGCCAATGTGCCCCGGGGGAAAAAGTTCCTTGCTGAGCCCAGTGCTGGCCATGGGCTGTTCCCTGAGCATGTGAGCCAGACCTGGCTCCTTGTCCCACAGGCTGCTCATGCTTCCCAGGAGCTGCCCAAGCCCTATCCTCCCTTGAGCTGGAGCTATGTCGGCGACTTGCCAGAGTGCCCAAGTGCCTCTGAGCTGATAGACCTTGTGGGCAAGAATCCTTGCTGTCCCTGTGTAGGACACCAGTGGGTGTTCCAAAGCACTGCAAGCCCTTGCAAGCCCTTGCAAGCCCTCGACATCGTATCTCTTACGGCTCCTGAGCGTTTCTCTGTAGGAGATGAGGATGGTGAGCTCTGCAGTGCTCCTCAAGAAGGAATTGCCTTGGTCTTGCCACTGCTATCCAGTTGAAAAGGATTTGCATCCATGAGCCGAGCTTGGAAGGTGGCACTGCCAGCAGATTGTCTTGCAGCGGAGAACCTCCAGCAGCCTCATGCAAGGTTTTCTTCCCTCAGCCCCTGGCCTGTGACTCCAGCAGCTCCTCAAGTGCTTCCTGTGAGATGTGCTGGGGCTGCCCCCGGGCCAGCTCTGGCAGTGGACACGGGAGGCTGATCCTCTGGATCCTGCGTGGGGCCTGGTGACCACTGCCTTGCCGGGTGCTGGCATTGTGACATGGGGGTGACACAGCCGCATATGTGCAGCCCTTTGGAGGAAGCCTTTGGGGTGCTGGCTCCAAATCAGTCCCTGTACCTACAAAATAGGGGAGGAAGCAACCTCATAGAGTCCCTTTTTTGCAAAAAGACAGTGTGGATTTGTTGCCAGTGCAGCCTTCCTTCCAGTAGCAATACTGCCTGCAGTATCATGTATGGAGGCCTCAGGGCTCGCTCAGGGCTTGTCACGCAGAACTGCAGGCCTGACAGAGCAGAACTGCTCTCCTCTCCTCTCCTCTCCTCTCCTCTCCTCTCCTCTCCTCTCCTCTCCTCTCCTCTCCTCTCCTCTCCTCTCCTCTCCTCTCCTCTCCTCTCCTCTCCTCTCCTCTCCTCTCCTCTCCTCTCCTCTTCTCTCCTGTCCGCCAGTCCAATATCTAAAGAGCTGTTTGCCTGAAAGGACAGAGGGTTTTCAGTTCCAAAATTAATTTCAAGGACACATAACACAATGAATTGTATTTTATTTTGTTGTTAATTTATTAATTTTCTTGATTTTATGTTAATTCATGTGATGTTTCTTCGTGTCATTTTTTTTCCCTTTGTGACTCTGTTTCAGAAGCCAGGCTCACAAGCATTAGCTCAAGCCCAAGTGTAGCCAGGAGTAGGCTGAGGCATTCTTCAGTTTAGCCTGAGAAAAGATCCCTTGCAGGCTGGCAAAGGCAAGTCCCAGAGCTGCAGAGAGCAGCAGCAGGAATAGAGGCCAAGCTGTCCGCGGTTCCTGCAGAGGGAGAACCTTGACAAGGACTTGTGGGACTGACCATGCACAAAAGAGGAGGAAGAAGAAGAAGAAGAAGAAGAAGAAGAGGAAGAAGAGGAAGAAGAGGTGAGTGGTACCGTGGCATCTCTTCCAAAGCGTGACATGTAGCGATGACGAGCAGACTTTTTGACTTCCACAACTTGTTTGGCTGCTGTGCTTCTTGGGCAGGGATGCATGAGAAGCGCTCTGGTCCCTGCCAGGCTCTTGTGTTAGCTGCAGGGAGAGCTGAGAAGTGGCAGCTGCGGCTGCCAGCATGGTGGAGCATGAGCAGCCGGCTCCCAGGCCAAATGGCCCAAAGAAATGGTGGCAAGGGGCGGTGCTGAGAACTGCAGAGGAAGGCAAAAAACCTCCGGGGGCCAGTGCCAATGTGCCCCGGGGGAAAAAGTTCCTTGCTGAGCCCAGTGCTGGCCATGGGCTGTTCCCTGAGCATGTGAGCCAGACCTGGCTCCTTGTCCCACAGGCTGCTCATGCTTCCCAGGAGCTGCCCAAGCCCTATCCTCCCTTGAGCTGGAGCTATGTCGGCGACTTGCCAGAGTGCCCAAGTGCCTCTGAGCTGATAGACCTTGTGGGCAAGAATCCTTGCTGTCCCTGTGTAGGACACCAGTGGGTGTTCCAAAGCACTGCAAGCCCTTGCAAGCCCTTGCAAGCCCTCGACGTCCTATCTCTTACGGCTCCTGAGCGTTGCTGTGTAGGAGATGAGGATGGTGAGCTCTGCAGTGCTCCTCAAGAAGGAATTGCCTTGGTCTTGCCACTGCTATCCAGTTGAAAAGGATTTGCATCCATGAGCCGAGCTTGGAAGGTGGCCCTGCCAGCAGATTGTCTTGCAGCGGAGAACCTCCAGCAGCCTCATGCAAGGTTTTCTTCCCTCAGCCCCTGGCCTGTGACTCCAGCAGCTCCTCAAGTGCTTCCTGTCAGATGTGCTGGGACTGCCCCCGGGCCAGCTCTGGCAGTGGACATGGGAGGCTGCTCCTCTGGATCCTGCGTGGGGCCTGGTGACCACTGCGTTGCCGGGTGCTGGCATTGTGACATGGGGGTGACACAGCCGCATATGTGCAGCCCTTTGGAGGAAGCCTTTGGGGTGCTGGCTCCAAATCAGTCCCTGTAGCTACAAAATAGGGGAGGAAGCAACCTAACAGAGTCCCTTTTTTGCAAAAAGACAGTGTGGATTTGTTGCCAGTGCAGCCTTCCTTCCAGTAGCAATACTGCCTGCAGTATCATGTATGGAGGCCTCAGGGCTCGCTCAGGGCTTGTCACGCAGAACTGCAGGCCTGACAGAGCAGAACTGCTCTCCTCTCCTCTCCTCTCCTCTCCTCTCCTCTCCTCTCCTCTCCTCTCCTCTCCTCTCCTCTCCTCTCCTCTCCTCTCCTCTTCTCTCCTGTCCGCCAGTCCAATATCTAAGAGCTGTTTGCCTGAAAGGACAGAGGGTTTTCAGTTCCAAAATTAATTTCAAGGACACAGAACACAATGAATTGTATTTTATTTTGTTTTTAATTTATTAATTTTCTTGATTTTATGTTAATTCATGTGATGTTTCTTCGTGTCATTTTTTTTCCCTTTGTGACTCTGTTTCAGAAGCCAGGCTCACAAGCATTAGCTCAAGCCCAAGTGTAGCCAGGAGTAGGCTGAGGCATTCTTCAGTTTAGCCTGAGAAAAGATCCCTTGCAGGCTGGCAAAGGCAAGTCCCAGAGCTGCAGAGAGCAGCAGCAGGAATAGAGGCCAAGCTGTCCGCGGTTCCTGCAGAGGGAGAACCTTGACAAGGACTTGTGCGACTGACCATGCACAAAAGAGGAGGAAGAAGAAGAAGAAGAAGAAGAAGAAGAGGAAGAAGAGGAAGAAGAGGTGAGTGGTACCGTGGCATCTCTTCCAAAGCGTGACATGTAGCGATGACGAGCAGACTTTTTGACTTCCACAACTTGTTTGGCTGCTGTGCTTCTTGGGCAGGGATGCATGAGAAGCGCTCTGGTCCCTGCCAGGCTCTTGTGTTAGCTGCAGGGAGAGCTGAGAAGTGGCAGCTGCGGCTGCCAGCATGGTGGAGCATGAGCAGCCGGCTCCCAGGCCAAATGGCCCAAAGAAATGGTGGCAAGGGGCGGTGCTGAGAACTGCAGAGGAAGGCAAAAAACCTCCGGGGGCCAGTGCCAATGTGCCCCGGGGGAAAAAGTTCCTTGCTGAGCCCAGTGCTGGCCATGGGCTGTTCCCTGAGCATGTGAGCCAGACCTGGCTCCTTGTCCCACAGGCTGCTCATGCTTCCCAGGAGCTGCCCAAGCCCTATCCTCCCTTGAGCTGGAGCTATGTCGCGGACTTGCCAGAGTGCCCAAGTGCCTCTGAGCTGATAGACCTTGTGGGCAAGAATCCTTGCTGTCCCTGTGTAGGACACCAGTGGGTGTTCCAAAGCACTGCAAGCCCTTGCAAGCCCTTGCAAGCCCTCGACGTCCTATCTCTTACGGCTCCTGAGCGTTGCTCTGTAGGAGATGAGGATGGTGAGCTGTGCAGTGCTCCTCAAGAAGGAATTGCCTTGGTCTTGCCACTGCTATCCAGTTGAAAAGGATTTGCATCCATGAGCCGAGCTTGGAAGGTGGCCCTGCCAGCAGATTGTCTTGCAGCGGAGAACCTCCAGCAGCCTCATGCAAGGTTTTCTTCCCTCAGCCCCTGGCCTGTGACTCCAGCAGCTCCTCAAGTGCTTCCTGTCAGATGTGCTGGGACTGCCCCCGGGCCAGCTCTGGCAGTGGACATGGGAGGCTGCTCCTCTGGATCCTGCGTGGGGCCTGGTGACCACTGCGTTGCCGGGTGCTGGCATTGTGACATGGGGGTGACACAGCCGCATATGTGCAGCCCTTTGGAGGAAGCCTTTGGGGTGCTGGCTCCAAATCAGTCCCTGTAGCTACAAAATAGGGGAGGAAGCAACCTAATAGAGTCCCTTTTTTGCAAAAAGACAGTGTGGATTTGTTGCCAGTGCAGCCTTCCTTCCAGTAGCAATACTGCCTGCAGTATCATGTATGGAGGCCTCAGGGCTCGCTCAGGGCTTGTCACGCAGAACTGCAGGCCTGACAGAGCAGAACTGCTCTCCTCTCCTCTCCTCTCCTCTCCTCTCCTCTCCTCTCCTCTCCTCTCCTCTCCTCTCCTCTCCTCTCCTCTCCTCTCCTCTCCTCTCCTCTCCTCTTCTCTCCTGTCCGCCAGTCCAATATCTAAGAGCTGTTTGCCTGAAAGGACAGAGGGTTTTCAGTTCCAAAATTAATTTCAAGGACACAGAACACAATGAATTTTATTTTATTTTGTTGTTAATTTATTAATTTTCTTGATTTTATGTTAATTCATGTGATGTTTCTTCGTGTCATTTTTTTTCCCTTTGTGACTCTGTTTCAGAAGCCAGGCTCACAAGCATTAGCTCAAGCCCAAGTGTAGCCAGGAGTAGGCTGAGGCATTCTTCAGTTTAGCCTGAGAAAAGATCCCTTGCAGGCTGGCAAAGGCAAGTCCCAGAGCTGCAGAGAGCAGCAGCAGGAATAGAGGCCAAGCTGTCCGCGGTTCCTGCAGAGGGAGAACCTTGACAAGGAGTTGTGGGACTGTCCATGCACAAAAGAGGAGGAAGAAGAAGAAGAAGAAGAAGAAGAAGAAGAAGAGGAAGAGGAAGAAGAGGAAGAAGAGGTGAGTGGTACCGTGGCATCTCTTCCAAAGCGTGACATGTAGCGATGACGAGCAGACTTTTTGCCTTCCACAACTTGTTTGGCTGCTGTGCTTCTTGGGCAGGGATGCATGAGAAGCGCTCTGGTCCCTGCCAGGCGCTTGTGTTAGCTGCAGGGAGAGCTGAGAAGTGGCAGCTGCGGCTGCCAGCATGGTGGAGCATGAGCAGCCGGCTCCCAGGCCAAATGGCCCAAAGAAATGGTGGCAAGGGGCGGTGCTGAGAACTGCAGAGGAAGGCAAAAAACCGCCGGGGACCAGTGCCAATGTGCCCCGGGGGAAAAAGTTCCTTGCTGAGCCCAGTGCTGGCCATGGGCTGTTCCCTGAGCATGTGAGCCAGACCTGGCTCCTTGTCCCACAGGCTGCTCATGCTTCCCAGGAGCTGCCCAAGCCCTATCCTCCCTTGAGCTGGAGCTATGTCGGCGACTTGCCAGAGTGCCCAAGTGCCTCTGAGCTGATAGACCTTGTGGGCAAGAATCCTTGCTGTCCCTGTGTAGGATACCAGTGGGTGTTCCAAAGCACTGCAAGCCCTTGCAAGCCCTTGCAAGCCCTCGACGTCCTATCTCTTACGGCTCCTGAGCGTTGCTCTGTAGGAGATGAGGATGGTGAGCTCTGCAGTGTTTCTCAGAAGGAATTGCCTTGGTCTTGCCACTGCTATCCAGTTGAAAAGGATTTGCATCCATGAGCCGAGCTTAGAAGGTGGCCCTGCCAGCAGATTTTCTTGCAGCGGAGAACCTCCAGCAGCCTCATGCAAGGTTTTCTTCCCTCAGCCCCTGGCCTGTGATTCCAGCAGCTCCTCAAGTGCTTCCTGTCAGATGTGCTGGGGCTGCCCCCGGGCCAGCTCTGGCAGTGGACACGGAAGGCTGCTCCTCTGGATCCTGCGTGGGGCCTGGTGACCACTGCGTTGCCGGGTGCTGGCATTGTGACATGGGGGTGACACAGCCGCGTATGTGCAACCCTTTGGAGGAAGCCTTTGGGGTGCTGGCTCCAAATCAGTCCCTGTAGCTACAAAATAGGGGAGTAAGCAACCTAATAGAGTCCCTTTTTTGCAAAAAGACAGTGTGGATTTGTTGCCAGTGCAGCCTTACTTCCAGTAGCAATACTGCCTGTAGTCTCATGTATGGAGGCCTCAGGGCTCGCTCAGGGCTTGTCACGCAGAACTGCAGGCCTGACAGAGCAGAACTGCTCTCCTCTCCTCTCCTCTCCTCTCCTCTCCTCTCCTCTCCTCTCCTCTCCTCTCCTCTCCTCTCCTCTCCTCTCCTCTCCTGTCCGCCAGTCCAATATCTAAGAGACTGTTTGCCTGAAAGGACAGAGGGTTTTCAGTTCCAAAATCAATTTCAAGGACACATAACACAATGAATTGTATTTTATTTTGTTGTTAATTTATTAATTTTCTTCATTTTATGTTAATTCATGTTATGTTTCTTCGTGTCAAATTTTTTTTCCCTTTGTGACTCTGTTTCAGAAGCCAGGCTCACAAGCATTAGCTCAAGCCCAAGTGTAGCCAGGAGTAGGCTGAGGCATTCTTCAGTTTAGCCTGAGAAAAGATCGCTTGCAGGCTGGCAAAGGCAAGTCCCAGAGCTGCAGAGAGCAGCAGCAGGAATAGAGGCCAAGCTGTGCGCGGTTCCTGCAGAGGGAGAACCTTGACAAGGACTTGTGGGACTGACCATGCACAAAAGAGGAGGAAGAAGAAGAAGAAGAAGAAGAAGAAGAAGAAGAAGAAGAGGAAGAGGAAGAAGAGGAAGAAGAGGTGAGTGGTACCGTGGCATCTCTTCCAAAGCGTGACATGTAGCGATGACGAGCAGACTTTTTGCCTTCCACAACTTGTTTGGCTGCTGTGCTTCTTGGGCAGGGATGCATGAGAAGCGCTCTGGTCCCTGCCAGGCGCTTGTGTTAGCTGCAGGGAGAGCTGAGAAGTGGCAGCTGCGGCTGCCAGCATGGTGGAGCATGAGCAGCCGGCTCCCAGGCCAAATGGCCCAAAGAAATGGTGGCAAGGGGCGGTGCTGAGAACTGCAGAGGAAGGCAAAAAACCGCCGGGGACCAGTGCCAATGTGCCCCGGGGGAAAAAGTTCCTTGCTGAGCCCAGTGCTGGCCATGGGCTGTTCCCTGAGCATGTGAGCCAGACCTGGCTCCTTGTCCCACAGGCTGCTCATGCTTCCCAGGAGCTGCCCAAGCCCTATCCTCCCTTGAGCTGGAGCTATGGCGCGGACTTGCCAGAGTGCCCAAGTGCCTCTGAGCTGATAGACCTTGTGGGCAAGAATCCTTGCTGTCCCTGTGTAGGATACCAGTGGGTGTTCCAAAGCACTGCAAGCCCTTGCAAGCCCTTGCAAGCCCTCGACGTCCTATCTCTTACGGCTCCTGAGCGTTGCTCTGTAGGAGATGAGGATGGTGAGCTCTGCAGTGTTCCTCAGAAGGAATTGCCTTGGTCTTGCCACTGCTATCCAGTTGAAAAGGATTTGCATCCATGAGCCGAGCTTAGAAGGTGGCCCTGCCAGCAGATTTTCTTGCAGCGGAGAACCTCCAGCAGCCTCATGCAAGGTTTTCTTCCCTCAGCCCCTGGCCTGTGATTCCAGCAGCTCCTCAAGTGCTTCCTGTCAGATGTGCTGGGGCTGCCCCCGGGCCAGCTCTGGCAGTGGACACGGGAGGCTGCTCCTCTGGATCCTGCGTGGGGCCTGGTGACCACTGCGTTGCCGGGTGCTGGCATTGTGACATGGGGGTGACACAGCCGCGTATGTGCAACCCTTTGGAGGAAGCCTTTGGGGTGCTGGCTCCAAATCAGTCCCTGTAGCTACAAAATAGGGGAGTAAGCAACCTAATAGAGTCCCTTTTTTGCAAAAAGACAGTGTGGATTTGTTGCCAGTGCAGCCTTACTTCCAGTAGCAATACTGCCTGTAGTCTCATGTATGGAGGCCTCAGGGCTCGCTCAGGGCTTGTCACGCAGAACTGCAGGCCTGACAGAGCAGAACTGCTCTCCTCTCCTCTCCTCTCCTCTCCTCTCCTCTCCTCTCCTCTCCTCTCCTCTCCTGTCCGCCAGTCCAATATCTAAGAGACTGTTTGCCTGAAAGGACAGAGGGTTTTCAGTTCCAAAATCAATTTCAAGGACACATAACACAATGAATTGTATTTTATTTTGTTGTTAATTTATTAATTTTCTTCATTTTATGTTAATTCATGTTATGTTTCTTCGTGTCAATTTTTTTTTCCCTTTGTGACTCTGTTTCAGAAGCCAGGCTCACAAGCATTAGCTCAAGCCCAAGTGTAGCCAGGAGTAGGCTGAGGCATTCTTCAGTTTAGCCTGAGAAAAGATCGCTTGCAGGCTGGCAAAGGCAAGTCCCAGAGCTGCAGAGAGCAGCAGCAGGAATAGAGGCCAAGCTGTGCGCGGTTCCTGCAGAGGGAGAACCTTGACAAGGAGTTGTGGGACTGACCATGCACAAAAGAGGAGGAAGAAGAAGAAGAAGAAGAAGAAGAAGAAGAGGAAGAAGAGGAAGAAGAGGTGAGTGGTACCGTGGCATCTCTTCCAAAGCGTGACATGTAGCGATGACGAGCAGACTTTTTGCCTTGCACAACTTGTTTGGCTGCTGTGCTTCTTGGGCAGGGATGCATGAGAAGCGCTCTGGTCCCTGCCAGGCGCTTGTGTTACCTGCAGGGAGAGCTGAGAAGTGGCAGCTGCGGCTGCCAGCATGGTGGAGCATGAGCAGCCGGCTCCCAGGCCAAATGGCCCAAAGAAATGGTGGCAAGGGGCGGTGCTGAGAACTGCAGAGGAAGGCAAAAAACCGCCGGGGACCAGTGCCAATGTGCCCCGGGGGAAAAAGTTCCTTGCTGAGCCCAGTGCTGGCCATGGGCTGTTCCCTGAGCATGTGAGCCAGACCTGGCTCCTTGTCCCACAGGCTGCTCATGCTTGCCAGGAGCTGCCCAAGCCCTATCCTCCCTTGAGCTGGAGCTATGTCGGCGACTTGCCAGAGTGCCCAAGTGCCTCTGAGCTGATAGACCTTGTGGGCAAGAATCCTTGCTGTCCCTGTGTAGGACACCAGTGGGTGTTCCAAAGCACTGCAAGCCCTTGCAAGCCCTTGCAAGCCCTCGACGTCCTATCTCTTACGGCTCCTGAGCGTTGCTCTGTAGGAGATGAGGATGGTGAGCTGTGCAGTGCTCCTCAAGAAGGAATTGCCTTGGTCTTGCCACTGCTATCCAGTTGAAAAGGATTTGCATCCATGAGCCGAGCTTGGAAGGTGGCCCTGCCAGCAGATTGTCTTGCAGCGGAGAACCTCCAGCAGCCTCATGCAAGGTTTTCTTCCCTCAGCCCCTGGCCTGTGATTCCAGCAGCTCCTCAAGTGCTTCCTGTGAGATGTGCTGGGGCTGCCCCCGGGCCAGCTCTGGCAGTGGACACGGGAGGCTGCTCCTCTGGATCCTGCGTGGGGCCTGGTGACCACTGCGTTGCCGGGTGCTGGCATTGTGACATGGGGGTGACACAGCCGCATATGTGCAGCCCTTTGGAGGAAGCCTTTGGGGTGCTGGCTCCAAATCAGTCCCTGTACCTACAAAATAGGGGAGGAAGCAACCTAATAGAGTCCCTTTTTTGCAAAAAGACAGTGTGGATTTGTTGCCAGTGCAGCCTTACTTCCAGTAGCAATACTGCCTGTAGTCCCATGTATGGAGGCCTCAGGGCTCGCTCAGGGCTTGTCACGCAGAACTGCAGGCCTGACAGAGCAGAACTGCTCTCCTCTCCTCTCCTCTTCTCTCCTCTCCTATCCTCTCCTCTCCTCTCCTCTCCTCTCCTCTACTGTCCACCAGTCCAATATCTAAGAGACTGTTTGCCTGAAAGGACAGAGGGGTTTCAGTTCCAAAATCAATGTCAAGGACACAGAACACAATGAATTGTATTTTATTTTGTTGTTAATTTCTTAATTTTCTTGATTTTATGTTAATTTATGTTATGTTTCTTCGTGTCATTTTTTTTCCCTTTGTGACTCTGTTTCAGAAGCCAGGCTCACAAGCATTAGCTCAAGCCCAAGTGTAGCCAGGAGTAGGCTGAGGCATTCTTCAGTTTAGCCTGAGAAAAGATCCCTTGCAGGCTGGCAAAGGCAAGTCCCAGAGCTGCAGAGAGCAGCAGCAGGAATAGAGGCCAAGCTGTCCGCGGTTCCTGCAGAGGGAGAACCTTGACAAGGAGTTGTGGGACTGACCATGCACAAAAGAGGAGGAAGAAGAAGAAGAAGAAGAAGAAGAAGAAGAGGAAGAAGAGGAAGAAGAGGTGAGTGGTACCGTGGCATCTCTTCCAAAGCGTGACATGTAGCGATGACGAGCAGACTTTTTGCCTTGCACAACTTGTTTGGTTGCTGTGCTTCTTGGCCAGGGATGCATGAGAAGCGCTCTGGTCCCTGCCAGGCACTTGTGTTACCTGCAGGGAGAGCTGAGAAGTGGCAGCTGCGGCTGCCAGCATGGTGGAGCATGAGCAGCCGGCTCCCAGGCCAAATGGCCCAAAGAAATGGTGGCAAGGGGCGGTGCTGAGAACTGCAGAGGAAGGCAAAAAACCGCCGGGGACCAGTGCCAATGTGCCCCGGGGGAAAAAGTTCCTTGCTGAGCCCAGTGCTGGCCATGGGCTGTTCCCTGAGCATGTGAGCCAGACCTGACTCCTTGTCCCACAGGCTGCTCACGCTTCCCAGGAGCTGCCCAAGCCCTATCCTCCCTTGAGCTGGAGCTATGGCGCGGACTTGCCAGAGTGCCCAAGTGCCTCTGAGCTGATAGACCTTGTGGGCAAGAATCCTTGCTGTCCCTGTGTAGGACACCAGGGGGTGTTCCAAAGCACTGCAAGCCCTTGCAAGCCCTTGCAAGCCCTCGACGTCCTATCTCTTACGGCTCCTGAGCGTTGCTCTGTAGGAGATGAGGATGGTGAGCTGTGCAGTGCTCCTCAAGAAGGAATTGCCTTGGTCTTGCCACTGCTATCCAGTTGAAAAGGATTTGCATCCATGAGCCGAGCTTGGAAGGTGGCCCTGCCAGCACATTGTCTTGCAGCGGAGAACCTCCAGCAGCCTCATGCAAGGTTTTCTTCCCTCAGCCCCTGGCCTGTGATTCCAGCAGCTCCTCAAGTGCTTCCTGTCAGATGTGCTGGGGCTGCCCCCGGGCCAGCTCTGGCAGTGGACACGGGAGGCTGCTCCTCTGGATCCTGCGTGGGGCCTGGTGACCACTGCGTTGCCGGGTGCTGGCATTGTGACATGGGGGTGACACAGCCGCATATGTGCAGCCCTTTGGAGGAAGCCTTTGGGGTGCTGGCTCCAAATCAGTCCCTGTACCTACAAAATAGGGGAGGAAGCAACCTAATAGAGTCCCTTTTTTGCAAAAAGACAGTGTGGATTTGTTGCCAGTGCAGCCTCACTTCCAGTAGCAATACTGCCTGTAGTCCCATGTATGGAGGCCTCAGGGCTCGCTCAGGGCTTGTCACGCAGAACTGCAGGCCTGACAGAGCAGAACTGCTCTCCTCTCCTCTCCTCTCCTCTCCTCTCCTCTCCTATCCTCTCCTCTCCTCTGCTCTCCTCTCCTCTTCTCTCCTGTCCGCCAGTCCAATATCTAAGAGACTGTTTGCCTGAAAGGACAGAGGGGTTTCAGTTCCAAAATCAATGTCAAGGACACAGAACACAATTAATTTTATTTTATTTTGTTGTTAATTTATTAATTTTCTTGATTTTATGTTAATTCATGTGATGTTTCTTCGTGTCATTTTTTTTGCCTTTGTGACTCTGTTTCAGAAGCCAGGCTCACAAGCATTAGCTCAAGCCCAAGTGTAGCCAGGAGTAGGCTGAGGCATTCTTCAGTTTAGCCTGAGAAAAGATCCCTTGCAGGCTGGCAAAGGCAAGTCCCAGAGCTGCAGAGAGCAGCAGCAGGAATAGAGGCCAAGCTGTGCGCGGTTGCTGCAGAGGGAGAACCTTGACAAGGAGTTGTGGGACTGACCATGCACAAAAGAGGAGGAAGAAGAAGAAGAAAAAGAAGAAGAAGAGGAAGAGGAAGAAGAGGAAGAAGAGGTGAGTGGTACCGTGGCATCTCTTCCAAAGCGTGACATGTAGCGATGACGAGCAGACTTTTTGCCTTCCACAACTTGTTTGGCTGCTGTGCTTCTTGGGCAGGGATGCATGAGAAGCGCTCTGGTCCCTGCCAGGCGCTTGTGTTAGCTGCAGGGAGAGCTGAGAAGTGGCAGCTGCGGCTGCCAGCATGGTGGAGTATGAGCAGCCGGCTCCCAGGCCAAATGGCCCAAAGAAATGGTGGCAAGGGGCGGTGCTGAGAACTGCAGAGGAAGGCAAAAAACCGCCGGGGACCAGTGCCAATGTGCCCTGGGGGAAAAAGTTCCTTGCTGAGCCCAGTGCTGGCCATGGGCTGTTCCCTGAGCATGTGAGCCAGACCTGGCTCCTTGTCCCACAGGCTGCTCACGCTTCCCAGGAGCTGCCCAAGCCCTATCCTCCCTTGAGCTGGAGCTATGTCGCGGACTTGCCAGAGTGCCCAAGTGCCTCTGAGCTGATAGACCTTGTGGGCAAGAATCCTTGCTGTCCCTGTGTAGGACACCAGTGGCTGTTCCAAAGCACTGCAAGCCCTTGCAAGCCCTTGCAAGCCCTCGACGTCCTATCTCTTACGGCTCCTGAGCGTTGCTCTGTAGGAGATGAGGATGGTGAGCTCTGCAGTGCTCCTCAAGAAGGAATTGCCTTGGTCTTGCCACTGCTATCCAGTTGAAAAGGATTTGCATCCATGAGCCGAGCTTGGAAGGTGGCCCTGCCAGCACATTGTCTTGCAGCGGAGAACCTCCAGCAGCCTCATGCAAGGTTTTCTTCCCTCAGCCCCTGGCCTGTGATTCCAGCAGCTCCTCAAGTGCTTCCTGTCAGATGTGCTGGGGCTGCCCCCGGGCCAGCTCTGGCAGTGGACACGGGAGGCTGCTCCTCTGGATCCTGCGTGGGGCCTGGTGACCACTGCATTGCCAGGTGCTGGCATTGTGACATGGGGGTGACACAGCCGCATATGTGCAGCCCTTTGGAGGAAGCCTTTGGGGTGCTGGTTCCAAATCAGTCCCTGTACCTACAAAATAGGGGAGTAAGCAACCTAATAGAGTCCCTTTTTTGCAAAAAGACAGTGTGGATTTGTTGCCAGTGCAGCCTTCCTTCCAGTAGCAATACTGCCTGTAGTCCCATGTATGGAGGCCTCAGGGCTCGCTCAGGGCTTGTCACGCAGAACTGCAGGCCTGACAGAGCAGAACTGCTCTCCTCTCCTCTCCTCTTCTCTCCTCTCCTCTCCTCTCCTCTCCTCTCCTCTACTGTCCGCCAGTCCAATATCTAAGAGACTGTTTGCCTGAAAGGACAGAGGGGTTTCAGTTCCAAAATCAATGTCAAGGACACAGAACACAATGAATTTTATTTTATTTTGTTGTTAATTTCTTAATTTTCTTGATTTTATGTTAATTTATGTTATGGTTCTTCGTGTCATTTTTTTTCCCTTTGTGACTCTGTTTCAGAAGCCAGGCTCACAAGCATTAGCTCAAGCCCAAGTGTAGCCAGGAGTAGGCTGAGGCATTCTTCAGTTTAGCCTGAAAAAAGATCCCTTGCAGGCTGGCAAAGGCAAGTCCCAGAGCTGCAGAGAGCAGCAGCAGGAATAGAGGCCAAGCTGTCCGCGGTTCCTGCAGAGGGAGAACCTTGACAAGGAGTTGTGGGACTGTCCATGCACAAAAGAGGAGGAAGAAGAAGAAGAAGAAGAAGAAGAGGAAGAAGAAGAGGAAGAAGAGGAAGAAGAGGTGAGTGGTACCGTGGCATCTCTTCAAAGCGTGACATGTAGCGATGACGAGCAGACTTTTTGCCTTCCACAACTTGTTTGGCTGCTGTGCTTCTTGGGCAGGGATGCATGAGAAGCGCTCTGGTCCCTGCCAGGCGCTTGTGTTACCTGCAGGGAGAGCTGAGAAGTGGCAGCTGCGGCTGCCAGCATGGTGGAGCATGAGCAGCCGGCTCCCAGGCCAAATGGCCCAAAGAAATGGTGGCAAGGGGCGGTGCTGAGAACTGCAGAGGAAGGCAAAAAACCGCCGGGGACCAGTGCTAATGTGCCCTGGGGGAAAAAGTTCCTTGCTGAGCCCAGTGCTGGCCATGGGCTGTTCCCTGAGCATGTGAGCCAGACCTGGCTCCTTGTCCCACAGGCTGCTCACGCTTCCCAGGAGCTGCCCAAGCCCTATCCTCCCTTGAGCTGGAGCTATGTCGCGGACTTGCCAGAGTGCCCAAGTGCCTCTGAGCTGATAGACCTTGTGGGCAAGAATCCTTGCTGTCCCTGTGTAGGACACCAGGGGGTGTTCCAAAGCACTGCAAGCCCTTGCAAGCCCTTGCAAGCCCTCGACGTCCTATCTCTTACGGCTCCTGAGCGTTGCTCTGTAGGAGATGAGGATGGTGAGCTCTGCAGTGCTCCTCAAGAAGGAATTGCCTTGGTCTTGCCACTGCTATCCAGTTGAAAAGGATTTGCATCCATGAGCCGAGCTTGGAAGGTGGCCCTGCCAGCACATTGTCTTGCAGCGGAGAACCTCCAGCAGCCTCATGCAAGGTTTTCTTCCCTCAGCCCCTGGCCTGTGATTCCAGCAGCTCCTCAAGTGCTTCCTGTCAGATGTGCTGGGGCTGCCCCCGGGCCAGCTCTGGCAGTGGACACGGGAGGCTGCTCCTCTGGATCCTGCGTGGGGCCTGGTGACCACTGCATTGCCGGGTGCTGGCATTGTGACATGGGGGTGACACAGCCGCATATGTGCAGCCCTTTGGAGGAAGCCTTTGGGGTGCTGGCTCCAAATCAGTCCCTGTACCTAAAAAACAGGCGAGTAGGCAACCTCATAGAGTCCCTTTTTTGCAAAAAGACAGTGTGGATTTGTTGCCAGTGCAGCCTTACTTCCAGTAGCAATACTGCCTGTAGTATCATGTATGGAGGCCTCAGGGCTCGCTCAGGGCTTGTCACGCAGAACTGCAGGCCTGACAGAGCAGAACTGCTCTCCTCTCCTCTCCTCTCCTCTCCTCTCCTCTCCTCTCCTCTCCTCTTCTCTCCTGTCCGCCAGTCCAATATCTAAGAGACTGTTTGCCTGAAAGGACAGAGGGGTTTCAGTTCCAAAATCAATTTCAAGGACACAGAACACAATGAATTTTATTTTATTTTGTTGTTAATTTATTAATTTTCTTGATTTTATGTTAATTCATGTGATGTTTCTTCGTGTCATTTTTTTTCCCTTTGTGACTCTGTTTCAGAAGCCAGGCTCACAAGCATTAGCTCAAGCCCAAGTGTAGCCAGGAGTAGGCTGAGGCATTCTTCAGTTTAGCCTGAGAAAAGATCCCTTGCAGGCTGGCAAAGGCAAGTCCCAGAGCTGCAGAGAGCAGCAGCAGGAATAGAGGCCAAGCTGTCCGCGGTTCCTGCAGAGGGAGAACCTTGACAAGGACTTGTGGGACTGACCATGCACAAAAGAGGAGGAAGAAGAAGAAGAAGAAGAAGAAGAAGAAGAAGAAGAAGAGGAAGAGGAAGAAGAGGAAGAAGAGGTGAGTGGTACCGTGGCATCTCTTCCAAAGTGTTACATGTAGCGATGACGAGCAGACTTTTTGCCTTCCACAACTTGTTTGGCTGCTGTGCTTCTTGGGCAGGGATGCATGAGAAGCGCTCTGGTCCCTGCCAGGCGCTTGTGTTAGCTGCAGGGAGAGCTGAGAAGTGGCAGCTGCGGCTGCCAGCATGGTGGAGCATGAGCAGCCGGCTCCCAGGCCAAATGGCCCAAAGAAATGGTGGCAAGGGGCGGTGCTGAGAAGTGCAGAGGAAGGCAAAAAACCGCCGGGGACCAGTGCCAATGTGCCCCGGGGGAAATAGTTCCTTGCTGAGCCCAGTGCTGGCCATGGGCTGTTCCCTGAGCATGTGAGCCAGACCTGGCTCCTTGTCCCACAGGCTGCTCACGCTTCCCAGGAGCTGCACAAGCCCTATCCTCCCTTGAGCTGGAGCTATGTCGCGGACTTGCCAGAGTGCCCAAGTGCCTCTGAGCTGATAGACCTTGTGGGCAAGAATCCTTGCTGTCCCTGTGTAGGACACCAGGGGGTGTTCCAAAGCACTGCAAGCCCTTGCAAACCCTTGCAAGCCCTCGACGTCCTATCTCTTACGGCTCCTGAGCGTTGCTCTGTAGGAGATGAGGATGGTGAGCTGTGCAGTGCTCCTCAAGAAGGAATTGCCTTGGTCTTGCCACTGCTATCCAGTTGAAAAAGATTTGCATCCATGAGCCGAGCTTGGAAGGTGGCCCTGCCAGCAGATTGTCTTGCAGCGGAGAACCTCCAGCAGCCTCATGCAAGGTTTTCTTCCCTCAGCCCCTGGCCTGTGATTCCAGCAGCTCCTCAAGTGCTTCCTGTCAGATGTGCTGGGGCTGCCCCCGGGCCAGCTCTGGCAGTGGACACGGGAGGCTGCTCCTCTGGATCCTGCGTGGGGCCTGGTGACCACTGCATTGCCGGGTGCTGGCATTGTGACATAGGGGTGACACAGCCGCGTATGTGCAGCCCTTTGGAGGAAGCCTTTGGGGTGCTGGCTCCAAATCAGTCCCTGTACCTACAAAATAAGGGAGTAAGCAAACTAATAGAGTCCCTTTTTTGCAAAAAGACAGTGTGGATTTGTTGCCAGTGCAGCCTTACTTCCAGTAGCAATACTGCCTGTAGTATCATGTATGGAGGCCTCAGGGCTCGCTCAGGGCTTGTCACACAGAACTGCAGGCCTGACAGAGCAGAACTGCTCTCCTCTCCTCTCCTCTTCTCTCCTCTCCTCTCCTCTCCTCTCCTCTCCTCTCTTCTCCTCTCCTCTCCTCTACTGTCCGCCAGTCCAATATCTGAGAGACTGTTTGCCTGAAAGGACAGAGGGGTTTCAGTTCCAAAATCAATTTCAAGGACACATAACACAATGAATTTTATTTTATTTTGTTGTTAATTTATTAATTTTCTTGATTTTATGTTAATTCATGTTATGTTTCTTCATGTCATTTTTTTTCCCTTTGTGACTCTGTTTCAGAGCCCAGGCTCACAAGCATTAGCTCAAGCCCAAGTGTAGCCAGGAGTAGGCTGAGGCATTCTTCAGTTTAGCCTGAGAAAAGATCGCTTGCAGGCTGGCAAAGGCAAGTCCCAGAGCTGCAGAGAGCAGCAGCAGGAATAGAGGCCAAGCTGTCCGCGGTTCCTGCAGAGGGAGAACCTTGACAAGGAGTTGTGGGACTGACCATGCACAAAAGAGGAGGAAGAAGAAGAAGAAGAAGAAGAAGAAGAAGAGGAAGAAGAGGAAGAAGAGGTGAGTGGTACCGTGGCATCTCTTCCAAAGCGTGACATGTAGCGATGACGAGCAGACTTTTTGCCTTCCACAACTTGTTTGGCTGCTGTGCTTCTTGGCCAGGGATGCATGAGAAGCGCTCTGGTCCCTGCCAGGCGCTTGTGTTAGCTGCAGGGAGAGCTGAGAAGTGGCAGCTGCAGCTGCCAGCATGGTGGAGCATGAGCAGCCGGCTCCCAGGCCAAATGGCCCAAAGAAATGGTGGCAAGGGGCGGTGCTGAGAACTGCAGAGGAAGGCAAAAAACCGCCGGGGACCAGTGCCAATGTGCCCCGGGGGAAAAAGTTCCTTGCTGAGCCCAGTGCTGGCCATGGGCTGTTCCCTGAGCATGTGAGCCAGACCTGACTCCTTGTCCCACAGGCTGCTCACGCTTCCCAGGAGCTGCCCAAGCCCTATCCTCCCTTGAGCTGGAGCTATGGCGCGGACTTGCCAGAGTGCCCAAGTGCCTCTGAGCTGATAGACCTTGTGGGCAAGAATCCTTGCTGTCCCTGTGTAGGACACCAGGGGGTGTTCCAAAGCACTGCAAGCCCTTGCAAGCCCTTGCAAGCCCTCGACGTCCTATCTCTTACGGCTCCTGAGCGTTGCTCTGTAGGAGATGAGGATGGTGAGCTGTGCAGTGCTCCTCAAGAAGGAATTGCCTTGGTCTTGCCACTGCTATCCAGTTGAAAAGGATTTGCATCCATGAGCCGAGCTTGGAAGGTGGCCCTGCCAGCAGATTGTCTTGCAGCGGAGAACCTCCAGCAGCCTCATGCAAGGTTTTCCTCCCTCAGCCCCTGGCCTGTGATTCCAGCAGCTCCTCAAGTGCTTCCTGTCAGATGTGCTGGGGCTGCCCCCGGGCCAGCTCTGGCAGTGGACACGGGAGGCTGCTCCTCTGGATCCTGCGTGGGGCCTGGTGACCACTGCGTTGCCGGGTGCTGGCATTGTGACATGGGGGTGACACAGCCGCATATGTGCAGCCCTTTGGAGGAAGCCTTTGGGGTGCTGGCTCCAAATCAGTCCCTGTACCTACAAAATAGGGGAGGAAGCAACCTCATAGAGTCCCTTTTTTGCAAAAAGACAGTGTGGATTTGTTGCCAGTGCAGCCTTCCTTCCAGTAGCAATACTGCCTGTAGTATCATGTATGGAGGCCTCAGGGCTCGCTCAGGGCTTGTCACGCAGAACTGCAGGCCTGACAGAGCAGAACTGCTCTCCTCTCCTCTCCTCTTCTCTCCTCTCCTCTCCTCTCCTCTCCTCTCCTCTACTGTCCGCCAGTCCAATATCTAAGAGACTGTTTGCCTGAAAGGACAGAGGGTTTTCAGTTCCAAAATCAATGTCAAGGACACAGAACACAATGAATTTTATTTTATTTTGTTGTTAATTTATTAATTTTCTTGATTTTATGTTAATTCATGTGATGTTTCTTCGTGTCATTTTTTTTCCCTTTGTGACTCTGTTTCAGAAGCCAGGCTCACAAGCATTAGCTCAAGCCCAAGTGTAGCCAGGAGTAGGCTGAGGCATTCTTCAGTTTAGCCTGAGAAAAGATCCCTTGCAGGCTGGCAAAGGCAAGTCCCAGAGCTGCAGAGAGCAGCAGCAGGAATAGAGGCCAAGCTGTCCGCGGTTCCTGCAGAGGGAGAACCTTGACAAGGACTTGTGGGACTGTCCATGCACAAAAGAAGAGGAAGAAGAAGAAGAAGAAGAAGAAGAAGAGGAAGAAGAAGAGGAAGAAGAGGAAGAAGAGGTGAGTGGTACCGTGGCATCTCTTCCAAAGCGTGACATGTAGCGATGACGAGCAGACTTTTTGCCTTCCACAACTTGTTTGGCTGCTGTGCTTCTTGGCCAGGGATGCATGAGAAGCGCTCTGGTCCCTGCCAGGCGCTTGTGTTAGCTGCAGGGAGAGCTGAGAAGTGGCAGCTGCAGCTGCCAGCATGGTGGAGCATGAGCAGCCGGCTCCCAGGCCAAATGGCCCAAAGAAATGGTGGCAAGGGGCGGTGCTGAGAAGTGCAGAGGAAGGCAAAAAACCGCCGGGGACCAGTGCCAATGTGCCCCGGGGGAAAAAGTTCCTTGCTGAGCCCAGTGCTGGCCATGGGCTGTTCCCTGAGCATGTGAGCCAGACCTGGCTCCTTGTCCCACAGGCTGCTCACGCTTCCCAGGAGCTGCACAAGCCCTATCCTCCCTTGAGCTGGAGCTATGTCGCGGACTTGCCAGAGTGCCCAAGTGCCTCTGAGCTGATAGACCTTGTGGGCAAGAATCCTTGCTGTCCCTGTGTAGGACACCAGGGGGTGTTCCAAAGCACTGCAAGCCCTTGCAAGCCCTTGCAAGCCCTCGACGTCCTATCTCTTACGGCTCCTGAGCGTTGCTCTGTAGGAGATGAGGCTGGTGAGCTGTGCAGTGCTCCTCAAGAAGGAATTGCCTTGGTCTTGCCACTGCTATCCAGTTGAAAAGGATTTGCATCCATGAGCCGAGCTTGGAAGGTGGCCCTGCCAGCACATTGTCTTGCAGCGGAGAACCTCCAGCAGCCTCATGCAAGGTTTTCTTCCCTCAGCCCCTGGCCTGTGATTCCAGCAGCTCCTCAAGTGCTTCCTGTCAGATGTGCTGGGGCTGCCCCCGGGCCAGCTCTGGCAGTGGACACGGGAGGCTGCTCCTCTGGATCCTGCGTGGGGCCTCGTGACCACTGCGTTGCCGGGTGCTGGCATTGTGACATGGGGGTGACACAGCCGCATATGTGCAGCCCTTTGGAGGAAACCTTTGGGGTGCTGGCTCCAAATCAGTCCCTGTAGCTACAAAATAGGGGAGTAAGCAACCTAATAGAGTCCCTTTTTTGCAAAAAGACAGTGTGGATTTGTTGCCAGTGCAGCCTTACTTCCAGTAGCAATACTGCCTGTAGTATCATGTATGGAGGCCTCAGGGCTCGCTCAGGGCTTGTCACGCAGAACTGCAGGCCTGACAGAGCAGAACTGCTCTCCTCTCCTCTCCTCTCCTCTCCTCTCGTCTCCTCTCCTCTCCTCTCCTCTCCTCTCCTCTCCTCTCCTCTCCTCTCCTCTCCTCTCCTCTCCTCTCCTCTTCTCTCCTGTCTGCCAGTCCAATATCTAAGAGACTGTTTGCCTGAAAGGACAGAGGGGTTTCAGTTCCAAAATCAATTTCAAGGACACATAACACAATGAATTGTATTTTATTTTGTTGTTAATTTATTAATTTTCTTGATTTTATGTTAATTCATGTGATGTTTCTTCGTGCCATTTTTTTTCCCTTTGTGACTCTGTTTCAGAAGCCAGGCTCACAAGCATTAGCTCAAGCCCAAGTGTAGCCAGGAGTAGGCTGAGGCATTCTTCAGTTTAGCCTGAGAAAAGATCCCTTGCAGGCTGGCAAAGGCAAGTCCCAGAGCTGCAGAGAGCAGCAGCAGGAATAGAGGCCAAGCTGTGCGCGGTTCCTGCAGAGGGAGAACCTTGACAAGGACTTGTGGGACTGACCATGCACAAAAGAGGAGGAAGAAGAAGAAGAAGAAGAAGAAGAGGAAGAAGAGGAAGAAGAGGAAGAAGAGGAAGAAGAGGTGAGTGGTACCATGACATCTCTTCCAAAGCGTGACATGTAGCGACGACGAGCAGACTTTTTGCCTTCCACAACTTGTTTGGCTGCTGTGCTTCTTGGGCAGGGATGCATGAGAAGCGCTCTGGTCCCTGCCAGGCGCTTGTGTTACCTGCAGGGAGAGCTGAGAAGTGGCAGCTGCGGCTGCCAGCATGGTGGAGCATGAGCAGCCGGCTCCCAGGCCAAATGGCCCAAAGAAATGGTGGCAAGGGGCCGTGCTGAGAACTGCAGAGGAAGGCAAAAAACCGCCGGGGACCAGTGCCAATGTGCCCCGGGGGAAAAAGTTCCTTGCTGAGCCCAGTGCTGGCCATGGGCTGTTCCCTGAGCATGTGAGCCAGACCTGGCTCCTTGTCCCACAGGCTGCTCACGCTTCCCAGGAGCTGCACAAGCCCTATCCTCCCTTGAGCTGGAGCTATGTCGCGGACTTGCCAGAGTGCCCAAGTGCCTCTGAGCTGATAGACCTTGTGGGCAAGAATCCTTGCTGTCCCTGTGTAGGACACCAGGGGGTGTTCCAAAGCACTGCAAGCCCTTGCAAGCCCTTGCAAGCCCTCGACGTCCTATCTCTTACGGCTCCTGAGCGTTGCTCTGTAGGAGATGAGGCTGGTGAGCTGTGCAGTGCTCCTCAAGAAGGAATTGCCTTGGTCTTGCCACTGCTATCCAGTTGAAAAGGATTTGCATCCATGAGCCGAGCTTGGAAGGTGGCCCTGCCAGCACATTGTCTTGCAGCGGAGAACCTCCAGCAGCCTCATGCAAGGTTTTCTTCCCTCAGCCCCTGGCCTGTGATTCCAGCAGCTCCTCAAGTGCTTCCTGTCAGATGTGCTGGGGCTGCCCCCGGGCCAGCTCTGGCAGTGGACACGGGAGGCTGCTCCTCTGGATCCTGCGTGGGGCCTCGTGACCACTGCGTTGCCGGGTGCTGGCATTGTGACATGGGGGTGACACAGCCGCATATGTGCAGCCCTTTGGAGGAAACCTTTGGGGTGCTGGCTCCAAATCAGTCCCTGTAGCTACAAAATAGGGGAGTAAGCAACCTAATAGAGTCCCTTTTTTGCAAAAAGACAGTGTGGATTTGTTGCCAGTGCAGCCTTACTTCCAGTAGCAATACTGCCTGTAGTATCATGTATGGAGGCCTCAGGGCTCGCTCAGGGCTTGTCACGCAGAACTG
This sequence comes from Caloenas nicobarica, assembly GCF_036013445.1. Taxonomy (NCBI): domain Eukaryota; kingdom Metazoa; phylum Chordata; class Aves; order Columbiformes; family Columbidae; genus Caloenas; species Caloenas nicobarica. The sequence continues at coordinate 384,721 of NC_088252.1, read as the reverse complement.
CAGGCCTGACAGAGCAGAACTGCTCTCCTCTCCTCTCCTCTCCTCTCCTCTCGTCTCCTCTCCTCTCCTCTCCTCTCCTCTCCTCTCCTCTCCTCTCCTCTCCTCTCCTCTCCTCTGCTCTCCTCTCCTCTTCTCTCCTGTCCGCCAGTCCAATATCTAAGAGACTGTTTGCCTGAAAGGACAGAGGGGTTTCAGTTCCAAAATCAATTTCAAGGACACATAACACAATGAATTGTATTTTATTTTGTTGTTAATTTATTAATTTTCTTGATTTTATGTTAATTCATGTGATGTTTCTTCGTGCCATTTTTTTTCCCTTTGTGACTCTGTTTCAGAAGCCAGGCTCACAAGCATTAGCTCAAGCCCAAGTGTAGCCAGGAGTAGGCTGAGGCATTCTTCAGTTTAGCCTGAGAAAAGATCCCTTGCAGGCTGGCAAAGGCAAGTCCCAGAGCTGCAGAGAGCAGCAGCAGGAATAGAGGCCAAGCTGTGCGCGGTTCCTGCAGAGGGAGAACCTTGACAAGGACTTGTGGGACTGACCATGCACAAAAGAGGAGGAAGAAGAAGAAGAAGAAGAAGAAGAGGAAGAAGAGGAAGAAGAGGAAGAAGAGGAAGAAGAGGTGAGTGGTACCATGACATCTCTTCCAAAGCGTGACATGTAGCGACGACGAGCAGACTTTTTGCCTTCCACAACTTGTTTGGCTGCTGTGCTTCTTGGGCAGGGATGCATGAGAAGCGCTCTGGTCCCTGCCAGGCGCTTGTGTTACCTGCAGGGAGAGCTGAGAAGTGGCAGCTGCGGCTGCCAGCATGGTGGAGCATGAGCAGCCGGCTCCCAGGCCAAATGGCCCAAAGAAATGGTGGCAAGGGGCCGTGCTGAGAACTGCAGAGGAAGGCAAAAAACCGCCGGGGACCAGTGCCAATGTGCCCCGGGGGAAAAAGTTCCTTGCTGAGCCCAGTGCTGGCCATGGGCTGTTCCCTGAGCATGTGAGCCAGACCTGGCTCCTTGTCCCACAGGCTGCTCACGCTTCCCAGGAGCTGCCCAAGCCCTATCCTCCCTTGAGCTGGAGCTATGTCGCGGACTTGCCAGAGTGCCCAAGTGCCTCTGAGCTGATAGACCTTGTGGGCAAGAATCCTTGCTGTCCCTGTGTAGGACACCAGGGGGTGTTCCAAAGCACTGCAAGCCCTTGCAAGCCCTTGCAAGCCCTCGACGTCCTATCTCTTACGGCTCCTGAGCGTTGCTCTGTAGGAGATGAGGATGGTGAGCTGTGCAGTGCTCCTCAAGAAGGAATTGCCTTGGTCTTGCCACTGCTATCCAGTTGAAAAGGATTTGCATCCATGAGCCGAGCTTGGAAGGTGGCCCTGCCAGCAGATTGTCTTGCAGCGGAGAACCTCCAGCAGCCTCATGCAAGGTTTTCTTCCCTCAGCCCCTGGCCTGTGATTCCAGCAGCTCCTCAAGTGCTTCCTGTCAGATGTGCTGGGGCTGCCCCCGGGCCAGCTCTGGCAGTGGACACGGGAGGCTGCTCCTCTGGATCCTGCGTGGGGCCTGGTGACCACTGCGTTGCCGGGTGCTGGCATTGTAACATGGGGGTGACACAGCCGCGTATGTGCAGCCCTTTGGAGGAAGCCTTTGGGGTGCTGGCTCCAAATCAGTCCCTGTACCTACAAAATAAGGGAGTAAGCAAACTAATAGAGTCCCTTTTTTGCAAAAAGACAGTGTGGATTTGTTGCCAGTGCAGCCTTCCTTCCAGTAGCAATACTGCCTGTAGTATCATGTATGGAGGCCTCAGGGCTCGCTTAGGGCTTGTCACACAGAACTGGAGGCCTGACAGAGCAGAACTGCTCTCCTCTCCTCTCCTCTCCTCTCCTCTCCTCTCCTGTCCTCTCCTCTCCTCTCCTCTCCTCTCCTCTCCTCTCCTCTCCTCTCCTGTCCGCCAGTCCAATATCTAAGAGACTGTTTGCCTGAAAGGACAGAGGGGTTTCAGTTCCAAAATCAATGTGAAGGACACCTAACACAATGGATTTTATTTTATTTTGTTGTTAATTTATTAATTTTCTTGATTATATGTCAATTCATGTTATGTTTCTTCGTGTCATTTTTTTTCCCTTTGTGACTCTGTTTCAGAACCCAGGCTCACAAGCATTAGCTCAAGCCCAAGTGTAGCCAGGAGTAGGCTGAGGCATTCTTCAGTTTAGCCTGAGAAAAGATCCCTTGCAGGCTGGCAAAGGCAAGTCCCAGAGCTGCAGAGAGCAGCAGCAGGAATAGAGGCCAAGCTGTCCGCGGTTCCTGCAGAGGGAGAACCTTGACAAGGAGTTGTGGGACTGACCATGCACAAAAGAGGAGGAAGAAGAAGAAGAAGAAGAAGAAGAAGAAGAGGAAGAAGAGGAAGAAGAGGTGAGTGGTACCGTGGCATCTCTTCCAAAGCGTGACATGTAGCGATGACAAGCAGACTTTTTGCCTTCCACAACTTGTTTGGCTGCTGTGCTTCTTGGGCAGGGATGCATGAGAAGCGCTCTGGTCCCTGCCAGGCGCTTGTGTTAGCTGCAGGGAGAGCTGAGAAGTGGCAGCTGCGGCTGCCAGCATGGTGGAGCATGAGCAGCCGGCTCCCAGGCCAAATGGCCCAAAGAAATGGTGGCAAGGGGCGGTGCTGAGAACTGCAGAGGAAGGCAAAAAACCGCCGGGGACCAGTGCCAATGTGCCCCGGGGGAAAAAGTTCCTTGCTGAGCCCAGTGCTGGCCATGGGCTGTTCCCTGAGCATGTGAGCCAGACCTGACTCCTTGTCCCACAGGCTGCTCACGCTTCCCAGGAGCTGCCCAAGCCCTATCCTCCCTTGAGCTGGAGCTATGTCGCGGACTTGCCAGAGTGCCCAAGTGCCTCTGAGCTGATAGACCTTGTGGGCAAGAATCCTTGCTGTCCCTGTGTAGGACACCAGGGGGTGTTCCAAAGCACTGCAAGCCCTTGCAAGCCCTTGCAAGCCCTCGACGTCCTATCTCTTACGGCTCCTGAGCGTTGCTCTGTAGGAGATGAGGATGGTGAGCTGTGCAGTGCTCCTCAAGAAGGAATTGCCTTGGTCTTGCCACTGCTATCCAGTTGAAAAGGATTTGCATCCATGAGCCGAGCTTGGAAGGTGGCCCTGCCAGCAGATTGTCTTGCAGCGGAGAACCTCCAGCAGCCTCATGCAAGGTTTTCTTCCCTCAGCCCCTGGCCTGTGATTCCAGCAGCTCCTCAAGTGCTTCCTGTCAGATGAGCCGGGGCTGCCCCCGGGCCAGCTCTGGCAGTGGACACGGGAGGCTGCTCGTCTGGATCCTGCGTGGGGCCTGGTGACGACTGCGTTGCCGGGTGCTGGCATTGTGACATGGGGGTGACACAGCCTCGTATGTGCAGCCCTTTGGAGGAAGCCTTTGGGGTGCTGGCTCCAAATCAGTCCCTGTAGATACAAAATAAGGGAGTAAGCAAACTAATAGAGTCCCTTTTTTGCAAAAAGACAGTGTGGATTTGTTGCCAGTGCAGCCTTCCTTCCAGTAGCAATACTGCCTGTAGTCTCATGTATGGAGGCCTCAGGGCTCGCTCAGGGCTTGTCACACAGAACTGGAGGCCTGACAGAGCAGAACTGCTCTCCTCTCCTCTCCTCTCCTCTCCTCTCCTCTCCTCTCCTCTCCTCTGCTCTCCTCTCCTCTCCTCTCCTGTCCGCCAGTCCAATATCTAAGAGACTGTTTGCCTGAAAGGACAGAGGGTTTTCAGTTCCAAAATCAATGTCAAGGACACCTAACACAATGGATTTTATTTTATTTTGTTGTTAATTTATTAATTTTCTTGATTTTATGTTAATTCATGTTATGTTTCTTCGTGTCATTTTTTATTCCTTTGTGACTCTGTTTCAGAACCCAGGCTCACAAGCATTAGCTCAAGCCCAAGTGTAGCCAGGAGTAGGCTGAGGCATTCTTCAGTTTAGCCTGAGAAAAGATCCCTTGCAGGCTGGCAAAGGCAAGTCCCAGAGCTGCAGAGAGCAGCAGCAGGAATAGAGGCCAAGCTGTGCGCGGTTCCTGCAGAGGGAGAACCTTGACAAGGAGTTGTGGGACTGACCATGCACAAAAGAGGAGGAAGAAGAAGAAGAAGAAGAAGAAGAAGAAGAAGAAGAAGAAGAAGAAGAGGAAGAAGAGGAAGAAGGGGTGAGTGGTACCGTGGCATCTCTTCCAAAGCGTGACATGTAGCGATGACGAGGAGACTTTTTGCCTTCCACAACTTGTTTGGCTGCTGTGCTTCTTGGGCAGGGATGCATGAGAAGCGCCCTGGTCCCTGCCAGGCACTTGTGTTACCTGCAGGGAGAGCTGAGAAGTGGCAGCTGCGGCTGCCAGCATGGTGGAGCATGAGCAGCCGGCTCCCAGGCCAAATGGCCCAAAGAAATGGTGGCAAGGGGCCGTGCTGAGAACTGCAGAGGAAGGCAAAAAACTGCCGGGGACCAGTGCCAATGTGTCCCGGGGGAAAAAGTTCCTTGCTGAGCCCAGTGCTGGCCATGGGCTGTTCCCTGAGCATGTGAGCCAGACCTGGCTCCTTGTCCCACAGGCTGCTCATGCTTCCCAGGAGCTGCCCAAGCCCTATCCTCCCTTGAGCTGGAGCTATGGCGCGGACTTGCCAGAGTGCCCAAGTGCCTCTGAGCTGATAGACCTTGTGGGCAAGAATCCTTGCTGTCCCTGTGTAGGACACCAGTGGGTGTTCCAAAGCACTGCAAGCCCTTGCAAGCCCTTGCAAGCCCTCGACGTCCTATCTCTTACGGCTCCTGAGCGTTGCTCTGTAGGAGATGAGGATGGTGAGCTGTGCAGTGCTCCTCAAGAAGGAATTGCCTTGGTCTTGCCACTGCTATCCAGTTGAAAAGGATTTGCATCCATGAGCCGAGCTTGGAAGGTGGCCCTGCCAGCAGATTGTCTTGCAGCGGAGAACCTCCAGCAGCCTCATGCAAGGTTTTCTTCCCTCAGCCCCTGGCCTGTGATTCCAGCAGCTCCTCAAGTGCTTCCTGTCAGATGTGCTGGGGCTGCCCCCGGGCCAGCTCTGGCAGTGGACACGGGAGGCTGCTCCTCTGGATCCTGCGTGGGGCCTGGTGACCACTGCGTTGCCGGGTGCTGGCATTGTGACATGGGGCTGACACAGCCGCATATGTGCAGCCCTTTGGAGGAAGCCTTTGGGGTGCTGGCTCCAAATCAGTCCCTGTACCTACAAAATAGGGGAGGAAGCAACCTCATAGAGTCCCTTTTTTGCAAAAAGACAGTGTGGATTTGTTGCCAGTGCAGCCTTCCTTCCAGTAGCAATACTGCCTGTAGTATCATGTATGGAGGCCTCAGGGCTCGCTCAGGGCTTGTCACGCAGAACTGCAGGCCTGACAGAGCAGAACTGCTCTCCTCTCCTCTGCTCTCCTCTGCTCTCCTCTCCTCTTCTCTCCTGTCCGCCAGTCCAATATCTAAGAGACTGTTTGCCTGAAAGGACAGAGGGTTTTCAGTTCCAAAATCAATGTCAAGGACACATAACACAATGAATTTTATTTTATTTTGTTGTTAATTTATTAATTTTCTTGATTTTATGTTAATTCATGTGATGTTTCTTCGTGCCATTTTTTTTCCCTTTGTGACTCTGTTTCAGAAGCCAGGCTCACAAGCATTAGCTCAAGCCCAAGTGTAGCCAGGAGTAGGCTGAGGCATTCTTCAGTTTAGCCTGAGAAAAGATCCCTTGCAGGCTGGCAAAGGCAAGTCCCAGAGCTGCAGAGAGCAGCAGCAGGAATAGAGGCCAAGCTGTGCGCGGTTCCTGCAGAGGGAGAACCTTGACAAGGACTTGTGGGACTGACCATGCACAAAAGAGGAGGAAGAAGAAGAAGAAGAAGAAGAAGAAGAAGAAGAAGAAGAAGAAGAAGAGGAAGAAGAGGAAGAAGAGGAAGAAGGGGTGAGTGGTACCGTGGCATCTCTTCCAAAGCGTGACATGTAGAGATGACGAGCAGACTTTTTGCCTTCCACAACTTGTTTGGCTGCTGTGCTTCTTGGGCAGGGATGCATGAGAAGCGCTCTGGTCCCTGCCAGGCGCTTGTGTTAGCTGCAGGGAGAGCTGAGAAGTGGCAGCTGCGGCTGCCAGCATGGTGGAGCATGAGCAGCCGGCTCCCAGGCCAAATGGCCCAAAGAAATGGAGGCAAGGGGCGGTGCTGAGAACTGCAGAGGAAGGCAAAAAACCGCCGGGGACCAGTGCCAATGTGCCCCGGGGGAAAAAGTTCCTTGCTGAGCCCAGTGCTGGCTATGGGCTGTTCCCTGAGCATGTGAGCCAGACCTGGCTCCTTGTCCCACAGGCTGCTCATGCTTCCCAGGAGCTGCCCAAGCCCTATCCTCCCTTGAGCTGGAGCTATCTGGCGGGCTTGCCAGAGTGCCCAAGTGCCTCTGAGCTGATAGACCTTGTGGGCAAGAATCCTTGCTGTCCCTGTGTAGGACACCAGGGGGTGTTCCAAAGCACTGCAAGCCCTTGCAAGCCCTTGCAAGCCCTCGACATCCTATCTCTTACGGCTACTGAGCGTTGCTCTGTAGGAGATGAGGATGGTGAGCTCTGCAGTGCTCCTCAAGAAGGAATTGCCTTGGTCTTGCCACTGCTATCCAGTTGAAAAGGATTTGCATCCATGAGCCGAGCTTGGAAGGTGGCCCTGCCAGCAGATTGTCTTGCAGCGGAGAACCTCCAGCAGCCTCATGCAAGGTTTTCTTCCCTCAGCCCCTGGCCTGTGATTCCAGCAGCTCCTCAAGTGCTTCCTGTCAGATGTGCTGGGGCTGCCCCCGGGCCAGCTCTGGCAGTGGACACGGGAGGCTGCTCGTCTGGATCCTGCGTGGGGCCTGGTGACCACTGCGTTGCCGGGTGCTGGCATTGTGACATGGGGGTGACACAGCCGCATATGTGCAGCCCTTTGGAGGAAGCCTTTGGGGTGCTGGCTCCAAATCAGTCCCTGTACCTACAAAATAGGGGAGTAAGCAACCTAATAGAGTCCCTTTTTTGCAAAAAGACAGTGTGGATTTGTTGCCAGTGCAGCCTTCCTTCCAGTAGCAATACTGCCTGTAGTATCATGTATGGAGGCCTCAGGGCTCGCTCAGGGCTTGTCACGCAGAACTGCAGGCCTGACAGAGCAGAACTGCTCTCCTCTCCTCTCCTCTCCTCTCCTCTCCTTTTCTCTCCTGTCCGCCAGTCCAATATCTAAGAGACTGTTTGCCTGAAAGGACAGAGGGGTTTCAGTTCCAAAATCAATGTCAAGGACACATAACACAATGAATTTTATTTTATTTTGTTGTTAATTTATTAATTTTCTTGATTTTATGTTAATTCATGTGATGTTTCTTCGTGCCATTTTTTTTCCCTTTGTGACTCTGTTTCAGAAGCCAGGCTCACAAGCATTAGCTCAAGCCCAAGTGTAGCCAGGAGTAGGCTGAGGCATTCTTCAGTTTAGCCTGAGAAAAGATCCCTTGCAGGCTGGCAAAGGCAAGTCCCAGAGCTGCAGAGAGCAGCAGCAGGAATAGAGGCCAAGCTGTGCGCGGTTCCTGCAGAGGGAGAACCTTGACAAGGACTTGTGGGACTGACCATGCACAAAAGAGGAGGAAGAAGAAGAAGAAGAAGAAGAAGAAGAAGAAGAAGAAGAAGAAGAAGAGGAAGAAGAGGAAGAAGAGGAAGAAGGGGTGAGTGGTACCGTGGCATCTCTTCCAAAGCGTGACATGTAGAGATGACGAGCAGACTTTTTGCCTTCCACAACTTGTTTGGCTGCTGTGCTTCTTGGGCAGGGATGCATGAGAAGCGCTCTGGTCCCTGCCAGGCGCTTGTGTTAGCTGCAGGGAGAGCTGAGAAGTGGCAGCTGCGGCTGCCAGCATGGTGGAGCATGAGCAGCCGGCTCCCAGGCCAAATGGCCCAAAGAAATGGAGGCAAGGGGCGGTGCTGAGAATTGCAGAGGAAGGCAAAAAACCGCCGGGGACCAGTGCCAATGTGCCCCGGGGGAAAAAGTTCCTTGCTGAGCCCAGTGCTGGCTATGGGCTGTTCCCTGAGCATGTGAGCCAGACCTGGCTCCTTGTCCCACAGGCTGCTCATGCTTCCCAGGAGCTGCCCAAGCCCTATCCTCCCTTGAGCTGGAGCTATCTGGCGGGCTTGCCAGAGTGCCCAAGTGCCTCTGAGCTGATAGACCTTGTGGGCAAGAATCCTTGCTGTCCCTGTGTAGGACACCAGGGGGTGTTCCAAAGCACTGCAAGCCCTTGCAAGCCCTTGCAAGCCCTCGACATCCTATCTCTTACGGCTACTGAGCGTTGCTCTGTAGGAGATGAGGATGGTGAGCTCTGCAGTGCTCCTCAAGAAGGAATTGCCTTGGTCTTGCCACTGCTATCCAGTTGAAAAGGATTTGCATCCATGAGCCGAGCTTGGAAGGTGGCCCTGCCAGCAGATTGTCTTGCAGCGGAGAACCTCCAGCAGCCTCATGCAAGGTTTTCTTCCCTCAGCCCCTGGCCTGTGATTCCAGCAGCTCCTCAAGTGCTTCCTGTCAGATGTGCTGGGGCTGCCCCCGGGCCAGCTCTGGCAGTGGACACGGGAGGCTGCTCGTCTGGATCCTGCGTGGGGCCTGGTGACCACTGCGTTGCCGGGTGCTGGCATTGTGACATGGGGGTGACACAGCCGCATATGTGCAGCCCTTTGGAGGAAGCCTTTGGGGTGCTGGCTCCAAATCAGTCCCTGTACCTACAAAATAGGGGAGTAAGCAACCTAATAGAGTCCCTTTTTTGCAAAAAGACAGTGTGGATTTGTTGCCAGTGCAGCCTTCCTTCCAGTAGCAATACTGCCTGTAGTATCATGTATGGAGGCCTCAGGGCTCGCTCAGGGCTTGTCACGCAGAACTGCAGGCCTGACAGAGCAGAACTGCTCTCCTCTCCTCTCCTCTCCTCTCCTCTCCTTTTCTCTCCTGTCCGCCAGTCCAATATCTAAGAGACTGTTTGCCTGAAAGGACAGAGGGTTTTCAGTTCCAAAATCAATGTCAAGGACACAGAACACAATGAATTTTATTTTATTTTGTTGTTAATTTATTAATTTTCTTGATTTTATGTTAATTCATGTTATGTTTCTTCGTGTCATTTTTTTTCCCTTTGTGACTCTGTTTCAGAACCCAGGCTCACAAGCATTAGCTCAAGCCCAAGAGTAGCCAGGAGTAGGCTGAGGCATTCTTCAGTTTAGCCTGAGAAAAGATCCCTTGCAGGCTGGCTAAGGCAAGTCCCAGAGCTGCAGAGAGCAGCAGCAGGAATAGAGGCCAAGCTGTGCGCGGTTCCTGCAGAGGGAGAACCTTGACAAGGAGTTGTGGGACTGACCATGCACAAAAGAGGAGGAAGAAGAAGAAGAAGAAGAAGAAGAAGAAGAAGAAGAAGAAGAGGAAGAAGAGGAAGAAGGGGTGAGTGGTACCGTGGCATCTCTTCCAAAGCGTGACATGTAGTGATGACGAGCAGATTTTTTGCCTTCCACAACTTGTTTGGCTACTGTGCTTCTTGGGCAGGGTGCATGACAAGCGCTCTGGTCCCTGCCAGGCGCTTGTGTTAGCTGCAGGGAGAGCTGAGAAGTGGCAGCTGCGGCTGCCAGCATGGTGGAGCATGAGCAGCCAGTTCCCAGGCCAAATGGCCCAAAGAAATGGTGGCAAGGGGCGGTGCTGAGAACTGCAGAGGAAGGCAAAAAACCGCCGGGGACCAGTGCCAATGTGCCCCGGGGGAAAAAGTTCCTTGCTGAGCCCAGTGCTGGCCATGGGCTGTTCCCTGAGCATGTGAGCCAGACCTGGCTCCTTGTCCCACAGGCTGCTCATGCTTCCCAGGAGCTGCCCAAGCCCTATCCTCCCTTGAGCTGGAGCTATGTCGCGGACTTGCCAGAGTGCCCAAGTGCCTCTGAGCTGATAGACCTTGTGGGCAAGAATCCTTGCTGTCCCTGTGTAGGACACCAGGGGGTGTTCCAAAGCACTGCAAGCCCTTGCAAGCCCTTGCAAGCCCTCGACATCCTATCTCTTACGGCTCCTGAGCGTTGCTGTGTAGGAGATGAGGATGGTGAGCTGTGCAGTGCTCCTCAAGAAGGAATTGCCTTGGTCTTGCCACTGCTATCCAGTTGAAAAGGATTTGCATCCATGAGCTGAGCTTGGAAGGTGGCCCTGCCAGCAGATTGTCTTGCAGCGGAGAACCTCCAGCAGCCTCATGCAAGGTTTTCTTCCCTCAGCCCCTGGCCTGTGATTCCAGCAGCTCCTCAAGTGCTTCCTGTCAGATGTGCTGGGGCTGCCCCCGGGCCAGCTCTGGCAGTGGACACGGGAGGCTGCTCCTCTGGATCCTGCGTGGGGCCTGGTGACCACTGCGTTGCCGGGTGCTGGCATTGTGACATGGGGGTGACACAGCCGCATATGTGCAGCCCTTTGGAGGAAGCCTTTGGGGTGCTGGCTCCAAATCAGTCCCTGTACCTACAAAATAGGGGAGTAAGCAACCTAATAGAGTCCCTTTTTTGCAAAAAGACAGTGTGGATTTGTTGCCAGTGCAGCCTTACTTCCAGCAGCAATACTGCCTGTAGTATCATGTATGGAGGCCTCAGGGCTCGCTCAGGGCTTGTCACGCAGAACTGCAGGCCTGACAGAGCAGAACTGCTCTCCTCTCCTCTCCTCTGCTCTCCTCTACTCTTCTCTCCTGTCCGCAGGTCCAATATCTAAGAGACAGTTTGCCTGAAAGGACAGAGGGGTTTCAGTTCCAAAATCAATGTCAAGGACACAGAACACAATGAATTTTATTTTATTTTGTTGTTAATTTATTAATTTTCTTGATTTTATGTTAATTCATGTGATGTTTCTTCGTGTCATTTTTTTTCCCTTTGTGACTCTGTTTCAGAACCCAGGCTCACAAGCATTAGCTCAAGCCCAAGTGTAGCCAGGAGTAGGCTGAGGCATTCTTCAGTTTAGCCTGAGAAAAGATCCCTTGCAGGCTGGCAAAGGCAAGTCCCAGAGCTGCAGAGAGCAGCAGCAGGAATAGAGGCCAAGCTGTGCGCGGTTCCGGCAGAGGGAGAACCTTGACAAGGAGTTGTGGGACTGACCATGCACAAAAGAGGAGGAAGAAGAAGAAGAAGAAGAAGAAGAAGAAGAAGAGGAAGAAGAAGAAGAAGAAGAAGAGGAAGAAGAGGAAGAAGAGGAAGAAGAGGAAGAAGAGGTGAGTGGTACCGTGGCATCTCTTCCAAAGCGTGACATGTAGCGATGACGAGGAGACTTTTTGCCTTCCACAACTTGTTTGGCTGCTGTGCTTCTTGGGCAGGGATGCATGAGAAGCGCTCTGGTCCCTGCCAGGCGCTTGTGTTAGCTGCAGGGAGAGCTGAGAAGTGGCAGCTGCGGCTGCCAGCATGGTGGAGCATGAGCAGCCGGCTCCCAGGCCAAATGGCCCAAAGAAATGGAGGCAAGGGGCGGTGCTGAGAACTGCAGAGGAAGGCAAAAAACCGCCGGGGACCAGTGCCAATGTGCCCCGGGGGAAAAAGTTCCTTGCTGAGCCCAGTGCTGGCCATGGGCTGTTCCCTGAGCATGTGAGCCAGACCTGGCTCCTTGTCCCACAGGCTGCTCATGCTTGCCAGGAGCTGCCCAAGCCCTATCCTCCCTTGAGCTGGATCTATCTCGCGGACTTGCCAGAGTGGACTTCAGCAGGGCCGACTGGACTTCAGCAGGGCCGACTTTGGCCTTTTCAAACAGTTGCTGGAGGGAATTCCCTGGGCAAGGCTGCTTGAAGGTAAAGGCGCCCAAGATAGTTGGTTAACTTTCAGGGACTGCTTCTACCAAGCTCAAGATCAGTGCATCCCGACGCGCAGGAAGTCAAGGAAGGGAGCCAGGAGACCTGCGTGGTTAAACAGGGAACTGCTGGGCAAACTCAAGTGGAAGAGGAGGGTTTACAAATCATGGAAGGAGGGGCTGGCCACTTGGGAAGAATATAAGGCTGTTGTCAGAGGATGTAGGGAGGCAACTAGGAAAGCTAAGGCCTCCTTAGAGTTAAACCTGGCGAGAGGGGTCAAGGACAACAGGAAGAGGTTCTTCAAATACATGGCAGATAAAACTAACACCAGAGGCAATGTAGGCCCACTGATGAACGGGGTGGGTGCCCTGGTGACAGAAGATACAGAGAAGGCAGAATTACTGAATGCCTTCTTTGTCTCTGTCTACTCTGCCGGAGGCTGTCCTGAGGAGCCCCGTACCCCTGAGGCCCCAGAGGAAGGCAGGGCAATGGAGGAGTCTGCCTCAGTTGATGAGGACTGGGTTAGGGAGCAATTAAGCAATCTGGACATCCATAAATCCATGGGTCCAGATGGGATGCACCCGCGGGTGCTGAGGGAGCTGGCTGAAGTCATTGCTGGACCGCTCTCCATCATCTTTGCCAAGTCTTGGGAAACGGGAGAGGTGCCTGAGGACTGGAGGAAAGCAAATGTCACTCCGGTCTTCAAAAAGGGCAAGAAGGAGGACCCAGGCAACTATAGACCGGTCAGCCTCACCTCCATCCCTGGGAAAGTGATGGAACACCTTATCCTTGGTGCCATCTTAAGACATATCAAGGAGAAGAGGGTCATCAGGGACAGTCAACATGGCTTCACCAAGGGGAAGTCGTGTTTGACCAACCTCATAGCCTTTTATGAAGACGTAACAAGGTGGATTGACGATGGCAGAGCAGTGGATGTGGTCTACCTTGACTTCAGCAAAGCATTTGACACCGTCTCCCACAGCATCCTCACGGCAAAACTGAGGAAATGTGGACTGGATGATCGGGTAGTGAGGTGGACTGCAAACTGGCTGAAGGAGAGAAGCCAGAGAGTTGTGATCAATGGGGCGGAGTCTGGTTGGAGGCCTGTATCTAGTGGAGTGCCTCAAGGGTCAGTTCTGGGACCAATACTGTTCAATATATTCATCAATGACTTGGATGAGGGAATTGAGTGTACTATCAGTAAGTTTGCTGATGACACCAAGCTGGGAGGAGTGGCTGACATGCCAGAAGGCTGTGCTGCCATCCAGCGAGATCTGGACAGGCTGGAGAGTTGGGCGGGGAAAAATTTAATGAAATATAACAAGGGGAAATGTAGAGTCTTGCATCTGGGCAGGAACAACCCCAGGTTCCAGTACAGGTTGGGGAATGACCTATTAGAGAGCAGTGTAGGGGAAAGGGACCTGGGGGCCCTGGTGGACAGCAGGATGACCATGAGCCAGCACTGTGCCCTTGTGGCCAAGAAGGCCAATGGCATCCTGGGGTGTATTAGAAGGGGGGTGGTTAGTAGGTCCAGAGAGGTTCTCCTTCCCCTCTACTCCGCCCTGGTGAGACCTCATCTGGAATATTGTGTCCAGTTCTGGGCCCCTCAGTTCAAAAAGGACAGGGAACTGCTGGAGAGAGTCCAGCGCAGGGCCACAAAGATGATGAAGGGAGTGGAGCATCTCCCTTATGAGGAAAGGCTGAGGGAGCTGGGTCTCTTTAGCTTGGAGAAGAGGAAACTGAGGGGTGACCTCATTAATGTTTATAAATATATAAAGGGTGGGTGTCACGAGGATGGAGCCAGGCTCTTCTCGGTGACAACCAACAGTAAGACAAGGGGTAATGGGTTCAAGCTGGAACACAAGAGGTTCCACTTAAATGTGACAAGAAACTTCTTCTCAGTGAGGGTGACGGAACACTGGAACAGGCTGCCCAGGGGGGTTGTGGATTCTCCTTCTCTGGAGACATTCAAAACCCGCCTGGACGCCTTCCTGTGTAACCTCACCTAGGGGTTCCTGCTCTGGCAGGGGGATTGGACTAGATGATCTTTCGAGGTCCCTTCCAATCCCTAACATTCTGTGATTCTGTGATTCTGTGATTCTGTGATTCTGTGAGTGCCCAACTGCCTCTGAGCTGATAGACCTTGTGGGCAAGAATCCTTGCTGTCCCTGTGTAGGACACCAGTGGGTGTTCCAAAGTACTGCAAGCCCTTGCAAGCCCTTGCAAGCCCTCGACATCCTATCTCTTACGGCTCCTGAGCGTTGCTGTGTAGGACATGAGGATGGTGAGCTGTGCAGTGCTCCTCAAGAAGGAATTGCCTTGGTCTTGCCACTGCTATCCAGTTGAAAAGGATTTGCATCCATGAGCCGAGCTTGGAAGGTGGCCCTGCCAGCAGATTGTCTTGCAGCGGAGAACCTCCAGCAGCCTCATGCAAGGTTTTCTTCCCTCAGCCCCTGGACTGTGATTCCAGCAGCTCCTCAAGTGCTTCCTGTCAGATGTGCTGGGGCTGCCCCCGAGCCAGCTCTGGCAGTGGACACGGGAGGCTGCTCCTCTGGATTCTGCGTGGGGCCTGGTGACCACTGCGTTGCCGGGTGCTGGCATTGTGACATGGGGGTGACACAGCCGCATATGTGCAGCCCTTTGGAGGAGGCCTTTGGGGTGCTGGCTCCAAATCAGTCCCTGTAGCTACAAAATAGGGGAGTAAGCAACCTAATAGAGTCCCTTTTTTGCAAAAAGACAGTGTGGATTTGTTGCCAGTGCAGCCTTCCTTCCAGTAGCAATACTGCCTGTAGTATCATGTATGGAGGCCTCAGGGCTCGCTCAGGGCTTGTCACGCAGAACTGCAGGCCTGACAGAGCAGAACTGCTCTCCTCTCCTCTCCTCTCCTCTTCTCTGCTCTCCTCTCCTCTTCTCTCCTGTCCGCCAGTCCAATATCTAAGAGAATGTTTGCCTGAAAGGACAGAGGGTTTTCAGTTCCAAAATCAATTTCAAGGACACATAACACAATGAATTGTATTTTATTTTGTTGTTAATTTATTAATTTTCTTGATTTTATGTTAATTCATGTGATGTTTCTTCGTGTCATGTTTTTTCCCTTTGTGACTCTGTTTCAGAACCCAGGCTCACAAGCATTAGCTCAAGCCCAAGTGTAGCCAGGAGTAGGCTGAGGCATTCTTCAGTTTAGCCTGAGAAAAGATCCCTTGCAGGCTGGCAAAGGCAAGTCCCAGAGCTGCAGAGAGCAGCAGCAGGAATAGAGGCCAAGCTGTGCGCGGTTCCTGCAGAGGGAGAACCTTGACAAGGAGTTGTGGGACTGACCCTGCACAAAAGAGGAGGAAGAAGAAGAAGAAGAAGAAGAAGAAGAAGAAGAAGAAGAGGAAGAAGAGGAAGAAGAGGTGAGTGGTACCGTGGCATCTCTTCCAAAGCGTGACATGTAGCAATGACGAGCAGACATTTTGCCTTCCACAACTTGTTTGGCTGCTGTGCTTCTTGGGCAGGGATGCATGAGAAGCGCTGTGGTCCCTGCCAGGCTCTTGTGTTAGCTGAAGGAGAGCTGAGAAGTGGCAGCTGCGGCTGCCAGCATGGTGGAGCATGAGCAGCCGGCTCCCAGGCCAAATGGCCCAAAGAAATGGTGGCAAGGGGCCGTGCTGAGAACTGCAGAGGAAGGCAAAAAACCGCCGGGGACCAGTGCCAATGTGCCCCAGGGGAAAAAGTTCCTTGCTGAGCCCAGTGCTGGCCATGGGCTGTTCCCTGAGCATGTGAGCCAGACCTGGCTCCTTGTCCCACAGGCTGCTCATGCTTGCCAGGAGCTGCCCAAGCCCTATCCTCCCTTGAGCTGGAGCTATCTGGCGGACTTGCCAGAGTGCCCAAGTGCCTCTGAGCTGATAGACCTTGTGGGCAAGAATCCTTGCTGTCCCTGTGTAGGACACCAGTGGGTGTTCCAAAGCACTGCAAGCCCTTGCAAGCCCTTGCAAGCCCTCGACATCCTATCTCTTACGGCTCCTGAGCGTTGCTCTGTAGGAGATGAGGATGGTGAGCTGTGCAGTGCTCCTCAAGAAGGAATTGCCTTGGTCTTGCCACTGCTATCCAGTTGAAAAGGATTTGCATCCATGAGCCGAGCTTGGAAGGTGGCCCTGCCAGCAGATTGTCTTACAGCGGAGAACCTCCAGCAGCCTCATGCAAGGTTTTCTTCCCTCAGCCCCTGGCCTGTGATTCCAGCAGCTCCTCAAGTGCTTCCTGTCAGATGTGCTGGGGCTGCCCCCGGGCCAGCTCTGGCAGTGGACACGGGAGGCTGCTCCTCTGGATCCTGCGTGGGGCCTGATGTCCACTGCGTTGCCGGGTGCTGGCATTGTGACATGGGCGTGACACAGCCGCATATGTGCAGCCCTTTGGAGGAAGCCTTTGGGGTGCTGGCTCCAAATCAGTCCCTGTACCTACAAAATAGGGGAGTAAGCAACCTAATAGAGTCCCTTTTTTGCAAAAAGACAGTGTGGATTTGTTGCCAGTGCAGCCTTCCTTCCAGTAGCAATACTGCCTGTAGTATCATGTATGGAGGCCTCAGGGCTCGCTCAGGGCTTGTCACGCAGAACTGCAGGCCTGACAGAGCAGAACTGCTCTCCTCTCCTCTCCTCTCCTCTCCTCTCCAGTCCTCTCCTCTCCTCTCCTCTCCTCTCCTCTCATCTCCTCTCCTCTTCTCTTCTCTCCTGTCCGCCAGTCCAATATCTAAGAGACTGTTTGCCCGAAAGGACAGAGGGTTTTCAGTTCCAAAATCAATGTCAAGGACACAGAACGCAATGAATTTTATTTTATTTTGTTGTTAATTTATTAATTTTCTTGATTTTATGTTAATTCATGTTATGTTATTTCATGTCATTTTTTTTCCCTTTGTGACTCTGTTTCAGAACCCAGGCTCACAAGCATTAGCTCAAGCCCAAGTGTAGCCAGGAGTAGGCTGAGGCATTCTTCAGTTTAGCCTGAGAAAAGATCCCTTGCAGGCTGGCAAAGGCAAGTCCCAGAGCTGCAGAGAGCAGCAGCAGGAATAGAGGCCAAGCTGTCCGCGGTTCCTGCAGAGGGAGAACCTTGACAAGGAGTTGTGGGACTGACCATGCACAAAAGAGGAGGAAGAAGAAGAAGAAGAAGAAGAAGAAGAGGAAGAAGAGGAAGAAGAGGTGAGTGGTACCGTGGCATCTCTTCCAAAGCGTGACATGTAGCGATGACGAGCAGACATTTTGCCTTCCACAACTTGTTTGGCTGCTGTGCTTCTTGGGCAGGGATGCATGAGAAGCGCTCTGGTCCCTGCCAGGCGCTTGTGTTAGCTGCAGGGAGAGCTGAGAAGTGGCAACTGCGGCTGCCAGCATGGTGGAGCATGAGCAGCCGGCTCCCAGGCCAAATGGCCCAAAGAAATGGTGGCAAGGGGCCGTGCTGAGAACTGCAGAGGAAGGCAAAAAACCGCCGGGGACCAGTGCCAATGTGCCCCGGGGGAAAAAGTTCCTTGCTGAGCCCAGTGCTGGCCATGGGCTGTTTCCTGAGCATGTGAGCCAGACCTGGCTCCTTGTCCCACAGGCTGCTCATGCTTCCCAGGAGCTGCCCAAGCCCTATCCTCCCTTGAGCTGGAGCTATCTGGCGGACTTGCCAGAGTGCCCAAGTGCCTCTGAGCTGATAGACCTTGTGGGCAAGAATCCTTGCTGTCCCTGTGTAGGACACCAGTGGGTGTTCCAAAGCACTGCAAGCCCTTGCAAGCCCTTGCAAGCCCTCGACATCCTATCTCTTACGGCTCCTGAGCGTTGCTCTGTAGGAGATGAGGATGGTGAGCTGTGCAGTGCTCCTCAAGAAGGAATTGCCTTGGTCTTGCCACTGCTATCCAGTTGAAAAGGATTTGCATCCATGAACCGAGCTTGGAAGGTGGCCCTGCCAGCAGATTGTCTTGCAGCGGAGAACCTCCAGCAGCCTCATGCAAGGTTTTCTTCCCTCAGCCCCTGGCCTGTGATTCCAGCAGCTCCTCAAGTGCTTCCTGTCAGATGTGCTGGGGCTGCCCCCGGGCCAGCTCTGGCAGTGGACACGGGAGGCTGCTCCTCTGGATCCTGCGTGGGGCCTGATGTCCACTGCGTTGCCGGGTGCTGGCATTGTGACATGGGCGTGACACAGCCGCATATGTGCAGCCCTTTGGAGGAAGCCTTTGGGGTGCTGGCTCCAAATCAGTCCCTGTACCTACAAAATAGGGGAGTAAGCAACCTAATAGAGTCCCTTTTTTGCAAAAAGACAGTGTGGATTTGTTGCCAGTGCAGCCTTACTTCCAGTAGCAATACTGCCTGTAGTATCATGTATGGCGGCCTCAGGGCTCGCTCTGGGCTTGTCACGCAGAACTGCAGGCCTGACAGAGCAGAACTGCTCTCCTCTCCTCTCCTCTCCTCTCCTCTCCTCTCCTCTCCTCTCCTCTCCTCTCCTCTCCTCTCCTCTCCTCTCCTCTCCTCTCCTCTCCTCTCCTCTCCTCTCCTCTCCTTTTCTCTCCTGTCCGCCAGTCCAATATCTAAGAGACTGTTTGCCTGAAAGGACAGAGGGTTTTCAGTTCCAAAATCAATGTCAAGGACACAGAACACAATGAATTTTATTTTATTTTCTTGTTAATTTATTAATTTTCTTGATTTTATGTTAATTCATGTTATGTTATTTCATGTCATTTTTTTTCCCTTTGTGACTCTGTTTCAGAAGCCAGGCTCACAAGCATTAGCTCAAGCCCAAGTGTAGCCAGGAGTAGGCTGAGGCATTCTTCAGTTTAGCATGAGAAAAGATCCCTTGCAGGCTGGCAAAGGCAAGTCCCAGAGCTGCAGAGAGCAGCAGCAGGAATAGAGGCCAAGCTGTCCGCGGTTCCTGCAGAGGGAGAACCTTGACAAGGAGTTGTGGGACTGACCATGCACAAAAGAGGAGGAAGAAGAAGAAAAAGAAGAAGAAGAAGAGGAAGAAGAGGAAGAAGAGGTGAGTGGTACCGTGGCATCTCTTCCAAAGCGTGACATGTAGCGATGACGAGCAGACTTTTTGCCTTCCACAACTTGTTTGGCTGCTGTGCTTCTTGGGCAGGGATGCATGAGAAGCGCTCTGGTCCCTGCCAGGCGCTTGTGTTAGCTGCAGGGAGAGCTGAGAAGTGGCAACTGCGGCTGCCAGCATGGTGGAGCATGAGCAGCCGGCTCCCAGGCCAAATGGCCCAAAGCAATGGTGGAAAGGCACCGTGCTGAGAACTGCAGAGGAAGGCAAAAAACCGCCGGGGACCAGTGCCAATGTGCCCCGGGGGAAAAAGTTCCTTGCTGAGCCCAGTGCTGGCCATGGGCTGTTCCCTGAGCATGTGAGCCAGACCTGGCTCCTTGTCCCACAGGCTGCTCATGCTTGCCAGGAGCTGCCCAAGCCCTATCCTCCCTTGAGCTGGAGCTATCTGGCGGACTTGCCAGAGTGCCCAAGTGCCTCTGAGCTGATAGACCTTGTGGGCAAGAATCCTTGCTGTCCCTGTGTAGGACACCAGTGGGTGTTCCAAAGCACTGCAAGGCCTTGCAAGCCCTTGCAAGCCCTCGACGTCCTATCTCTTACGGCTCCTGAGCGTTGCTCTGTAGGAGATGAGGATGGTGAGCTGTGCAGTGCTCCTCAAGAAGGAATTGCCTTGATCTTGCCACTGCTATCCAGTTGAAAAGGATTTGCATCCATGAGCCGAGCTTGGAAGGTGGCCCTGCCAGCAGATTGTCTTGCAGCGGAGAACCTCCAGCAGCCTCCTGCAAGGTTTTCTTCCCTCAGCCCCTGGCCTGTGATTCCAGCAGCTCCTCAAGTGCTTCCTGTCAGATGTGCTGGGGCTGCCCCCGGGCCAGCTCTGGCAGTGGACACGGGAGGCTGCTCCTCTGGATCCTGCGTGGGGCCTGGTGACCACTGCGTTGCCGGGTGCTGGCATTGTGACATGGGGGTGACACAGCCGCATATGTGCAGCCCTTTGGAGGAAGCCTTTGGGGTGCTGGCTCCAAATCAGTCCCTGTACCTACAAAATAGGGGAGTAAGCAACCTAATAGAGTCCCTTTTTTGCAAAAAGACAGTGTGGATTTGTTGCCAGTGCAGCCTTCCTTCCAGTAGCAATACTGCCTGTAGTATCATGTATGGAGGCCTCAGGGCTCGCTCAGGGCTTGTCACGCAGAACTGCAGGCCTGACAGA
Source organism: Caloenas nicobarica (assembly GCF_036013445.1). Lineage (NCBI taxonomy): Eukaryota > Metazoa > Chordata > Aves > Columbiformes > Columbidae > Caloenas > Caloenas nicobarica. The sequence goes on along the minus strand of NC_088252.1, from coordinate 364,791 downwards.
GCAGAACTGCTCTCCTCTCCTCTCCTCTCCTCTCCTTTTCTCTCCTGTCCGCCAGTCCAATATCTAAGAGACTGTTTGCCTGAAAGGACAGAGGGTTTTCAGTTCCAAAATCAATGTCAAGGACACAGAACACAATGAATTTTATTTTATTTTGTTGTTAATTTATTAATTTTCTTGATTTTATGTTAATTCATGTTATGTTATTTCATGTCATTTTTTTTCCCTTTGTGACTCTGTTTCAGAACCCAGGCTCACAAGCATTAGCTCAAGCCCAAGTGTAGCCAGGAGTAGGCTGAGGCATTCTTCAGTTTAGCCTGAGAAAAGATCCCTTGCAGGCTGGCAAAGGCAAGTCCCAGAGCTGCAGAGAGCAGCAGCAGGAATAGAGGCCAAGCTGTCCGCAGTTCCTGCAGAGGGAGAACCTTGACAAGGAGTTGTGGGACTGACCATGCACAAAAGAGGAGGAAGAAGAAGAAGAAGAAGAAGAAGCAGAAGAAGAAGAAGAGGAAGAAGAGGAAGAAGAGGTGAGTGGTACCGTGGCATCTCTTCCAAAGCGGGACATGTAGCGATGACGAGCAGCCTTTTTGCCTTCCACAACTTGTTTGGCTGCTGTGCTTCTTGGGCAGGGATGCATGAGAAGCGCTCTGGTCCCTGCCAGGCGCTTGTGTTAGCTGCAGGGAGAGCTGAGAAGTGGCAACTGCGGCTGCCAGCATGGTGGAGCATGAGCAGCCGGCTCCCAGGCCAAATGGCCCAAAGAAATGGTGGCAAGGGGCGGTGCTGAGAACTGCAGAGGAAGGCAAAAAACCGCCGGGGACCAGTGCCAATGTGCCCCAGGGGAAAAAGTTCCTTGCTGAGCCCAGTGCTGGCCATGGGCTGTTCCCTGAGCATGTGAGCCAGACCTGGCTCCTTGTCCCACAGGCTGCTCATGCTTGCCAGGGGCTGCCCAAGCCCTATCCTCCCTTGAGCTGGAGCTATCTGGCGGACTTGCCAGAGTGCCCAAGTGCCTCTGAGCTGATAGACCTTGTGGGCAAGAATCCTTGCTGTCCCTGTGTAGGACACCAGTGGGTGTTCCAAAGCACTGCAAGCCCTTGCAAGCCCTTGCAAGCCCTCGACATCCTATCTCTTATGGCTCCTGAGCGTTGCTCTGTAGGAGATGAGGATGGTGAGCTGTGCAGTGCTCCTCAAGAAGGAATTGCCTTGGTCTTGCCACTGCTATGCTGTTGAAAAGGATTTGCATCCATGAGCCGAGCTTGGAAGGTGGCCCTGCCAGCAGATTGTCTTGCAGCGGAGAACCTCCAGCAGCCTCATGCAAGGTTTTCTTCCCTCAGCCCCTGGCCTGTGATTCCAGCAGCTCCTCAAGTGCTTCCTGTGAGATGTGCTGGGGCTGCCCCCGGGCCAGCTCTGGCAGTGGACACGGGAGGCTGCTCCTCTGGATCCTGCGTGGGGCCTGGTGACCACTGCGTTGCCGGGTGCTGGCATTGTGACATGGGGGTGACACAGCCGCATATGTGCAGCCCTTTGGAGGAAGCCTTTGGGGTGCTGGCTCCAAATCAGTCCCTGTACCTACAAAATAGGGGAGTAAGCAACCTAATAGAGTCCCTTTTTTGCAAAAAGACAGTGTGGATTTGTTGCCAGTGCAGCCTTCCTTCCAGTAGCAATACTGCCTGTAGTATCATGTATGGAGGCCTCAGGGCTCGCTCAGGGCTTGTCACGCAGAACTGCAGGCCTGACAGAGCAGAACTGCTCTCCTCTCCTCTCCTCTCCTCTCCTCTCCTCTCCTCTCCTCTCCTCTCCTCTCCTCTTCTCTTCTCTCCTGTCCACCAGTCCAATATCTAAGAGACTGTTTGCCTGAAAGGACAGAGGGTTTTCAGTTCCAAAATCAACGTCAAGGACACATAACACAAAGAATTTTATTTTATTTTGTTGTTAATTTATTAATTTTCTTGATTTTATGTTAATTCATGTTATGTTATTTCATGTCATTTTTTTTCCCTTTGTGACTCTGTTTCAGAACCCAGGCTCACAAGCATTAGCTCAAGCCCAAGTGTAGCCAGGAGTAGGCTGAGGCATTCTTCAGTTTAGCATGAGAAAAGATCCCTTGCAGGCTGGCAAAGGCAAGTCCCAGAGCTGCAGAGAGCAGCAGCAGGAATAGAGGCCAAGCTGTCCGCGGTTCCTGCAGAGGGAGAACCTTGACAAGGAGTTGTGGGACTGACCATGCACAAAAGAGGAGGAAGAAGAAGAAGAAGAAGAAAAAGAAGAAGAAGAAGAAGAAGAGGAAGAAGAGGTGAGTGGTACCGTGGCATCTCTTCCAAAGCGTGACATGTAGCGATGACGAGCAGACCTTTTGCCTTCCACAAGTTGTTTGGCTGCTGTGCTTCTTGGGCAGGGATGCATGAGAAGCGCTCTGGTCCCTGCCAGGCGCTTGTGTTAGCTGCAGGGAGAGCTGAGAAGTGGCAGCTGCGGCTGCCAGCATGGTGGAGCATGAGCAGCCGGCTCCCAGGCCAAATGGCCCAAAGAAATGGTGGCAAGGGGCGGTGCTGAGAACTGCAGAGGAAGGCAAAAAACCGCCGGGGACCAGTGCCAATGTGCCCCAGGGGAAAAAGTTCCTTGCTGAGCCCAGTGCTGGCCATGGGCTGTTCCCTGAGCATGTGAGCCAGACCTGGCTCCTTGTCCCACAGGCTGCTCATGCTTGCCAGGAGCTGCCCAAGCCCTATCCTCCCTTGAGCTGGAGCTATCTGGCGGACTTGCCAGAGTGCCCAAGTGCCTCTGAGCTGATAGACCTTGTGGGCAAGAATCCTTGCTGTCCCTGTGTAGGACACCAGTGGGTGTTCCAAAGCACTGCAAGCCCTTGCAAGCCCTTGCAAGCCCTCGACATCCTATCTCTTACGGCTCCTGAGCGTCTGTGCAGTGCTCCTCAAGAAGGAATTGCCTTGGTCTTGCCACTGCTATCCAGTTGAAAAGGATTTGCATCCATGAGCCGAGCTTGGAAGGTGGCCCTGCCAGCACATTGTCTTGCAGCGGAGAACCTCCAGCAGCCTCATGCAAGGTTTTCTTCCCTCAGCCCCTGGCCTGTGATTCCAGCAGCTCCTCAAGTGCTTCCTGTCAGATGTGCTGGGGCTGCCCCCAGGCCAGCTCTGGCAGTGGACACGGGAGGCTGCTCCTCTGGATCCTGCGTGGGGCCTGGTGACCACTGCGTTGCCAGGTGCTGGCATTGTGACATGGGGGTGACACAGCCGCATATGTGCAGCCCTTTGGAGGAAGCCTTTGGGGTGCTGGCTCCAAATCAGTCCCTGTACCTACAAAATAGGGGAGTAAGCAACCTAATAGAGTCCCTTTTTTGCAAAAAGACAGTGTGGATTTGTTGCCAGTGCAGCCTTCCTTCCAGTAGCAATACTGCCTGTAGTATCATGTATGGAGGCCTCAGGGCTCGCTCAGGGCTTGTCACGCAGAACTGCAGGCCTGACAGAGCAGAACTGCTCTCCTCTCCTCTCCTCTCCTCTCCTCTCCTCTCCTCTCCTCTCCTCTCCTCTTCTCTTCTCTCCTGTCCACCAGTCCAATATCTAAGAGACTGTTTGCCTGAAAGGACAGAGGGTTTTCAGTTCCAAAATCAACGTCAAGGACACATAACACAAAGAATTTTATTTTATTTTGTTGTTAATTTATTAATTTTCTTGATTTTATGTTAATTCATGTTATGTTATTTCATGTCATTTTTTTTCCCTTTGTGACTCTGTTTCAGAACCCAGGCTCACAAGCATTAGCTCAAGCCCAAGTGTAGCCAGGAGTAGGCTGAGGCATTCTTCAGGTTAGCATGAGAAAAGATCCCTTGCAGGCTGGCAAAGGCAAGTCCCAGAGCTGCAGAGAGCAGCAGCAGGAATAGAGGCCAAGCTGTGCGCGGTTCCTGCAGAGGGAGAACCTTGACAAGGAGTTGTGGGACTGACCATGCACAAAAGAGGAGGAAGAAGAAGAAGAAGAAGAAAAAGAAGAAGAAGAAGAAGAAGAGGAAGAAGAGGTGAGTGGTACCGTGGCATCTCTTCCAAAGCGTGACATGTAGCGATGACGAGCAGACCTTTTGCCTTCCACAAGTTGTTTGGCTGCTGTGCTTCTTGGGCAGGGATGCATGAGAAGCGCTCTGGTCCCTGCCAGGCGCTTGTGTTAGCTGCAGGGAGAGCTGAGAAGTGGCAGCTGCGGCTGCCAGCATGGTGGAGCATGAGCAGCCGGCTCCCAGGCCAAATGGCCCAAAGAAATGGTGGCAAGGGGCGGTGCTGAGAACTGCAGAGGAAGGCAAAAAACCGCCGGGGACCAGTGCCAATGTGCCCCGGGGGAAAAAGTTCCTTGCTGAGCCCAGTGCTGGCCATGGGCTGTTCCCTGAGCATGTGAGCCAGACCTGGCTCCTTGTCCCACAGGCTGCTCATGCTTGCCAGGAGCTGCCCAAGCCCTATCCTCCCTTGAGCTGGAGCTATCTGGCGGACTTGCCAGAGTGCCCAAGTGCCTCTGAGCTGATAGACCTTGTGGGCAAGAATCCTTGCTGTCCCTGTGTAGGACACCAGTGGGTGTTCCAAAGCACTGCAAGCCCTTGCAAGCCCTTGCAAGCCCTCGACATCCTATCTCTTACGGCTCCTGAGCGTCTGTGCAGTGCTCCTCAAGAAGGAATTGCCTTGGTCTTGCCACTGCTATCCAGTTGAAAAGGATTTGCATCCATGAGCCGAGCTTGCAAGGTGGCCCTGCCAGCAGATTGTCTTGCAGCGGAGAACCTCCAGCAGCCTCATGCAAGGTTTTCTTCCCTCAGCCCCTGGCCTGTGATTCCAGCAGCTCCTCAAGTGCTTCCTGTCAGATGTGCTGGGGCTGCCCCCGGGCCAGCTCTGGCAGTGGACACGGGAGGCTGCTCCTCTGGATCCTGCGTGGGGCCTGGTGACCACTGCGTTGCCGGGTGCTGGCATTGTGACATGGGGGTGACACAGCCGCATATGTGCAGCCCTTTGGAGGAAGCCTTTGGGGTGCTGGCTCCAAATCAGTCCCTGTACCTACAAAATAGGGGAGTAAGCAACCTAATAGAGTCCCTTTTTTGCAAAAAGACAGTGTGGATTTGTTGCCAGTGCAGCCTTCCTTCCAGTAGCAATACTGCCTGTAGTATCATGTATGGAGGCCTCAGGGCTCGCTCAGGGCTTGTCACGCAGAACTGCAGGCCTGACAGAGCAGAACTGCTCTCCTCTCCTCTCCTCTCCTCTCCTCTCCTCTCCTCTCCTCTTCTCTTCTCTCCTGTCCACCAGTCCAATATCTAAGAGACTGTTTGCCTGAAAGGACAGAGGGTTTTCAGTTCCAAAATCAACGTCAAGGACACATAACACAAAGAATTTTATTTTATTTTGTTGTTAATTTATTAATTTTCTTGATTTTATGTTAATTCATGTTATGTTATTTCATGTCATTTTTTTTCCCTTTGTGACTCTGTTTCAGAACCCAGGCTCACAAGCATTAGCTCAAGCCCAAGTGTAGCCAGGAGTAGGCTGAGGCATTCTTCAGGTTAGCATGAGAAAAGATCCCTTGCAGGCTGGCAAAGGCAAGTCCCAGAGCTGCAGAGAGCAGCAGCAGGAATAGAGGCCAAGCTGTCCGCGGTTCCTGCAGAGGGAGAACCTTGACAAGGAGTTGTGGGACTGACCATGCACAAAAGAGGAGGAAGAAGAAGAAGAAGAAGAAAAAGAAGAAGAAGAAGAAGAAGAGGAAGAAGAGGTGAGTGGTACCGTGGCATCTCTTCCAAAGCGTGACATGTAGCGATGACGAGCAGACCTTTTGCCTTCCACAAGTTGTTTGGCTGCTGTGCTTCTTGGGCAGGGATGCATGAGAAGCGCTCTGGTCCCTGCCAGGCGCTTGTGTTAGCTGCAGGGAGAGCTGAGAAGTGGCAGCTGCGGCTGCCAGCATGGTGGAGCATGAGCAGCCGGCTCCCAGGCCAAATGGCCCAAAGAAATGGTGGCAAGGGGCCGTGCTGAGAACTGCAGAGGAAGGCAAAAAACCGCCGGGGACCAGTGCCAATGTGCCCCAGGGGAAAAAGTTCCTTGCTGAGCCCAGTGCTGGCCATGGGCTGTTCCCTGAGCATGTGAGCCAGACCTGGCTCCTTGTCCCACAGGCTGCTCATGCTTCCCAGGAGCTGCCCAAGCCCTATCCTCCCTTGAGCTGGAGCTATCTGGCGGACTTGCCAGAGTGCCCAAGTGCCTCTGAGCTGATAGACCTTGTGGGCAAGAATCCTTGCTGTCCCTGTGTAGGACACCAGTGGGTGTTCCAAAGCACTGCAAGCCCTTGCAAGCCCTTGCAAGCCCTCGACATCCTATCTCTTACGGCTCCTGAGCGTCTGTGCAGTGCTCCTCAAGAAGGAATTGCCTTGGTCTTGCCACTGCTATCCAGTTGAAAAGGATTTGCATCCATGAGCCGAGCTTGCAAGGTGGCCCTGCCAGCAGATTGTCTTGCAGCGGAGAACCTCCAGCAGCCTCATGCAAGGTTTTCTTCCCTCAGCCCCTGGCCTGTGATTCCAGCAGCTCCTCAAGTGCTTCCTGTCAGATGTGCTGGGGCTGCCCCCGGGCCAGCTCTGGCAGTGGACACGGGAGGCTGCTCCTCTGGATCCTGCGTGGGGCCTGGTGACCACTGCGTTGCCGGGTGCTGGCATTGTGACATGGGGGTGACACAGCCGCATATGTGCAGCCCTTTGGAGGAAGCCTTTGGGGTGCTGGCTCCAAATCAGTCCCTGTACCTACAAAATAGGGGAGTAAGCAACCTAATAGAGTCCCTTTTTTGCAAAAAGACAGTGTGGATTTGTTGCCAGTGCAGCCTTCCTTCCAGTAGCAATACTGCCTGTAGTATCATGTATGGAGGCCTCAGGGCTCGCTCAGGGCTTGTCACGCAGAACTGCAGGCCTGACAGAGCAGAACTGCTCTCCTCTCCTCTCCTCTCCTCTCCTCTCCTCTCCTCTCCTCTCCTCTTCTCTTCTCTCCTGTCCACCAGTCCAATATCTAAGAGACTGTTTGCCTGAAAGGACAGAGGGTTTTCAGTTCCAAAATCAACGTCAAGGACACATAACACAAAGAATTTTATTTTATTTTGTTGTTAATTTATTAATTTTCTTGATTTTATGTTAATTCATGTTATGTTATTTCATGTCATTTTTTTTCCCTTTGTGACTCTGTTTCAGAACCCAGGCTCACAAGCATTAGCTCAAGCCCAAGTGTAGCCAGGAGTAGGCTGAGGCATTCTTCAGGTTAGCATGAGAAAAGATCCCTTGCAGGCTGGCAAAGGCAAGTCCCAGAGCTGCAGAGAGCAGCAGCAGGAATAGAGGCCAAGCTGTCCGCGGTTCCTGCAGAGGGAGAACCTTGACAAGGAGTTGTGGGACTGACCATGCACAAAAGAGGAGGAAGAAGAAGAAGAAGAAGAAAAAGAAGAAGAAGAAGAAGAAGAGGAAGAAGAGGTGAGTGGTACCGTGGCATCTCTTCCAAAGCGTGACATGTAGCGATGACGAGCAGACCTTTTGCCTTCCACAAGTTGTTTGGCTGCTGTGCTTCTTGGGCAGGGATGCATGAGAAGCGCTCTGGTCCCTGCCAGGCGCTTGTGTTAGCTGCAGGGAGAGCTGAGAAGTGGCAGCTGCGGCTGCCAGCATGGTGGAGCATGAGCAGCCGGCTCCCAGGCCAAATGGCCCAAAGAAATGGTGGCAAGGGGCCGTGCTGAGAACTGCAGAGGAAGGCAAAAAACCGCCGGGGACCAGTGCCAATGTGCCCCAGGGGAAAAAGTTCCTTGCTGAGCCCAGTGCTGGCCATGGGCTGTTCCCTGAGCATGTGAGCCAGACCTGGCTCCTTGTCCCACAGGCTGCTCATGCTTGCCAGGAGCTGCCCAAGCCCTATCCTCCCTTGAGCTGGAGCTATCTGGCGGACTTGCCAGAGTGCCCAAGTGCCTCTGAGCTGATAGACCTTGTGGGCAAGAATCCTTGCTGTCCCTGTGTAGGACACCAGTGGGTGTTCCAAAGCACTGCAAGCCCTTGCAAGCCCTTGCAAGCCCTCGACATCCTATCTCTTACGGCTCCTGAGCGTCTGTGCAGTGCTCCTCAAGAAGGAATTGCCTTGGTCTTGCCACTGCTATCCAGTTGAAAAGGATTTGCATCCATGAGCCGAGCTTGGAAGGTGGCCCTGCCAGCAGATTGTCTTGCAGCGGAGAACCTCCAGCAGCCTCATGCAAGGTTTTCTTCCCTCAGCCCCTGGCCTGTGATTCCAGCAGCTCCTCAAGTGCTTCCTGTCAGATGTGCTGGGGCTGCCCCCGGGCCAGCTCTGGCAGTGGACACGGGAGGCTGATCCTCTGGATCCTGCGTGGGGCCTCGTGACCACTGCGTTGCCAGGTGCTGGCATTGTGACATGGGGGTGACACAGCCGCATATGTGCAGCCCTTTGGAGGAAGCCTTTGGGGTGCTGGCTCCAAATCAGTCCCTGTACCTACAAAATAGGGGAGTAAGCAACCTAATAGAGTCCCTTTTTTGCAAAAAGACAGTGTGGATTTGTTGCCAGTGCAGCCTTCCTTCCAGTAGCAATACTGCCTGTAGTATCATGTATGGAGGCCTCAGGGCTCGCTCAGGGCTTGTCACGCAGAACTGCAGGCCTGACAGAGCAGAACTGCTCTCCTCTCCTCTCCTCTCCTCTCCTCTCCTCTCCTCTCCTCTCCTCTCCTCTCCTCTCCTCTCCTCTTCTCTTCTCTCCTGTCCACCAGTCCAATATCTAAGAGACTGTTTGCCTGAAAGGACAGAGGGTTTTCAGTTCCAAAATCAATGTCAAGGACACATAACACAATGAATTTTATTTTATTTTGTTGTTAATTTATTAATTTTCTTGATTTTATGTTAATTCGTGTTATATTATTTCATGTCATTTTTTTTCCCTTTGTGACTCTGTTTCAGAACCCAGGCTCACAAGCATTAGCTCAAGCCCAAGTGTAGCCAGGAGTAGGCTGAGGCATTCTTCAGTTTAGCCTGAGAAAAGATCCCTTGCAGGCTGGCAAAGGCAAGTCCCAGAGCTGCAGAGAGCAGCAGCAGGAATAGAGGCCAAGCTGTCCGCGGTTCCTGCAGAGGGAGAACCTTGACAAGGAGTTGTGGGACTGACCATGCACAAAAGAGGAGGAAGAAGAAGAAGAAGAAGAAGAAGAAGAAGAAGAAGAAGAGGAAGAAGAGGAAGAAGAGTTGAGTGGTACCGTGGCATCTCTTCCAAAGCGTGACATGTAGCGATGACGAGCAGACTTTTTGCCTTCCACAACTTGTTTGGCTGCTGTGCTTCTTGGCCAGGGATGCATGAGAAGCGCTCTGGTCCCTGCCAGGCACTTGTGTTAGCTGCAGGGAGAGCTGAGAAGTGGCAACTGCGGCTGCCAGCATGGTGGAGCATGAGCAGCCGGCTCCCAGGCCAAATGGCCCAAAGCAATGGTGGCAAGGGGCCGTGCTGAGAACTGCAGAGGAAGGCAAAAAACCGCCGGGGACCAGTGCCAATGTGCCCCGGGGGAAAAAGTTCCTTGCTGAGCTCAGTGCTGGCCATGGGCTGTTCCCTGAGCATGTGAGCCAGACCTGGCTCCTTGTCCCACAGGCTGCTCATGCTTGCCAGGAGCTGCCCAAGCCCTATCCTCCCTTGAGCTGGAGCTATCTGGCGGACTTGCCAGAGTGCCCAAGTGCCTCTGAGCTGATAGACCTTGTGGGCAAGAATCCTTGCTGTCCCTGTGTAGGACACCAGTGGGTGTTCCAAAGCACTGCAAGCCCTTGCAAGCCCTTGCAAGCCCTCGACATCCTATCTCTTACGGCTCCTGAGCATCTGTGCAGTGCTCCTCAAGAAGGAATTGCCTTGGTCTTGCCACTGCTATCCAGTTGAAAAGGATTTGCATCCATGAGCCGAGCTTGGAAGGTGGCCCTGCCAGCACATTGTCTTGCAGCGGAGAACCTCCAGCAGCCTCATGCAAGGTTTTCTTCCCTCAGCCCCTGGCCTGTGATTCCAGCAGCTCCTCAAGTGCTTCCTGTGAGATGTGCTGGGGCTGCCCCCGGGCCAGCTCTGGCAGTGGACACGGGAGGCTGCTCCTCTGGATCCTGCGTGGGGCCTGGTGACCACTGCGTTGCCGGGTGCTGGCATTGTGACATGGGGGTGACACAGCCGCATATGTGCAGCCCTTTGGAGGAAGCCTTTGGGGTGCTGGCCCAAATCAGTCGCTGTACCTACAAAATAGGGGAGTAAGCAACCTAATAGAGTCCCTTTTTTGCAAAAAGACAGTGTGGATTTGTTGCCAGTGCAGCCTTCCTTCCAGTAGCAATACTGCCTGTAGTATCATATATGGGGGCCTCAGGGCTCGCTCTGGGCTTGTCACGCAGAACTGCAGGCCTGACAGAGCAGAACTGCTCTCCTCTCCTCTCCTCTCCTCTCCTCTCCTCTCCTCTCCTCTCCTCTCCTCTCCTCTCCTCTCCTCTCCTCTTCTCTTCTCTCCTGTCCACCAGTCCAATATCTAAGAGACTGTTTGCCTGAAAGGACAGAGGGTTTTCAGTTCCAAAATCAATGTCAAGGACACATAACACAATGAATTTTATTTTATTTTGTTGTTAATTTATTAATTTTCTTGATTTTATGTTAATTCGTGTTATATTATTTCATGTCATTTTTTTTCCCTTTGTGACTCTGTTTCAGAACCCAGGCTCACAAGCATTAGCTCAAGCCCAAGTGTAGCCAGGAGTAGGCTGAGGCATTCTTCAGGTTAGCATGAGAAAAGATCCCTTGCAGGCTGGCAAAGGCAAGTCCCAGAGCTGCAGAGAGCAGCAGCAGGAATAGAGGCCAAGCTGTCCGCGGTTCCTGCAGAGGGAGAACCTTGACAAGGACTTGTGGGACTGACCATGCACAAAAGAGGAGGAAGAAGAAGAAGAAGAAGAAGAAGAAGAAGAAGAAGAGGAAGAAGAGGAAGAAGAGTTGAGTGGTACCGTGGCATCTCTTCCAAAGCGTGACATGTAGCGATGACGAGCAGACTTTTTGCCTTCCACAACTTGTTTGGCTGCTGTGCTTCTTGGCCAGGGATGCATGAGAAGCGCTCTGGTCCCTGCCAGGCACTTGTGTTAGCTGCAGGGAGAGCTGAGAAGTGGCAACTGCGGCTGCCAGCATGGTGGAGCATGAGCAGCCGGCTCCCAGGCCAAATGGCCCAAAGCAATGGTGGCAAGGGGCCGTGCTGAGAACTGCAGAGGAAGGCAAAAAACCGCCGGGGACCAGTGCCAATGTGCCCCGGGGGAAAAAGTTCCTTGCTGAGCCCAGTGCTGGCCATGGGCTGTTCCCTGAGCATGTGAGCCAGACCTGGCTCCTTGTCCCACAGGCTGCTCATGCTTGCCAGGAGCTGCCCAAGCCCTATCCTCCCTTGAGCTGGAGCTATCTGGCGGACTTGCCAGAGTGCCCAAGTGCCTCTGAGCTGATAGACCTTGTGGGCAAGAATCCTTGCTGTCCCTGTGTAGGACACCAGTGGGTGTTCCAAAGCACTGCAAGCCCTTGCAAGCCCTTGCAAGCCCTCGACATCCTATCTCTTACGGCTCCTGAGCGTTGCTCTGTAGGAGATGAGGATGGTGAGCTGTGCAGTGCTCCTCAAGAAGGAATTGCCTTGGTCTTGCCACTGCTATCCAGTTGAAAAGGATTTGCATCCATGAGCCGAGCTTGGAAGGTGGCCCTGCCAGCAGATTGTCTTGCAGCGGAGAACCTCCAGCAGCCTCATGCAAGGTTTTCTTCCCTCAGCCCCTGGCCTGTGATTCCAGCAGCTCCTCAAGTGCTTCCTGTCAGATGTGCTGGGGCTGCCCCCGGGCCAGCTCTGGCAGTGGACACGGGAGGCTGCTCCTCTGGATCCTGCGTGGGGCCTGGTGACCACTGCGTTGCCGGGTGCTGGCATTGTGACATGGGGGTGACACAGCCGCATATGTGCAGCCCTTTGGAGGAAGCCTTTGGGGTGCTGGCTCCAAATCAGTCCCTGTACCTACAAAATAGGGGAGTAAGCAACCTAATAGAGTCCCTTTTTTCAAAAAGACTGTGTGGATTTGTTGCCAGTGCAGCCTTCCTTCCAGTAGCAATACTGCCTGTAGTATCATGTATGGAGGCCTCAGGGCTCGCTCAGGGCTTGTCACGCAGAACTGCAGGCCTGACAGAGCAGAACTGCTCTCCTCTCCTCTCCTCTCCTCTCCTCTCCTCTCCTCTTCTCTTCTCTCCTGTCCACCAGTCCAATATCTAAGAGACTGTTTGCCTGAAAGGACAGAGGGTTTTCAGTTCCAAAATCAACGTCAAGGACACATAACACAATGAATGTTATTTTATTTTGTTGTTAATTTATTAATTTTCTTGATTTTATGTTAATTCATGTTATGTTATTTCATGTCATTTTTTTTCCCTTTGTGACTCTGTTTCAGAACCCAGGCTCACAAGCATTAGCTCAAGCCCAAGTGTAGCCAGGAGTAGGCTGAGGCATTCTTCAGGTTAGCATGAGAAAAGATCCCTTGCAGGCTGGCAAAGGCAAGTCCCAGAGCTGCAGAGAGCAGCAGCAGGAATAGAGGCCAAGCTGTCCGCGGTTCCTGCAGAGGGAGAACCTTGACAAGGAGTTGTGGGACTGACCATGCACAAAAGAGGAGGAAGAAGAAGAAGAAGAAGAAAAAGAAGAAGAAGAAGAAGAAGAGGAAGAAGAGGTGAGTGGTACCGTGGCATCTCTTCCAAAGCGTGACATGTAGCGATGACGAGCAGACCTTTTGCCTTCCACAAGTTGTTTGGCTGCTGTGCTTCTTGGGCAGGGATGCATGAGAAGCGCTCTGGTCCCTGCCAGGCGCTTGTGTTAGCTGCAGGGAGAGCTGAGAAGTGGCAGCTGCGGCTGCCAGCATGGTGGAGCATGAGCAGCCGGCTCCCAGGCCAAATGGCCCAAAGAAATGGTGGCAAGGGGCGGTGCTGAGAACTGCAGAGGAAGGCAAAAAACCACCGGGGACCAGTGCCAATGTGCCCCAGGGGAAAAAGTTCCTTGCTGAGCCCAGTGCTGGCCATGGGCTGTTCCCTGAGCATGTGAGCCAGACCTGGCTCCTTGTCCCACAGGCTGCTCATGCTTGCCAGGAGCTGCCCAAGCCCTATCCTCCCTTGAGCTGGAGCTATCTGGCGGACTTGCCAGAGTGCCCAAGTGCCTCTGAGCTGATAGACCTTGTGGGCAAGAATCCTTGCTGTCCCTGTGTAGGACACCAGTGGGTGTTCCAAAGCACTGCAAGCCCTTGCAAGCCCTTGCAAGCCCTCGACATCCTATCTCTTACGGCTCCTGAGCGTCTGTGCAGTGCTCCTCAAGAAGGAATTGCCTTGGTCTTGCCACTGCTATCCAGTTGAAAAGGATTTGCATCCATGAGCCGAGCTTGGAAGGTGGCCCTGCCAGCAGATTGTCTTGCAGCGGAGAACCTCCAGCAGCCTCATGCAAGGTTTTCTTCCCTCAGCCCCTGGCCTGTGATTCCAGCAGCTCCTCAAGTGCTTCCTGTGAGATGTGCTGGGGCTGCCCCCGGGCCAGCTCTGGCAGTGGACACGGGAGGCTGCTCCTCTGGATCCTGCGTGGGGCCTGGTGACCACTGCGTTGCCGGGTGCTGGCATTGTGACATGGGGGTGACACAGCCGCATATGTGCAGCCCTTTGGAGGAAGCCTTTGGGGTGCTGGCTCCAAATCAGTCCCTGTAGCTACAAAATAGGGGAGTAAGCAACCTAATAGAGTCCCTTTTTTGCAAAAAGACAGTGTGGATTTGTTGCCAGTGCAGCCTTCCTTCCAGTAGCAATACTGCCTGTAGTATCATGTATGGAGGCCTCAGGGCTCGCTCAGGGCTTGTCACGCAGAACTGCAGGCCTGACAGAGCAGAACTGCTCTCCTCTCCTCTCCTCTCCTCTCCTCTCCTCTCCTCTCCTCTCCTCTCCTCTCCTCTCCTCTCCTCTCCTCTTCTCTTCTCTCCTGTCCACCAGTCCAATATCTAAGAGACTGTTTGCCTGAAAGGACAGAGGGTTTTCAGTTCCAAAATCAACGTCAAGGACACATAACACAAAGAATTTTATTTTATTTTGTTGTTAATTTATTAATTTTCTTGATTTTATGTTAATTCATGTTATGTTATTTCATGTCATTTTTTTTCCCTTTGTGACTCTGTTTCAGAACCCAGGCTCACAAGCATTAGCTCAAGCCCAAGTGTAGCCAGGAGTAGGCTGAGGCATTCTTCAGGTTAGCATGAGAAAAGATCCCTTGCAGGCTGGCAAAGGCAAGTCCCAGAGCTGCAGAGAGCAGCAGCAGGAATAGAGGCCAAGCTGTGCGCGGTTCCTGCAGAGGGAGAACCTTGACAAGGACTTGTGGGACTGACCATGCACAAAAGAGGAGGAAGAAGAAGAAGAAGAAGAAAAAGAAGAAGAAGAAGAAGAAGAGGAAGAAGAGGTGAGTGGTACCGTGGCATCTCTTCCAAAGCGTGACATGTAGCGATGACGAGCAGACCTTTTGCCTTCCACAAGTTGTTTGGCTGCTGTGCTTCTTGGGCAGGGATGCATGAGAAGCGCTCTGGTCCCTGCCAGGCGCTTGTGTTACCTGCAGGGAGAGCTGAGAAGTGGCAGCTGCGGCTGCCAGCATGGTGGAGCATGAGCAGCCGGCTCCCAGGCCAAATGGCCCAAAGAAATGGTGGCAAGGGGCGGTGCTGAGAACTGCAGAGGAAGGCAAAAAACCGCCGGGGACCAGTGCCAATGTGCCCCAGGGGAAAAAGTTCCTTGCTGAGCCCAGTGCTGGCCATGGGCTGTTCCCTGAGCATGTGAGCCAGACCTGGCTCCTTGTCCCACAGGCTGCTCATGCTTGCCAGGAGCTGCCCAAGCCCTATCCTCCCTTGAGCTGGAGCTATTTGGCGGACTTGCCAGAGTGCCCAAGTGCCTCTGAGCTGATAGACCTTGTGGGCAAGAATCCTTGCTGTCCCTGTGTAGGACACCAGTGGGTGTTCCAAAGCACTGCAAGCCCTTGCAAGCCCTTGCAAGCCCTCGACATCCTATCTCTTACGGCTCCTGAGCGTCTGTGCAGTGCTCCTCAAGAAGGAATTGCCTTGGTCTTGCCACTGCTATCCAGTTGAAAAGGATTTGCATCCATGAGCCGAGCTTGGAAGGTGGCCCTGCCAGCAGATTGTCTTGCAGCGGAGAACCTCCAGCAGCCTCATGCAAGGTTTTCTTCCCTCAGCCCCTGGCCTGTGATTCCAGCAGCTCCTCAAGTGCTTCCTGTGAGATGTGCTGGGGCTGCCCCCGGGCCAGCTCTGGCAGTGGACACGGGAGGCTGCTCGTCTGGATCCTGCGTGGGGCCTGGTGACCACTGCGTTGCCGGGTGCTGGCATTGTGACATGGGGCTGACACAGCCGCATATGTGCAGCCCTTTGGAGGAAGCCTTTGGGGTGCTGGCTCCAAATCAGTCCCTGTACCTACAAAATAGGGGAGTAAGCAACCTAATAGAGTCCCTTTTTTGCAAAAAGACAGTGTGGATTTGTTGCCAGTGCAGCCTTCCTTCCAGTAGCAATACTGCCTGTAGTATCATGTATGGAGGCCTCAGGGCTCGCTCAGGGCTTGTCACGCAGAACTGCAGGCCTGACAGAGCAGAACTGCTCTCCTCTCCTCTCCTCTCCTCTCCTCTCCTCTCCTCTCCTCTCCTCTCCTCTCCTCTCCTCTCCTCTCCTCTCCTCTTCTCTTCTTTCCTGTCCGCCAGTCCAATATCTAAGAGACTGTTTGCCTGAAAGGACAGAGGGTTTTCAGTTCCAAAATCAATGTCAAGGACACAGAACACAATGAATTTTATTTTATTTTGTTGTTAATTTATTAATTTTCTTGATTTTATGTTAATTCATGTTATGTTATTTTATGTCATTTTTTTTCCCTTTGTGACTCTGTTTCAGAACCCAGGCTCACAAGCATTAGCTCAAGCCCAAGTGTAGCCAGGAGTAGGCTGAGGCATTCTTCAGTTTAGCATGAGAAAAGATCCCTTGCAGGCTGGCAAAGGCAAGTCCCAGAGCTGCAGAGAGCAGCAGCAGGAATAGAGGCCAAGCTGTCCGCGGTTCCTGCAGAGGGAGAACCTTGACAAGGACTTGTGGGACTGACCATGCACAAAAGAGGATGAAGAAGAAGAAGAAGAAGAAGAAGAAGAAGAAGAGGAAGAAGAGGAAGAAGAGGTGAGTGGTACCGTGGCATCTCTTCCAAAGCGTGACATGTAGCGATGACGAGCAGACTTTTTGCCTTCCACAACTTGTTTGGCTGCTGTGTTTCTTGGCCAGGGATGCATGAGAAGCGCTCTGGTCCCTGCCAGGCGCTTGTGTTAGCTGCAGGGAGAGCTGAGAAGTGGCAACTGCGGCTGCCAGCATGGTGGAGCATGAGCAGCCGGCTCCCAGGCCAAATGGCCCAAAGAAATGGTGGCAAGGGGCGGTGCTGAGAACTGCAGAGGAAGGCAAAAAACCGCCGGGGACCAGTGCCAATGTGCCCCAGGGGAAAAAGTTCCTTGCTGAGCCCAGTGCTGGCCATGGGCTGTTCCCTGAGCATGTGAGCCAGACCTGGCTCCTTGTCCCACAGGCTGCTCATGCTTGCCAGGAGCTGCCCAAGCCCTATCCTCCCTTGAGCTGGAGCTATCTGGCGGACTTGCCAGAGTGCCCAAGTGCCTCTGAGCTGATAGACCTTGTGGGCAAGAATCCTTGCTGTCCCTGTGTAGGACACCAGTGGGTGTTCCAAAGCACTGCAAGGCCTTGCAAGCCCTTGCAAGCCCTCGACATCCTATCTCTTACGGCTCCTGAGCGTCTGTGCAGTGCTCCTCAAGAAGGAATTGCCTTGGTCTTGCCACTGCTATCCAGTTGAAAAGGATTTGCATCCATGAGCCGAGCTTGGAAGGTGGCCCTGCCAGCAGATTGTCTTGCAGCGGAGAACCTCCAGCAGCCTCCTGCAAGGTTTTCTTCCCTCAGCCCCTGGCCTGTGATTCCAGCAGCTCCTCAAGTGCTTCCTGTCAGATGTGCTGGGGCTGCCCCCGGGCCAGCTCTGGCAGTGGACACGGGAGGCTGCTCCTCTGGATCCTGCGTGGGGCCTTGTGACCACTGCGTTGCCGGGTGCTGGCATTGTGACATGGGGGTGACACAGCCGCATATGTGCAGCCCTTTGGAGGAAGCCTTTGGGGTGCTGGCTCCAAATCAGTCCCTGTACCTACAAAATAGGGGAGTAAGCAACCTAATAGAGTCCCTTTTTTGCAAAAAGACAGTGTAGATTTGTTGCCAGTGCAGCCTTCCTTCCAGTAGCAATACTGCCTGTAGTATCATGTATGGAGGCCTCAGGGCTCGCTCAGGGCTTGTCACGCAGAACTGCAGGCCTGACAGAGCAGAACTGCTCTCCTCTCCTCTCCTCTCCTCTCCTCCCCTCTCCTCTCCTCTCTTCTCCTCTTCTCTTCTCTCCTGTCCGCCAGTCCAATAACTAAGAGACTGTTTGCCTGAAAGGACAGAGGGTTTTCAGTTCCAAAATCAATGTCAAGGACACAGAACACAATGAATTTTATTTTATTTTGTTGTTAATTTATTAATTTTCTTGATTTTATGTTAATTCCTGTTATGTTATTTCATGTCATTTTTTTTCCCTTTGTGACTCTGTTTCAGAACCCAGGCTCACAAGCATTAGCTCAAGCCCAAGTGTAGCCAGGAGTAGGCTGAGGCATTCTTCAGTTTAGCATGAGAAAAGATCCCTTGCAGGCTGGCAAAGGCAAGTCCCAGAGCTGCAGAGAGCAGCAGCAGGAATAGAGGCCAAGCTGTCCGCGGTTCCTGCAGAGGGAGAACCTTGACAAGGACTTGTGGGACTGACCATGCACAAAAGAGGAGGAAGAAGAAGAAGAAGAAGAAGAAGAAGAAGAGGAAGAAGTGGTGAGTGGTACCGTGGCATCTCTTCCAAAGCGTGACATGTAGCGATGACGAGCCGACTTTTTGCCTTCCACAACTTGTTTGGCTGCTGTGCTTCTTGGGCAGGGATGCATGAGAAGCGCTCTGGTCCCTGCCAGGCGCTTGTGTTAGCTGCAGGGAGAGCTGAGAAGTGGCAGCTGCGGCTGCCAGCATGGTGGAGCATGAGCAGCCGGCTCCCAGGCCAAATGGCCCAAAGAAATGGTGGCAAGGGGTGGTGCTGAGAACTGCAGAGGAAGGCAAAAAACCGCCGGGGACCAGTGCCAATGTGCCCCAGGGGAAAAAGTTCCTTGCTGAGCCCAGTGCTGGCCATGGGCTGTTCCCTGAGCATGTGAGCCAGACCTGGCTCCTTGTCCCACAGGCTGCTCATGCTTCCCAGGAGCTGCCCAAGCCCTATCCTCCCTTGAGCTGGAGCTATGGCGCGGACTTGCCAGAGTGCCCAAGTGCCTCTGAGCTGATAGACCTTGTGGGCAAGAATCCTTGCTGTCCCTGTGTAGGACACCAGTGGCTGTTCCAAAGCACTGCAAGGCCTTGCAAGCCCTTGCAAGCCCTCGACGTCCTATCTCTTACGGCTCCTGAGCGTTGCTCTGTAGGAGATGAGGATGGTGAGCTGTGCAGTGCTCCTCAAGAAGGAATTGCCTTGGTCTTGCCACTGCTATCCAGTTGAAAAGGATTTGCATCCATGAGCCGAGCTTGGAAGGTGGCCCTGCCAGCAGATTGTCTTGCAGCGGAGAACCTCCAGCAGCCTCATGCAAGGTTTTCTTCCCTCAGCCCCTGGCCTGTGATTCCAGCAGCTCCTCAAGTGCTTCCTGTGAGATGTGCTGGGGCTGCCCCCGGGCCAGCTCTGGCAGTGGACACGGGAGGCTGCTCCTCTGGATCCTGCGTGGGGCCTGGTGACCACTGCGTTGCCGGGTGCTGGCATTGTGACATGGGGGTGACACAGCCGCATATGTGCAGCCCTTTGGAGGAAGCCTTTGGGGTGCTGGCTCCAAATCAGTCCCTGTACCTACAAAATAGGGGAGTAAGCAACCTAACAGAGTCCCTTTTTTGCAAAAAGACAGTGTGGATTTGTTGCCAGTGCAGCCTTCCTTCCAGTAGCAATACTGCCTGTAGTATCATGTATGGAGGCCTCAGGGCTCGCTCAGGGCTTGTCACGCAGAACTGCAGGCCTGACAGAGCAGAACTGCTCTCCTCTCCTCTCCTCTCCTCTCCTCTCCTCTCCTCTCCTCTCCTCTCCTCTCCTCTCCTCTCCTCTCCTCTCCTCTTCTCTTCTCTCCTGTCCGCCAGTCCAATATCTAAGAGACTGTTTGCCTGAAAGGACAGAGGGTTTTCAGTTCCAAAATCAATGTCAAGGACACAGAACACAATGAATTTTATTTTATTTTGTTGTTAATTTATTAATTTTCTTGATTTTATGTTAATTCATGTTATGTTATTTCATGTCATTTTTTTTCCCTTTGTGACTCTGTTTCAGAACCCAGGCTCACAAGCATTAGCTCAAGCCCAAGTGTAGCCAGGAGTAGGCTGAGGCATTCTTCAGTTTAGCCTGAGAAAAGATCCCTTGCAGGCTGGCAAAGGCAAGTCCCAGAGCTGCAGAGAGCAGCAGCAGGAATAGAGGCCAAGCTGTCCGCGGTTCCTGCAGAGGGAGAACCTTGACAAGGAGTTGTGGGACTGACCATGCACAAAAGAGGAGGAAGAAGAAGAAGAAGAAGAAGAAGAAGAGGAAGAAGAGGAAGAAGAGGTGAGTGGTACCGTGGCATCTCTTCCAAAGCGTGACATGTAGCGATGACGAGCAGACTTTTTGCCTTCCACAACTTGTTTGGCTGCTGTGCTTCTTGGGCAGGGATGCATGAGAAGCGCTCTGGTCCCTGCCAGGCGCTTGTGTTAGCTGCAGGGAGAGCTGAGAAGTGGCAGCTGCGGCTGCCAGCATGGTGGAGCATGAGCAGCCGGCTCCCAGGCCAAATGGCCCAAAGAAATGGTGGCAAGGGGCGGTGCTGAGAACTGCAGAGGAAGGCAAAAAACCGCCGGGGACCAGTGCCAATGTGCCCCAGGGGAAAAAGTTCCTTGCTGAGCCCAGTGCTGGCCATGGGCTGTTCCCTGAGCATGTGAGCCAGACCTGGCTCCTTGTCCCACAGGCTGCTCATGCTTGCCAGGAGCTGCCCAAGCCCTATCCTCCCTTGAGCTGGAGCTATCTGGCGGACTTGCCAGAGTGCCCAAGTGCCTCTGAGCTGATAGACCTTGTGGGCAAGAATCCTTGCTGTCCCTGTGTAGGACACCAGTGGCTGTTCCAAAGCACTGCAAGGCCTTGCAAGCCCTTGCAAGCCCTCGACGTCCTATCTCTTACGGCTCCTGAGCGTTGCTCTGTAGGAGATGAGGATGGTGAGCTGTGCAGTGCTCCTCAAGAAGGAATTGCCTTGGTCTTGCCACTGCTATCCAGTTGAAAAGGATTTGCATCCATGAGCCGAGCTTGGAAGGTGGCCCTGCCAGCAGATTGTCTTGCAGCGGAGAACCTCCAGCAGCCTCATGCAAGGTTTTCTTCCCTCAGCCCCTGGCCTGTGATTCCAGCAGCTCCTCAAGTGCTTCCTGTGAGATGTGCTGGGGCTGCCCCCGGGCCAGCTCTGGCAGTGGACACGGGAGGCTGCTCCTCTGGATCCTGCGTGGGGCCTGGTGACCACTGCGTTGCCGGGTGCTGGCATTGTGACATGGGGGTGACACAGCCGCATATGTGCAGCCCTTTGGAGGAAGCCTTTGGGGTGCTGGCTCCAAATCAGTCCCTGTACCTACAAAATAGGGGAGTAAGCAACCTAACAGAGTCCCTTTTTTGCAAAAAGACAGTGTGGATTTGTTGCCAGTGCAGCCTTCCTTCCAGTAGCAATACTGCCTGTAGTATCATGTATGGAGGCCTCAGGGCTCGCTCAGGGCTTGTCACGCAGAACTGCAGGCCTGACAGAGCAGAACTGCTCTCCTCTCCTCTCCTCTCCTCTCCTCTCCTCTCCTCTCCTGTCCTCTCCTCTCCTCTCCTCTTCTCTTCTCTCCTGTCCGCCAGTCCAATATCTAAGAGACTGTTTGCCTGAAAGGACAGAGGGTTTTCAGTTCCAAAATCAATGTCAAGGACACAGAACACAATGAATTTTATTTTATTTTGTTGTTAATTTATTAATTTTCTTGATTTTATGTTAATTCATGTTATGTTATTTCATGTCATTTTTTTTCCCTTTGTGACTCTGTTTCAGAACCCAGGCTCACAAGCATTAGCTCAAGCCCAAGTGTAGCCAGGAGTAGGCTGAGGCATTCTTCAGGTTAGCATGAGAAAAGATCCCTTGCAGGCTGGCAAAGACAAGTCCCAGAGCTGCAGAGAGCAGCAGCAGGAATAGAGGCCAAGCTGTCCGCGGTTCCTGCAGAGGGAGAACCTTGACAAGGAGTTGTGGGACTGACCATGCACAAAAGAGGAGGAAGAAGAAGAAGAAGAAGAAGAAGAAGAGGAAGAAGAGGAAGAAGAGGTGAGTGGTACCGTGGCATCTCTTCCAAAGCGTGACATGTAGCGATGACGAGCAGACTTTTTGCCTTCCACAACTTGTTTGGCTGCTGTGCTTCTTGGGCAGGGATGCATGAGAAGCGCTCTGGTCCCTGCCAGGCGCTTGTGTTAGCTGCAGGGAGAGCTGAGAAGTGGCAGCTGCGGCTGCCAGCATGGTGGAGCATGAGCAGCCGGCTCCCAGGCCAAATGGCCCAAAGAAATGGTGGCAAGGGGCGGTGCTGAGAACTGCAGAGGAAGGCAAAAAACCGCCGGGGACCAGTGCCAATGTGCCCCAGGGGAAAAAGTTCCTTGCTGAGCCCAGTGCTGGCCATGGGCTGTTCCCTGAGCATGTGAGCCAGACCTGGCTCCTTGTCCCACAGGCTGCTCATGCTTGCCAGGAGCTGCCCAAGCCCTATCCTCCCTTGAGCTGGAGCTATCTGGCGGACTTGCCAGAGTGCCCAAGTGCCTCTGAGCTGATAGACCTTGTGGGCAAGAATCCTTGCTGTCCCTGTGTAGGACACCAGTGGGTGTTCCAAAGCACTGCAAGGCCTTGCAAGCCCTTGCAAGCCCTCGACGTCCTATCTCTTACGGCTCCTGAGCGTTGCTCTGTAGGAGATGAGGATGGTGAGCTGTGCAGTGCTCCTCAAGAAGGAATTGCCTTGGTCTTGCCACTGCTATCCAGTTGAAAAGGATTTGCATCCATGAGCCGAGCTTGGAAGGTGGCCCTGCCAGCAGATTGTCTTGCAGCGGAGAACCTCCAGCAGCCTCATGCAAGGTTTTCTTCCCTCAGCCCCTGGCCTGTGATTCCAGCAGCTCCTCAAGTGCTTCCTGTCAGATGTGCTGGGGCTGCCCCCGGGCCAGCTCTGGCAGTGGACACGGGAGGCTGCTCCTCTGGATCCTGCGTGGGGCCTGGTGACCACTGCGTTGCCGGGTGCTGGCATTGTGACATGGGGGTGACACAGCCGCATATGTGCAGCCCTTTGGAGGAAGCCTTTGGGGTGCTGGCTCCAAATCAGTCCCTGTACCTACAAAATAGGGGAGTAAGCAACCTAATAGAGTCCCTTTTTTGCAAAAAGACAGTGTGGATTTGTTGCCAGTGCAGCCTTCCTTCCAGTAGCAATACTGCCTGTAGTATCATGTATGGAGGCCTCAGGGCTCGCTCAGGGCTTGTCACGCAGAACTGCAGGCCTGACAGAGCAGAACTGCTCTCCTCTCCTCTCCTCTCCTCTCCTCTCCTCTCCTCTCCTCTCCTCTCCTCTCCTCTCCTCTCCTGTCCTCTCCTCTCCTCTTCTCTCCTGTCCGCCAGTCCAATATCTAAGAGACTGTTTGCCTGAAAGGACAGAGGGTTTTCAGTTCCAAAATCAATGTCAAGGACACATAACACAATGAATTTTATTTTATTTTGTTGTTAATTTATTAATTTTCTTGATTTTATGTTAATTCATGTTATGTTATTTCATGTCATTTTTTTTCCCTTTGTGACTCTGTTTCAGAACCCAGGCTCACAAGCATTAGCTCAAGCCCAAGTGTAGCCAGGAGTAGGCTGAGGCATTCTTCAGTTTAGCCTGAGAAAAGATCCCTTGCAGGCTGGCAAAGGCAAGTCCCAGAGCTACAGAGAGCAGCAGCAGGAATAGAGGCCAAGCTGTCCGCGGTTCCTGCAGAGGGAGAACCTTGACAAGGAGTTGTGGGACTGACCATGCACAAAAGTGGAAGAAGAAGAAGAAGAAGAAGAAGAAGAAGAAGAAGAAGAAGAGGAAGAAGAGGAGGAAGATGTGAGCGGTACCGTGGCATCTCTTCCAAAGCGTGACATGTAGCGATGACGAGCAGACTTTTTGCCTTCCACAACTTGTTTGGCTGCTGTGCTTCTTGGGCAGGGATGCATGAGAAGCGCTCTGGTCCCTGCCAGGCGCTTGTGTTAGCTGCAGGGAGAGCTGAGAAGTGGCAGCTGCGGCTGCCAGCATGGTGGAGCATGAGCAGCCGGCTCCCAGGCCAAATGGCCCAAAGAAATGGTGGCAAGGGGCGGTGCTGAGAACTGCAGAGGAAGGCAAAAAACCGCCGGGGACCAGTGCCAATGTGCCCCAGGGGAAAAAGTTCCTTGCTGAGCCCAGTGCTGGCCATGGGCTGTTCCCTGAGCATGTGAGCCAGACCTGGCTCCTTGTCCCACAGGCTGCTCATGCTTGCCAGGAGCTGCCCAAGCCCTATCCTCCCTTGAGCTGGAGCTATCTGGCGGACTTGCCAGAGTGCCCAAGTGCCTCTGAGCTGATAGACCTTGTGGGCAAGAATCCTTGCTGTCCCTGTGTAGGACACCAGTGGGTGTTCCAAAGCACTGCAAGGCCTTGCAAGCCCTTGCAAGCCCTCGACGTCCTATCTCTTACGGCTCCTGAGCGTTGCTCTGTAGGAGATGAGGATGGTGAGCTGTGCAGTGCTCCTCAAGAAGGAATTGCCTTGGTCTTGCCACTGCTATCCAGTTGAAAAGGATTTGCATCCATGAGCCGAGCTTGGAAGGTGGCCCTGCCAGCAGATTGTCTTGCAGCGGAGAACCTCCAGCAGCCTCATGCAAGGTTTTCTTCCCTCAGCCCCTGGCCTGTGATTCCAGCAGCTCCTCAAGTGCTTCCTGTGAGATGTGCTGGGGCTTCCCCCGGGCCAGCTCTGGCAGTGGACACGGGAGGCTGCTCCTCTGGATCCTGCGTGGGGCCTGGTGACCACTGCGTTGCCGGGTGCTGGCATTGTGACATGGGGGTGACACAGCCGCATATGTGCAGCCCTTTGGAGGAAGCCTTTGGGGTGCTGGCTCCAAATCAGTCCCTGTACCTACAAAATAGGGGAGTAAGCAACCTAACAGAGTCCCTTTTTTGCAAAAAGACAGTGTGGATTTGTTGCCAGTGCAGCCTTCCTTCCAGTAGCAATACTGCCTGTAGTATCATGTATGGAGGCCTCAGGGCTCGCTCAGGGCTTGTCACGCAGAACTGCAGGCCTGACAGAGCAGAACTGCTCTCCTCTCCTCTCCTCTCCTCTCCTCTCCTCTCCTCTCCTCTCCTGTCCTCTCCTCTCCTCTCCTCTCCTCTCCTCTCCTGTCCGCCAGTCCAATATCTAAGAGACTGTTTGCCTGAAAGGACAGAGGGTTTTCAGTTCCAAAATCAATGTCAAGGACACAGAACACAATGAATTTTATTTTATTTTGTTGTTAATTTATTAATTTTCTTGATTTTATGTTAATTCATGTTATGTTATTTCATGTCATTTTTTTTCCCTTTGTGACTCTGTTTCAGAACCCAGGCTCACAAGCATTAGCTCAAGCCCAAGTGTAGCCAGGAGTAGGCTGAGGCATTCTTCAGTTAAGCATGAGAAAAGATCCCTTGCAGGCTGGCAAAGGCAAGTCCCAGAGCTGCAGAGAGCAGCAGCAGGAATAGAGGCCAAGCTGTCCGCGGTTCCTGCAGAGGGAGAACCTTGACAAGGAGTTGTGGGACTGACCATGCACAAAAGAGGAGGAAGAAGAAGAAGAAGAAGAAGAAGAAGAAGAGGAAGAAGAGGAAGAAGAGGTGAGTGGTACCGTGGCATCTCTTCCAAAGCGTGACATGTAGCGATGACGAGCAGACTTTTTGCCTTCAACAACTTGTTTGGCTGCTGTGCTTCTTGGGCAGGGATGCATGAGAAGCGCTCTGGTCCCTGCCAGGCGCTTGTGTTAGCTGCAGGGAGAGCTGAGAAGTGGTAGCTGCGGCTGCCAGCATGGTGGAGCATGAGCAGCCGGCTCCCAGGCCAAATGGCCCAAAGAAATGGTGGCAAGGGGCCGTGCTGAGAAGTGCAGAGGAAGGCAAAAAACCGCCGGGGACCAGTGCCAATGTGCCCCAGGGGAAAAAGTTCCTTGCTGAGCCCAGTGCTGGCCATGGGCTGTTCCCTGAGCATGTGAGCCAGACCTGGCTCCTTGTCCCACAGGCTGCTCATGCTTGCCAGGAGCTGCCCAAGCCCTATCCTCCCTTGAGCTGGAGCTATCTGGCGGACTTGCCAGAGCGCCCAAGTGCCTCTGAGCTGATAGACCTTGTGGGCAAGAATCCTTGCTGTCCCTGTGTAGGACACCAGTGGGTGTTCCAAAGCACTGCAAGGCCTTGCAAGCCCTTGCAAGCCCTCGACATCCTATCTCTTACGGCTCCTGAGCGTTGCTGTGTAGGAGATGAGGATGGTGAGCTGTGCAGTGCTCCTCAAGAAGGAATTGCCTTGGTCTTGCCACTGCTATCCAGTTGAAAAGGATTTGCATCCATGAGCCGAGCTTGGAAGGTGGCCCTGCCAGCAGATTGTCTTGCAGCGGAGAACCTCCAGCAGCCTCATGCAAGGTTTTCTTCCCTCAGCCCCTGGCCTGTGATTCCAGCAGCTCCTCAAGTGCTTCCTGTCAGATGTGCTGGGGCTGCCCCCGGGCCAGCTCTGGCAGTGGACACGGGAGGCTGCTCCTCTGGATCCTGCGTGGGGCCTGGTGACCACTGCGTTGCCGGGTGCTGGCATTGTGACATGGGGGTGACACAGCCGCATATGTGCAGCCCTTTGGAGGAAGCCTTTGGGGTGCTGGCTCCAAATCAGTCCCTGTAGCTACAAAATAGGGGAGTAAGCAACCTAATAGAGTCCCTTTTTTGCAAAAAGACAGTGTGGATTTGTTGCCAGTGCAGCCTTCCTTCCAGTAGCAATACTGCCTGTAGTATCATGTATGGAGGCCTCAGGGCTCGCTCAGGGCTTGTCACGCAGAACTGCAGGCCTGACAGAGCAGAACTGCTCTCCTCTCCTCTCCTCTCCTCTCCTCTCCTCTCCTCTCCTCTCCTCTCCTCTCCTCTCCTCTCCTCTCCTCTCCTCTCCTCTCCTCTCCTCTTCTCTCCTGTCTGCCAGTCCAATATCTAAGAGACTGTTTGCCTGAAAGGACAGAGGGTTTTCAGTTCCAAAATCAATGTCAAGGACACATAACACAATGATTTTTTTTTTATTTTGTTGTTAATTTATTAATTTTCTTGATTTTATGTTAATTCATGTGATGTTATTTCATGTCATTTTTTTTCCCTTTGTGACTCTGTTTCAGAACCCAGGCTCACAAGCATTAGCTCAAGCCCAAGTGTAGCCAGGAGTAGGCTGAGGCATTCTTCAGTTTAGCCTGAGAAAAGATCCCTTGCAGGCTGGCAAAGGCAAGTCCCAGAGCTGCAGAGAGCAGCAGCAGGAATAGAGGCCAAGCTGTCCGCGGTTCCTGCAGAGGGAGAACATTGACAAGGAGTTGTGGGACTGACCATGCACAAAAGAGGAAGAAGAAGAAGAAGAAGAAGAAGAAGAAGAAGAAGAGGAAGAAGAGGAAGAAGAGGTGAGTGGTACCGTGGCATCTCTTCCAAAGCGTGACATGTAGCGATGACGAGCAGACTTTTTGCCTTCCACAACTTGTTTGGCTGCTGTGCTTCTTGGGCAGGGATGTATGAGAAGCGCTCTGGTCCCTGCCAGGCGCTTGTGTTAGCTGCAGGGAGAGCTGAGAAGTGGCAGCTGCGGCTGCCAGCATGGTGGAGCGTGAGCAGCCGGCTCCCAGGCCAAATGGCCCAAAGAAATGGTGGCAAGGGGCGGTGCTGAGAACTGCAGAGGAAGGCAAAAAACCGCCGGGGACCAGTGCCAATGTGCCCCAGGGGAAAAAGTTCCTTGCTGAGCCCAGTGCTGGCCATGGGCTGTTCCCTGAGCATGTGAGCCAGACCTGGCTCCTTGTCCCACAGGCTGCTCATGCTTGCCAGGAGCTGCCCAAGCCCTATCCTCCCTTGAGCTGGAGCTATGTCGCGGACTTGCCAGAGTGCCCAAGTGCCTCTGAGCTGATAGACCTTGTGGGCAAGAATCCTTGCTGTCCCTGTGTAGGACACCAGTGGGTGTTCCAAAGCACTGCAAGCCCTTGCAAGCCCTTGCAAGCCCTCGACATCCTATCTCTTACGGCTCCTGAGCGTTGCTCTGTAGGAGATGAGGATGGTGAGCTGTGCAGTGCTCCTCAAGAAGGAATTGCCTTGGTCTTGCCACTGCTATCCAGTTGAAAAGGATTTGCATCCATGAGCCGAGCTTGGAAGGTGGCCCTGCCAGCAGATTGTCTTGCAGCGGAGAACCTCCAGCAGCCTCATGCAAGGTTTTCTTCCCTCAGCCCCTGGCCTGTGATTCCAGCAGCTCCTCAAGTGCTTCCTGTGAGATGTGCTGGGGCTGCCCCCGGGCCAGCTCTGGCAGTGGACACGGGAGGCTGCTCCTCTGGATCCTGCGTGGGGCCTGGTGACCACTGCGTTGCCGGGTGCTGGCATTGTGACATGGGGGTGACACAGCCGCATATGTGCAGCCCTTTGGAGGAAGCCTTTGGGGTGCTGTCTCCAAATCAGTCCCTGTACCTACAAAATAGGGGAGTAAGCAACCTAATAGAGTCCCTTTTTTGCAAAAAGACAGTGTGGATTTGTTGCCAGTGCAGCCTTCCTTCCAGTAGCAATACTGCCTGTAGTATCATGTCTGGAGGCCTCAGGGCTCGCTCAGGGCTTGTCACGCAGAACTGCAGGCCTGACAGAGCAGAACTGCTCTCCTCTCCTCTCCTCTCCTCTCCTCTCCTCTCCTCTCCTCTCCTCTCCTCTTCTCTCCTGTCCGCCAGTCCAATATCTAAGAGACTGTTTGCCTGAAAGGACAGAGGGTTTTCAGTTCCAAAATCAATGTCAAGGACACATAACACAATGAATTTTATTTTATTTTGTTGTTAGTTTATTAATTTTCTTGATTTTATGTTAATTCATGTTATGTTATTTCATGTCATTTTTTTCCCTTTGTGACTCTGTTTCAGAACCCAGGCTCACAAGCATTAGCTCAAGCCCAAGTGTAGCCAGGAGTAGGCTGAGGCATTCTTCAGTTTAGCCTGAGAAAAGATCCCTTGCAGGCTGGCAAAGGCAAGTCCCAGAGCTGCAGAGAGCAGCAGCAGGAATAGAGGCCAAGCTGTCCGCGGTTCCTGCAGAGGGAGAACCTTGACAAGGACTTGTGGGACTGACCATGCACAAAAGAGGAGGAAGAAGAAGAAGAAGAAGAAGAAGAAGAAGAAGAGGAAGAAGAGGAAGAAGAGGTGAGTGGTACCGTGGCATGTCTTCCAAAGCGTGACATGTAGCGATGACGAGCAGACTTTTTGCCTTCCACAACTTGTTTGGCTGCTGTGCTTCTTGGGCAGGGATGCATGAGAAGCGCTCTGGTCCCTGCCAGGCGCTTGTGTTACCTGCAGGGAGAGCTGAGAAGTGGCAGCTGCGGCTGCCAGCATGGTGGAGCATGAGCAGCCGGCTCCCAGGCCAAATGGCCCAAAGAAATGGTGGCAAGGGGCGGTGCTGAGAACTGCAGAGGAAGGCAAAAAACCGCCGGGGACCAGTGCCAATGTGCCCCAGGGGAAAAAGTTCCTTGCTGAGCCCAGTGCTGGCCATGGGCTGTTCCCTGAGCATGTGAGCCAGACCTGGCTCCTTGTCCCACAGGCTGCTCATGCTTGCCAGGAGCTGCCCAAGCCCTATCCTCCCTTGAGCTGGAGCTATCTGGCGGACTTGCCAGAGTGCCCAAGTGCCTCTGAGCTGATAGACCTTGTGGGCAAGAATCCTTGCTGTCCCTGTGTAGGACACCAGTGGGTGTTCCAAAGCACTGCAAGGCCTTGCAAGCCCTTGCAAGCCCTCGACATCCTATCTCTTACGGCTCCTGAGCGTTGCTGTGTAGGAGATGAGGATGGTTAGCTCTGCAGTGCTCCTCAAGAAGGAATTGCCTTGGTCTTGCCACTGCTATCCAGTTGAAAAGGATTTGCATCCATGAGCCGAGCTTGGAAGGTGGCCCTGCCAGCAGATTGTCTTGCAGCGGAGAACCTCCAGCAGCCTCATGCAAGGTTTTCTTCCCTCAGCCCCTGGCCTGTGATTCCAGCAGCTCCTCAAGTGCTTCCTGTGAGATGTGCTGGGGCTGCCCCCGGGCCAGCTCTGGCAGTGGACACGGGAGGCTGCTCCTCTGGATCCTGCGTGGGGCCTGGTGACCACTGCGTTGCTGGGTGCTGGCATTGTGACATGGGGGTGACACAGCCGCATATGTGCAGCCCTTTGGAGGAAGCCTTTGGGGTGCTGGCTCCAAATCAGTCCCTGTACCTACAAAATAGGGGAGTAAGCAACCTAATAGAGTCCCTTTTTTGCAAAAAGACAGTGTGGATTTGTTGCCAGTGCAGCCTTCCTTCCAGTAGCAATACTGCCTGTAGTATCATGTCTGGAGGCCTCAGGGCTCGCTCAGGGCTTGTCACGCAGAACTGCAGGCCTGACAGAGCAGAACTGCTCTCCTCTCCTCTCCTCTCCTCTCCTCTCCTCTCCTCTCCTCTCCTCTCCTCTCCTCTCCTCTCCTCTCCTGTCCGCCAGTCCAATATCTAAGAGACTGTTTGCCTGAAAGGACAGAGGGTTTTCAGTTCCAAAATCAATGTCAAGGACACAGAACACAATGAATTTTATTTTATTTTGTTGTTAATTTATTAATTTTCTTGATTTTATGTTAATTCATGTTATGTTATTTCATGTCATTTTTTTTCCCTTTGTGACTCTGTTTCAGAACCCAGGCTCACAAGCATTAGCTCAAGCCCAAGTGTAGCCAGGAGTAGGCTGAGGCATTCTTCAGTTTAGCCTGAGAAAAGATCCCTTGCAGGCTGGCAAAGGCAAGTCCCAGAGCTGCAGAGAGCAGCAGCAGGAATAGAGGTCAAGCTGTCCGCGGTTCCTGCAGAGGGAGAACCTTGACAAGGACTTGTGGGACTGACCATGCACAAAAGAGGAGGAAGAAGAAGAAGAAGAAGAAGAAGAAGAAGAAGAGGAAGTAGAGGAAGAAGAGGTGAGTGGTACCGTGGCATCTCTTCCAAAGCGTGACATGTAGCGATGACGAGCAGACTTTTTGCCTTCCACAACTTGTTTGGCTGCTGTGCTTCTTGGGCAGGGATGCATGAGAAGTGCTCTGGTCCCTGCCAGGTGCTTGTGTTAGCTGCAGGGAGAGCTGAGAAGTGGCAGCTGCGGCTGCCAGCATGGTGGAGCATGAGCAGCCGGCTCCCAGGCCAAATGGCCCAAAGAAATGGTGGCAAGGGGCGGTGCTGAGAACTGCAGAGGAAGGCAAAAAACCGCCGGGGACCAGTGCCAATGTGCCCCAGGGGAAAAAGTTCCTTGCTGAGCCCAGTGCTGGCCATGGGCTGTTCCCTGAGCATGTGAGCCAGACCTGGCTCCTTGTCCCACAGGCTGCTCATGCTTGCCAGGAGCTGCCCAAGCCCTATCCTCCCTTGAGCTGGAGCTATCTGGCGGACTTGCCAGAGCGCCCAAGTGCCTCTGAGCTGATAGACCTTGTGGGCAAGAATCCTTGCTGTCCCTGTGTAGGACACCAGTGGGTGTTCCAAAGCACTGCAAGGCCTTGCAAGCCCTTGCAAGCCCTCGACATCCTATCTCTTACGGCTCCTGAGCGTTGCTGTGTAGGAGATGAGGATGGTGAGCTGTGCAGTGCTCCTCAAGAAGGAATTGCCTTGGTCTTGCCACTGCTATCCAGTTGAAAAGGATTTGCATCCATGAGCCGAGCTTGGAAGGTGGCCCTGCCAGCAGATTGTCTTGCAGCGGAGAACCTCCAGCAGCCTCATGCAAGGTTTTCTTCCCTCAGCCCCTGGCCTGTGATTCCAGCAGCTCCTCAAGTGCTTCCTGTCAGATGTGCTGGGGCTGCCCCCGGGCCAGCTCTGGCAGTGGACACGGGAGGCTGCTCCTCTGGATCCTGCGTGGGGCCTGGTGACCACTGCGTTGCCGGGTGCTGGCATTGTGACATGGGGGTGACACAGCCGCATATGTGCAGCCCTTTGGAGGAAGCCTTTGGGGTGCTGGCTCCAAATCAGTCCCTGTAGCTACAAAATAGGGGAGTAAGCAACCTAATAGAGTCCCTTTTTTGCAAAAAGACAGTGTGGATTTGTTGCCAGTGCAGCCTTCCTTCCAGTAGCAATACTGCCTGTAGTATCATGTATGGAGGCCTCAGGGCTCGCTCAGGGCTTGTCACGCAGAACTGCAGGCCTGACAGAGCAGAACTGCTCTCCTCTCCTCTCCTCTCCTCTCCTCTCCTCTCCTCTCCTCTCCTCTCCTCTCCTCTCCTCTCCTCTCCTCTCCTCTCCTCTTCTCTCCTGTCTGCCAGTCCAATATCTAAGAGACTGTTTGCCTGAAAGGACAGAGGGTTTTCAGTTCCAAAATCAATGTCAAGGACACATAACACAATGATTTTTTTTTTATTTTGTTGTTAATTTATTAATTTTCTTGATTTTATGTTAATTCATGTGATGTTATTTCATGTCATTTTTTTTCCCTTTGTGACTCTGTTTCAGAACCCAGGCTCACAAGCATTAGCTCAAGCCCAAGTGTAGCCAGGAGTAGGCTGAGGCATTCTTCAGTTTAGCCTGAGAAAAGATCCCTTGCAGGCTGGCAAAGGCAAGTCCCAGAGCTGCAGAGAGCAGCAGCAGGAATAGAGGCCAAGCTGTCCGCGGTTCCTGCAGAGGGAGAACATTGACAAGGAGTTGTGGGACTGACCATGCACAAAAGAGGAAGAAGAAGAAGAAGAAGAAGAAGAAGAAGAAGAAGAGGAAGAAGAGGAAGAAGAGGTGAGTGGTACCGTGGCATCTCTTCCAAAGCGTGACATGTAGCGATGACGAGCAGACTTTTTGCCTTCCACAACTTGTTTGGCTGCTGTGCTTCTTGGGCAGGGATGTATGAGAAGCGCTCTGGTCCCTGCCAGGCGCTTGTGTTAGCTGCAGGGAGAGCTGAGAAGTGGCAGCTGCGGCTGCCAGCATGGTGGAGCGTGAGCAGCCGGCTCCCAGGCCAAATGGCCCAAAGAAATGGTGGCAAGGGGCGGTGCTGAGAACTGCAGAGGAAGGCAAAAAACCGCCGGGGACCAGTGCCAATGTGCCCCAGGGGAAAAAGTTCCTTGCTGAGCCCAGTGCTGGCCATGGGCTGTTCCCTGAGCATGTGAGCCAGACCTGGCTCCTTGTCCCACAGGCTGCTCATGCTTGCCAGGAGCTGCCCAAGCCCTATCCTCCCTTGAGCTGGAGCTATGTCGCGGACTTGCCAGAGTGCCCAAGTGCCTCTGAGCTGATAGACCTTGTGGGCAAGAATCCTTGCTGTCCCTGTGTAGGACACCAGTGGGTGTTCCAAAGCACTGCAAGGCCTTGCAAGCCCTTGCAAGCCCTCGACATCCTATCTCTTACGGCTCCTGAGCGTTGCTGTGTAGGAGATGAGGATGGTTAGCTCTGCAGTGCTCCTCAAGAAGGAATTGCCTTGGTCTTGCCACTGCTATCCAGTTGAAAAGGATTTGCATCCATGAGCCGAGCTTGGAAGGTGGCCCTGCCAGCAGATTGTCTTGCAGCGGAGAACCTCCAGCAGCCTCATGCAAGGTTTTCTTCCCTCAGCCCCTGGCCTGTGATTCCAGCAGCTCCTCAAGTGCTTCCTGTGAGATGTGCTGGGGCTGCCCCCGGGCCAGCTCTGGCAGTGGACACGGGAGGCTGCTCCTCTGGATCCTGCGTGGGGCCTGGTGACCACTGCGTTGCTGGGTGCTGGCATTGTGACATGGGGGTGACACAGCCGCATATGTGCAGCCCTTTGGAGGAAGCCTTTGGGGTGCTGGCTCCAAATCAGTCCCTGTACCTACAAAATAGGGGAGTAAGCAACCTAATAGAGTCCCTTTTTTGCAAAAAGACAGTGTGGATTTGTTGCCAGTGCAGCCTTCCTTCCAGTAGCAATACTGCCTGTAGTATCATGTCTGGAGGCCTCAGGGCTCGCTCAGGGCTTGTCACGCAGAACTGCAGGCCTGACAGAGCAGAACTGCTCTCCTCTCCTCTCCTCTCCTCTCCTCTCCTCTCCTCTCCTCTCCTCTCCTCTCCTCTCCTCTCCTCTCCTCTCCTGTCCGCCAGTCCAATATCTAAGAGACTGTTTGCCTGAAAGGACAGAGGGTTTTCAGTTCCAAAATCAATGTCAAGGACACAGAACACAATGAATTTTATTTTATTTTGTTGTTAATTTATTAATTTTCTTGATTTTATGTTAATTCATGTTATGTTATTTCATGTCATTTTTTTTCCCTTTGTGACTCTGTTTCAGAACCCAGGCTCACAAGCATTAGCTCAAGCCCAAGTGTAGCCAGGAGTAGGCTGAGGCATTCTTCAGTTTAGCCTGAGAAAAGATCCCTTGCAGGCTGGCAAAGGCAAGTCCCAGAGCTGCAGAGAGCAGCAGCAGGAATAGAGGTCAAGCTGTCCGCGGTTCCTGCAGAGGGAGAACCTTGACAAGGACTTGTGGGACTGACCATGCACAAAAGAGGAGGAAGAAGAAGAAGAAGAAGAAGAAGAAGAAGAAGAGGAAGTAGAGGAAGAAGAGGTGAGTGGTACCGTGGCATCTCTTCCAAAGCGTGACATGTAGCGATGACGAGCAGACTTTTTGCCTTCCACAACTTGTTTGGCTGCTGTGCTTCTTGGGCAGGGATGCATGAGAAGTGCTCTGGTCCCTGCCAGGTGCTTGTGTTAGCTGCAGGGAGAGCTGAGAAGTGGCAGCTGCGGCTGCCAGCATGGTGGAGCATGAGCAGCCGGCTCCCAGGCCAAATGGCCCAAAGAAATGGTGGCAAGGGGCGGTGCTGAGAACTGCAGAGGAAGGCAAAAAACCGCCGGGGACCAGTGCCAATGTGCCCCAGGGGAAAAAGTTCCTTGCTGAGCCCAGTGCTGGCCATGGGCTGTTCCCTGAGCATGTGAGCCAGACCTGGCTCCTTGTCCCACAGGCTGCTCATGCTTGCCAGGAGCTGCCCAAGCCCTATCCTCCCTTGAGCTGGAGCTATCTGGCGGACTTGCCAGAGTGCCCAAGTGCCTCTGAGCTGATAGACCTTGTGGGCAAGAATCCTTGCTGTCCCTGTGTAGGACACCAGTGGGTGTTCCAAAGCACTGCAAGCCCTTGCAAGCCCTTGCAAGGCCTCGACATCCTATCTCTTACGGCTCCTGAGCGTTGCTCTGTAGGAGATGAGGATGATGAGCTGTGCAGTGCTCCTCAAGAAGGAATTGCCTTGGTCTTGCCACTGCTATCCAGTTGAAAAGGATTTGCATCCATGAGCCGAGCTTGGAAGGTGGCCCTGCCAGCAGATTGTCTTGCAGCGGAGAACCTCCAGCAGCCTCATGCAAGGTTTTCTTCCCTCAGCCCCTGGCCTGTGATTCCAGCAGCTCCTCAAGTGCTTCCTGTCAGATGTGCTGGGGCTGCCCCCGGGCCAGCTCTGGCAGTGGACACGGGAGGCTGCTCCTCTGGATCCTGCGTGGGGCCTGGTGACCACTGCGTTGCCGGGTGCTGGCATTGTGACATGGGGGTGACACAGCCGCATATGTGCAGCCCTTTGGAGGAAGCCTTTGGGGTGCTGGCTCCAAATCAGTCCCTGTACCTACAAAACAGGGGAGTAAGCAACCTAACAGAGTCCCTTTTTTGCAAAAAGACAGTGTGGATTTGTTGCCAGTGCAGCCTTCCTTCCAGTAGCAATACTGCCTGTAGTATCAGGTATGGAGGCCTCAGGGCTCGCTCAGGGCTTGTCACGCAGAACTGCAGGCCTGACAGAGCAGAACTGCTCTCCTCTCCTCTCCTCTCCTCTCCTCTCCTCTCCTCTCCTCTCCTCTCCTCTCCTATCCTCTCCTCTCCTCTCCTCTCCTCTCCTCTTCTCTTCTCTCCTGTCCGCCAGTCCA
Organism: Caloenas nicobarica; assembly: GCF_036013445.1. Classification (NCBI taxonomy): domain Eukaryota; kingdom Metazoa; phylum Chordata; class Aves; order Columbiformes; family Columbidae; genus Caloenas; species Caloenas nicobarica. The sequence goes on along the minus strand of NC_088252.1, from coordinate 329,622 downwards.
ATATCTAAGAGACTGTTTGCCTGAAAGGACAGAGGGTTTTCAGTTCCAAAATCAATGTCAAGGACACAGAACACAATGAATTTTATTTTATTTTGTTGTTAATTTATTAATTTTCTTGATTTTATGTTAATTCATGTTATGTTATTTCATGTCATTTTTTTTCCCTTTGTGACTCTGTTTCAGAACCCAGGCTCACAAGCATTAGCTCAAGCCCAAGTGTAGCCAGGAGTAGGCTGAGGCATTCTTCAGTTTAGCCTGAGAAAAGATCCCTTGCAGGCTGGCAAAGGCAAGTCCCAGAGCTGCAGAGAGCAGCAGCAGGAATAGAGGCCAAGCTGTCCGCGGTTCCTGCAGAGGGAGAACCTTGACAAGGACTTGTGGGACTGACCATGCACAAAAGAGGAGGAAGAAGAAGAAGAAGAAGAAGAAGAAGAAGAAGAAGAGGAAGAAGAGGAAGAAGAGGTGAGTGGTACCGTGGTATCTCTTCCAAAGCGTGACATGTAGCGATGACGAGCAGACCTTTTGCCTTCCACAAGTTGTTTGGCTGCTGTGCTTCTTGGCCAGGGATGCATGAGAAGCGCTCTGGTCCCTGCCAGGCGCTTGTGTTAGCTGCAGGGAGAGCTGAGAAGTGGCAGCTGCGGCTGCCAGCATGGTGGAGCATGAGCAGCCGGCTCCCAGGCCAAATGGCCCAAAGAAATGGTGGCAAGGGGCCGTGCTGAGAACTGCAGAGGAAGGCAAAAAACCGCCGGGGACCAGTGCCAGTGTGCCCCGGGGGAAAAAGTTCCTTGCTGAGCCCAGTGCTGGCCATGGGCTGTTCCCTGAGCATGTGAGCCAGACCTGGCTCCTTGTCCCACAGGCTGCTCATGCTTGCCAGGAGCTGCCCAAGCCCTATCCTCCCTTGAGCTGGAGCTATCTGGCGGACTTGCCAGAGTGCCCAAGTGCCTCTGAGCTGATAGACCTTGTGGGCAAGAATCCTTGCTGTCCCTGTGTAGGACACCAGTGGGTGTTCCAAAGCACTGCAAGCCCTTGCAAGCCCTTGCAAGCCCTCGACATCCTATCTCTTACGGCTCCTGAGTGTTGCTCTGTAGGAGATGAGGCTGGTGAGCTGTGCAGTGCTCCTCAAGAAGGAATTGCCTTGGTCTTGCCACTGCTATCCAGTTGAAAAGGATTTGCATCCATGAGCCGAGCTTGGAAGGTGGCCCTGCCAGCAGATTGTCTTGCAGCAGAGAACCTCCAGCAGCCTCATGCAAGGTTTTCTTCCCTCAGCCCCTGGCCTGTGATTCCAGCAGCTCCTCAAGTGCTTCCTGTCAGATGTGCTGGGGCTGCCCCCGGGCCAGCTCTGGCAGTGGACACGGGAGGCTGCTCCTCTGGATCCTGCGTGGGGCCTCGTGACCACTGCGTTGCCGGGTGCTGGCATTGTGACATGGGGGTGACACAGCCGCATATGTGCAGCCCTTTGGAGGAAGCCTTTGGGGTGCTGGCTCCAAATCAGTCCCTGTACCTACAAAATAGGGGAGTAAGCAACCTAATAGAGTCCCTTTTTTGCAAAAAGACAGTGTGGATTTGTTGCCAGTGCAGCCTTCCTTCCAGTAGCAATACTGCCTGTAGTATCATGTCTGGAGGCCTCAGGGCTCGCTCAGGGCTTGTCACGCAGAACTGCAGGCCTGACAGAGCAGAACTGCTCTCCTCTCCTCTCCTCTCCTCTCCTCTCCTGTCCTCTCCTCTCCTCTCCTCTTCTCTTCTCTCCTGTCCGCCAGTCCAATATCTAAGAGACTGTTTGCCTGAAAGGACAGAGGGTTTTCAGTTCCAAAATCAATGTCAAGGACACAGAACACAATGAATTTTATTTTATTTTGTTGTTAATTTATTAATTTTCTTGATTTTATGTTAATTCATGTTATGTTATTTCATGTCATTTTTTTTCCCTTTGTGACTCTGTTTCAGAACCCAGGCTCACAAGCATTAGCTCAAGCCCAAGTGTAGCCAGGAGTAGGCTGAGGCATTCTTCAGTTTAGCCTGAGAAAAGATCCCTTGCAGGCTGGCAAAGGCAAGTCCCAGAGCTGCAGAGAGCAGCAGCAGGAATAGAGGCCAAGCTGTCCGCGGTTCCTGCAGAGGGAGAACCTTGACAAGGACTTGTGGGACTGACCATGCACAAAAGAGGAGGAAGAAGAAGAAGAAGAAGAAGAAGAAGAAGAAGAAGAGGAAGAAGAGGAAGAAGAGGTGAGTGGTACCGTGGTATCTCTTCCAAAGCGTGACATGTAGCGATGACGAGCAGACTTTTTGCCTTCCACAACTTGTTTGGCTGCTGTGCTTCTTGGGCAGGGATGTATGAGAAGCGCTCTGGTCCCTGCCAGGCGCTTGTGTTAGCTGCAGGGAGAGCTGAGAAGTGGCAGCTGCGGCTGCCAGCATGGTGGAGCATGAGCAGCCGGCTCCCAGGCCAAATGGCCCAAAGAAATGGTGGCAAGGGGCGGTGCTGAGAACTGCAGAGGAAGGCAAAAAACCGCCGGGGACCAGTGCCAATGTGCCCCAGGGGAAAAAGTTCCTTGCTGAGCTCAGTGCTGGCCATGGGCTGTTCCCTGAGCATGTGAGCCAGACCTGGCTCCTTGTCCCACAGGCTGCTCATGCTTGCCAGGAGCTGCTCAAGCCCTATCCTCCCTTGAGCTGGAGCTATCTGGCGGACTTGCCAGAGTGCCCAAGTGCCTCTGAGCTGATAGACCTTGTGGGCAAGAATCCTTGCTGTCCCTGTGTAGGACACCAGTGGGTGTTCCAAAGCACTGCAAGCCCTTGCAAGCCCTTGCAAGGCCTCGACATCCTATCTCTTACGGCTCCTGAGCGTTGCTCTGTAGGAGATGAGGCTGGTGAGCTGTGCAGTGCTCCTCAAGAAGGAATTGCCTTGGTCTTGCCACTGCTATCCAGTTGAAAAGGATTTGCATCCATGAGCCGAGCTTGGAAGGTGGCCCTGGCAGCAGATTGTCTTGCAGCGGAGAACCTCCAGCAGCCTCATGCAAGGTTTTCTTCCCTCAGCCCCTGGCCTGTGATTCCAGCAGCTCCTCAAGTGCTTCCTGTGAGATGTGCTGGGGCTGCCCCCGGGCCAGCTCTGGCAGTGGACACGGGAGGCTGCTCCTCTGGATCCTGCGTGGGGCCTGGTGACCACTGCGTTGCCGGGTGCTGGCATTGTGACATGGGGGTGACACAGCCGCATATGTGCAGCCCTTTGGAGGAAGCCTTTGGGGTGCTGGCTCCAAATCAGTCCCTGTACCTACAAAATAGGGGAGTAAGCAACCTAACAGAGTCCCTTTTTTGCAAAAAGACAGTGTGGATTTGTTGCCAGTGCAGCCTTCCTTCCAGTAGCAATACTGCCTGTAGTATCATGTCTGGAGGCCTCAGGGCTCGCTCAGGGCTTGTCACGCAGAACTGCAGGCCTGACAGAGCAGAACTGCTCTCCTCTCCTCTCCTCTCCTCTCCTCTCCTCTCCTCTCCTCTCCTCTCCTCTCCTCTCCTCTCCTCTCTTCTCCTCTCCTCTCCTCTCCTCTTCTCTCCTGTCTGCCAGTCCAATATCTAAGAGACTGTTTTCCTGAAAGGACAGAGGGTTTTCAGTTCCAAAATCAACGTCAAGGACACATAACACAATGATTTTCTTTTTATTTTGTTGTTAATTTATTAATTTTCTTGATTTGATGTTAATTCATGTTATGTTATTTCATGTCATTTTTTTTCCCTTTGTGACTCTGTTTCAGAACCCAGGCTCACAAGCATTAGCTCAAGCCCAAGTGTAGCCAGGAGTAGGCTGCGGCATTCTTCAGTTTAGCATGAGAAAAGATCCCTTGCAGGCTGGCAAAGGCAAGTCCCAGAGCTGCAGAGAGCAGCAGCAGGAATAGAGGCCAAGCTGTCCGCGGTTCCTGCAGAGGGAGAACCTTGACAAGGAGTTGTGGGACTGACCATGCACAAAAGAGGAGGAAGAAGAAGAAGAAGAAGAAGAAGAGGAAGAAGAGGTGAGTGGTACCGTGGCATCTCTTCCAAAGCGTGACATGTAGCGATGACGAGCAGACTTTTTGCCTTCCACAACTTGTTTGGCTGCTGTGCTTCTTGGGCAGGGATGCATGAGAAGCGCTCTGGTCCCTGCCAGGCGCTTGTGTTACCTGCAGGGAGAGCTGAGAAGTGGCAGCTGCGGCTGCCAGCATGGTGGAGCATGAGCAGCCGGCTCCCAGGCCAAATGGCCCAAAGAAATGGTGGCAAGGGGCCGTGCTGAGAACTGCAGAGGAAGGCAAAAAACCGCCGGGGACCAGTGCCAATGTGCCCCAGGGGAAAAAGTTCCTTGCTGAGCCCAGTGCTGGCCATGGGCTGTTCCCTGAGCATGTGAGCCAGACCTGGCTCCTTGTCCCACAGGCTGCTCATGCTTGCCAGGAGCTGCTCAAGCCCTATCCTCCCTTGAGCTGGAGCTATCTGGCGGACTTGCCAGAGTGCCCAAGTGCCTCTGAGCTGATAGACCTTGTGGGCAAGAATCCTTGCTGTCCCTGTGTAGGACACCAGTGGGTGTTCCAAAGCACTGCAAGCCCTTGCAAGCCCTTGCAAGGCCTCGACATCCTATCTCTTACGGCTCCTGAGCGTTGCTGTGTAGGAGATGAGGATGGTGAGCTGTGCAGTGCTCCTCAAGAAGGAATTGCCTTGGTCTTGCCACTGCTATCCAGTTGAAAAGGATTTGCATCCATGAGCCGAGCTTGGAAGGTGGCCCTGCCAGCAGATTGTCTTGCAGCGGAGAACCTCCAGCAGCCTCATGCAAGGTTTACTTCCCTCAGCCCCTGGCCTGTGATTCCAGCAGCTCCTCAAGTGCTTCCTGTCAGATGTGCTGGGGCTGCCCCCGGGCCAGCTCTGGCAGTGGACACGGGAGGCTGCTCCTCTGGATCCTGCGTGGGGCCTGGTGACCACTGCGTTGCCGGGTGCTGGCATTGTGACATGGGGGTGACACAGCCGCATATGTGCAGCCCTTTGGAGGAAGCCTTTGGGGTGCTGGCTCCAAATCAGTCCCTGTACCTACAAAATAGGGGAGTAAGCAACCTAACAGAGTCCCTTTTTTGCAAAAAGACAGTGTGGATTTGTTGCCAGTGCAGCCTTCCTTCCAGTAGCAATACTGCCTGTAGTATCATGTCTGGAGGCCTCAGGGCTCGCTCAGGGCTTGTCACGCAGAACTGCAGGCCTGACAGAGCAGAACTGCTCTCCTCTCCTCTCCTCTCCTCTCCTCTCCTCTCCTCTCCTCTCCTCTCCTCTCCTCTTCTCTCCTGTCCGCCAGTCCAATATCTAAGAGACTGTTTGCCTGAAAGGACAGAGGGTTTTCAGTTCCAAAATCAATGTCGAGGACACATAACACAATGAATTTTATTTTATTTTGTTGTTAATTTATTAATTTTCTTGATTTGATGTTAATTCATGTTATGTTATTTCATGTCATTTTTTTCCCTTTGTGACTCTGTTTCAGAACCCAGGCTCACAAGCATTAGCTCAAGCCCAAGTGTAGCCAGGAGTAGGCTGAGGCATTCTTCAGTTTAGCCTGAGAAAAGATCCCTTGCAGGCTGGCAAAGTCAAGCCCCAGAGCTGCAGAGAGCAGCAGCAGGAATAGAGGCCAAGCTGTCCGCGGTTCCTGCAGAGGGAGAACCTTGACAAGGAGTTGTGGGACTGACCATGCACAAAAGAGGAGGAAGAAGAAGAAGAAGAAGAAGAAGAAGAAGAAGAGGAAGAAGAGGAAGAAGAGGTGAGTGGTACCGTGGTATCTCTTCCAAAGCGTCACATGTAGCGATGACGAGCAGACTTTTTGCCTTCCACAACTTGTTTGGCTGCTGTGCTTCTTGGGCAGGGATGTATGAGAAGCGCTCTGGTCCCTGCCAGGCGCTTGTGTTAGCTGCAGGGAGAGCTGAGAAGTGGCAGCTGCGGCTGCCAGCATGGTGGAGCATGAGCAGCCGGCTCCCAGGCCAAATGGCCCAAAGAAATGGTGGCAAGGGGCGGTGCTGAGAACTGCAGAGGAAGGCAAAAAACCGCCGGGGACCAGTGCCAATGTGCCCCAGGGGAAAAAGTTCCTTGCTGAGCCCAGTGCTGGCCATGGGCTGTTCCCTGAGCATGTGAGCCAGACCTGGCTCCTTGTCCCACAGGCTGCTCATGCTTGCCAGGAGCTGCCCAAGCCCTATCCTCCCTTGAGCTGGAGCTATCTGGCGGACTTGCCAGAGTGCCCAAGTGCCTCTGAGCTGATAGACCTTGTGGGCAAGAATCCTTGCTGTCCCTGTGTAGGACACCAGTGGGTGTTCCAAAGCACTGCAAGCCCTTGCAAGCCCTTGCAAGGCCTCGACATCCTATCTCTTACGGCTCCTGAGCGTTGCTCTGTAGGAGATGAGGATGATGAGCTGTGCAGTGCTCCTCAAGAAGGAATTGCCTTGGTCTTGCCACTGCTATCCAGTTGAAAAGGATTTGCATCCATGAGCCGAGCTTGGAAGGTGGCCCTGCCAGCAGATTGTCTTGCAGCGGAGAACCTCCAGCAGCCTCATGCAAGGTTTTCTTCCCTCAGCCCCTGGCCTGTGATTCCAGCAGCTCCTCAAGTGCTTCCTGTCAGATGTGCTGGGGCTGCCCCCGGGCCAGCTCTGGCAGTGGACACGGGAGGCTGCTCCTCTGGATCCTGCGTGGGGCCTGGTGACCACTGCGTTGCCGGGTGCTGGCATTGTGACATGGGGGTGACACAGCCGCATATGTGCAGCCCTTTGGAGGAAGCCTTTGGGGTGCTGGCTCCAAATCAGTCCCTGTACCTACAAAATAGGGGAGTAAGCAACCTAATAGAGTCCCTTTTTTGCAAAAAGACAGTGTGGATTTGTTGCCAGTGCAGCCTGCCTTCCAGTAGCAATACTGCCTGTGGTATCATGTCTGGAGGCCTCAGGGCTCGCTCAGGGCTTGTCACGCAGAACTGCAGGCCTGACAGAGCAGAACTGCTCTCCTCTCCTCTCCTCTCCTCTCCTCTCCTCTCCTCTCCTCTCCTCTCCTCTCCTCTCCTCTCCTCTCCTCTTCTCTCCTGTCCGCCAGTCCAATATCTAAGAGACTGTTTGCCTGAAAGGACAGAGGGTTTTCAGTTCCAAAATCAATGTCAAGGACACAGAACACAATGAATTTTATTTTATTTTGTTGTTAATTTATTAATTTTCTTGATTTTATGTTAATTCATGTTATGTTATTTCATGTCATTTTTTTTCCCTTTGTGACTCTGTTTCAGAACCCAGGCTCAGAAGCATTAGCTCAAGCCCAAGTGTAGCCAGGAGTAGGCTGAGGCATTCTTCAGTTTAGCATGAGAAAAGATCCCTTGCAGGCTGGCAAAGGCAAGTCCCAGAGCTGCAGAGAGCAGCAGCAGGAATAGAGGCCAAGCTGTCCGCGGTTCCTGCAGAGGGAGAACATTGACAAGGACTTGTGGGACTGACCATGCACAAAAGAGGAAGAAGAAGAAGAAGAAGAAGAAGAAGAAGAAGAGGAAGAAGAGGAAGAAGAGGTGAGTGGTACCGTTGCATCTCTTCCAAAGCGTGACATGTAGCGATGACGAGCAGACTTTTTGCCTTCCACAACTTGTTTGGCTGCTGTGCTTCTTGGGCAGGGATGCATGAGAAGCGCTCTGGTCCCTGCCAGGCGCTTGTGTTAGCTGCAGGGAGAGCTGAGAAGTGGCAGCTGCGGCTGCCAGCATGGTGGAGCATGAGCAGCCGGCTCCCAGGCCAAATGGCCCAAAGAAATGGTGGCAAGGGGCGGTGCTGAGAACTGCAGAGGAAGGCAAAAAACCGCCGGGGACCAGTGCCAATGTGCCCCGGGGGAAAAAGTTCCTTGCTGAGCCCAGTGCTGGCCATGGGCTGTTCCCTGAGCATGTGAGCCAGACCTGGCTCCTTGTCCCACAGGCTGCTCATGCTTGCCAGGAGCTGCCCAAGCCCTATCCTCCCTTGAGCTGGAGCTATCTGGCGGACTTGCCAGAGTGCCCAAGTGCCTCTGAGCTGATAGACCTTGTGGGCAAGAATCCTTGCTGTCCCTGTGTAGGACACCAGTGGGTGTTCCAAAGCACTGCAAGCCCTTGCAAGCCCTTGCAAGGCCTCGACATCCTATCTCTTACGGCTCCTGAGCGTTGCTCTGTAGGAGATGAGGCTGGTGAGCTGTGCAGTGCTCCTCAAGAAGGAATTGCCTTGGTCTTGCCACTGCTATCCAGTTGCAAAGGATTTGCATCCATGAGCCGAGCTTGGAAGGTGGCCCTGCCAGCAGATTGTCTTGCAGCGGAGAACCTCCAGCAGCCTCATGCAAGGTTTTCTTCCCTCAGCCCCTGGCCTGTGATTCCAGCAGCTCCTCAAGTGCTTCCTGTCAGATGTGCTGGGGCTGCCCCCGGGCCAGCTCTGGCAGTGGACACGGGAGGCTGCTCCTCTGGATCCTGCGTGGGGCCTGGTGACCACTGCGTTGCCGGGTGCTGGCATTGTGACATGGGGGTGACACAGCCGCATATGTGCAGCCCTTTGGAGGAAGCCTTTGGGGTGCTGGCTCCAAATCAGTCCCTGTACCTACAAAACAGGGGAGTAAGCAACCTAACAGAGTCCCTTTTTTGCAAAAAGACAGTGTGGATTTGTTGCCAGTGCAGCCTTCCTTCCAGTAGCAATACTGCCTGTAGTATCATGTATGGAGGCCTCAGGGCTCGCTCAGGGCTTGTCACGCAGAACTGCAGGCCTGACAGAGCAGAACTGCTCTCCTCTCCTCTCCTCTCCTCTCCTCTCCTCTCCTCTCCTCTCCTCTCCTCTCCTCTCCTCTCCTCTCCTCTCCTCTCCTCTCCTCTCCTCTTCTCTCCTGTCTGCCAGTCCAATATCTAAGAGACTGTTTGCCTGAAAGGACAGAGGGTTTTCAGTTCCAAAATCAATGTCAAGGACACATAACACAATGATTTTCTTTTTATTTTGTTGTTAATTTATTAATTTTCTTGATTTTATGTTAATTCATGTGATGTTATTTCATGTCATTTTTTTTCCCTTTGTGACTCTGTTTCAGAACCCAGGCTCAGAAGCATTAGCTCAAGCCCAAGTGTAGCCAGGAGTAGGCTGAGGCATTCTTCAGTTTAGCATGAGAAAAGATCCCTTGCAGGCTGGCAAAGGCAAGTCCCAGAGCTGCAGAGAGCAGCAGCAGGAATAGAGGCCAAGCTGTCCGCGGTTCCTGCAGAGGGAGAACCTTGACAAGGAGTTGTGGGACTGACCATGCACAAAAGAGGAAGAAGAAGAAGAAGAAGAAGAAGAAGAAGAAGAGGAAGAAGAGGAAGAAGAGGTGAGTGGTACCGTTGCATCTCTTCCAAAGCGTGACATGTAGCGATGACGAGCAGACTTTTTGCCTTCCACAACTTGTTTGGCTGCTGTGCTTCTTGGGCAGGGATGCATGAGAAGCGCTCTGGTCCCTGCCAGGCGCTTGTGTTAGCTGCAGGGAGAGCTGAGAAGTGGCAGCTGCGGCTGCCAGCATGGTGGAGCATGAGCAGCCGGCTCCCAGGCCAAATGGCCCAAAGAAATGGTGGCAAGGGGCGGTGCTGAGAACTGCAGAGGAAGGCAAAAAACCGCCGGGGACCAGTGCCAATGTGCCCCGGGGGAAAAAGTTCCTTGCTGAGCCCAGTGCTGGCCATGGGCTGTTCCCTGAGCATGTGAGCCAGACCTGGCTCCTTGTCCCACAGGCTGCTCATGCTTGCCAGGAGCTGCCCAAGCCCTATCCTCCCTTGAGCTGGAGCTATCTGGCGGACTTGCCAGAGTGCCCAAGTGCCTCTGAGCTGATAGACCTTGTGGGCAAGAATCCTTGCTGTCCCTGTGTAGGACACCAGTGGGTGTTCCAAAGCACTGCAAGCCCTTGCAAGCCCTTGCAAGGCCTCGACATCCTATCTCTTACGGCTCCTGAGCGTTGCTCTGTAGGAGATGAGGCTGGTGAGCTGTGCAGTGCTCCTCAAGAAGGAATTGCCTTGGTCTTGCCACTGCTATCCAGTTGCAAAGGATTTGCATCCATGAGCCGAGCTTGGAAGGTGGCCCTGCCAGCAGATTGTCTTGCAGCGGAGAACCTCCAGCAGCCTCATGCAAGGTTTTCTTCCCTCAGCCCCTGGCCTGTGATTCCAGCAGCTCCTCAAGTGCTTCCTGTCAGATGTGCTGGGGCTGCCCCCGGGCCAGCTCTGGCAGTGGACACGGGAGGCTGCTCCTCTGGATCCTGCGTGGGGCCTGGTGACCACTGCGTTGCCGGGTGCTGGCATTGTGACATGGGGGTGACACAGCCGCATATGTGCAGCCCTTTGGAGGAAGCCTTTGGGGTGCTGGCTCCAAATCAGTCCCTGTAGCTACAAAATAGGGGAGTAAGCAACCTAATAGAGTCCCTTTTTTGCAAAAAGACAGTGTGGATTTGTTGCCAGTGCAGCCTTCCTTCCAGTAGCAATAAAGCCTGTAGTATCATGTATGGAGGCCTCAGGGCTCGCTCAGGGCTTGTCACGCAGAACTGCAGGCCTGACAGAGCAGAACTGCTCTCCTCTCCTCTACTCTCCTCTCCTCTCCTCTCCTCTCCTCTCCTCTCCTCTCCTCTCCTCTCCTCTCCTCTCCTCTCCTCTCCTGTCCTCTCCTCTCCTCTCCTCTCCTCTTCTCTTCTCTCCTGTCCGCCAGTCCAATATCTAAGAGACTGTTTGCCTGAAAGGACAGAGGGTTTTCAGTTCCAAAATCAATGTCAAGGCCACATAACACAATGAATTTTATTTTATTTTGTTGTTAATTTATTAATTTTCTTGATTTTATGTTAATTCATGTTATGTTATTTCATGTCATTTTTTTTCCCTTTGTGACTCTGTTTCAGAACCCAGGCTCACAAGCATTAGCTCAAGCCCAAGTGTAGCCAGGAGTAGGCTGAGGCATTCTTCAGTTTAGCATGAGAAAAGATCCCTTGCAGGCTGGCAAAGGCAAGTCCCAGAGCTGCAGAGAGCAGCAGCAGGAATAGAGGCCAAGCTGTCCGCGGTTCCTGCAGAGGGAGAACCTTGACAAGGAGTTGTGGGACTGACCATGCACAAAAGAGGAGGAAGAAGAAGAAGAAGAAGAAGAAGAAGAGGAAGAAGAGGTGAGTGGTACCGTGGCATGTCTTCCAAAGCGTGACATGTAGCGATGACGAGCAGACTTTTTGCCTTCCACAACTTGTTTGGCTGCTGTGCTTCTTGGGCAGGGATGCATGAGAAGCGCTCTGGTCCCTGCCAGGCGCTTGTGTTAGCTGCAGGGAGAGCTGAGAAGTGGCAGCTGCGGCTGCCAGCATGGTGGAGCATGAGCAGCCGGCTCCCAGGCCAAATGGCCCAAAGAAATGGTGGCAAGGGGCCGTGCTGAGAACTGCAGAGGAAGGCAAAAAACCGCCGGGGACCAGTGCCAATGTGCCCCAGGGGAAAAAGTTCCTTGCTGAGCCCAGTGCTGGCCATGGGCTGTTCCCTGAGCATGTGAGCCAGACCTGGCTCCTTGTCCCACAGGCTGCTCATGCTTGCCAGGAGCTGCTCAAGCCCTATCCTCCCTTGAGCTGGAGCTATCTGGCGGACTTGCCAGAGTGCCCAAGTGCCTCTGAGCTGATAGACCTTGTGGGCAAGAATCCTTGCTGTCCCTGTGTAGGACACCAGTGGGTGTTCCAAAGCACTGCAAGCCCTTGCAAGCCCTTGCAAGGCCTCGACATCCTATCTCTTACGGCTCCTGAGCGTTGCTCTGTAGGAGATGAGGCTGGTGAGCTGTGCAGTGCTCCTCAAGAAGGAATTGCCTTGGTCTTGCCACTGCTATCCAGTTGCAAAGGATTTGCATCCATGAGCCGAGCTTGGAAGGTGGCCCTGCCAGCAGATTGTCTTGCAGCGGAGAACCTCCAGCAGCCTCATGCAAGGTTTTCTTCCCTCAGCCCCTGGCCTGTGATTCCAGCAGCTCCTCAAGTGCTTCCTGTCAGATGTGCTGGGGCTGCCCCCGGGCCAGCTCTGGCAGTGGACACGGGAGGCTGCTCCTCTGGATCCTGCGTGGGGCCTGGTGACCACTGCGTTGCCGGGTGCTGGCATTGTGACATGGGGGTGACACAGCCGCATATGTGCAGCCTTTTGGAGGAAGCCTTTGGGGTGCTGGCTCCAAATCAGTCCCTGTACCTACAAAATAGGGGAGTAAGCAACCTAATAGAGTCCCTTTTTTGCAAAAAGACAGTGTGGATTTGTTGCCAGTGCAGCCTTCCTTCCAGTAGCAATACTGCCTGTAGTATCATGTCTGGAGGCCTCAGGGCTCGCTCAGGGCTTGTCACGCAGAACCGCAGGCCTGACAGAGCAGAACTGCTCTCCTCTCCTCTCCTCTCCTCTCCTCTCCTCTCCTCTCCTCTCCTCTCCTCTTCTCTCCTGTCCACCAGTCCAATATCTAAGAGACTGTTTGCCTGAAAGGACAGAGGGTTTTCAGTTCCAAAATCAATGTCAAGGACACATAAGACAATGAATTTTATTTTATTTTGTTGTTAATTTATTAATTTTCTTGATTTGATGTTAATTCATGTTCTGTTATTTCATGTCATTTTTTTTCCCTTTGTGACCCTGTTTCAGAACCCAGGCTCACAAGCATTAGCTCAAGCCCAAGTGTAGCCAGGAGTAGGCTGAGGCATTCTTCAGTTTAGCCTGAGAAAAGATCCCTTGCAGGCTGGCAAAGGCAAGTCCCAGAGCTGCAGAGAGCAGCAGCAGGAATAGAGGCCAAGCTGTCCGCGGTTCCTGCAGAGGGAGAACCTTGACAAGGAGTTGCGGGACTGACCATGCACAAAAGAGGAGGAAGAAGAAGAAGAAGAAGAAGAAGAGGAGGAAGAAGAGGAAGAAGAGGTGAGTGGTACCGTGGCATCTCTTCCAAAGCGTGACATGTAGCGATGACGAGCAGACTTTTTGCCTTCCACAACTTGTTTGGCTGCTGTGCTTCTTGGGCAGGGATGCATGAGAAGCGCTTTGGTCCCTGCCAGGCGCTTGTGTTAGCTGCAGGGAGAGCTGAGAAGTGGCAGCTGCAGCTGCCAGCATGGTGGAGCATGAGCAGCCGGCTCCCAGGCCAAATGGCCCAAAGAAATGGTGGCAAGGGGCCGTGCTGAGAAGTGCAGAGGAAGGCAAAAAACCGCCGGGGACCAGTGCCAATGTGCCCCAGGGGAAAAAGTTCCTTGCTGAGCCCAGTGCTGGCCATGGGCTGTTCCCTGAGCATGTGAGCCAGACCTGGCTCCTTGTCCCACAGGCTGCTCATGCTTGCCAGGAGCTGCCCAAGCCCTATCCTCCCTTGAGCTGGAGCTATCTGGCGGACTTGCCAGAGTGCCCAAGTGCCTCTGAGCTGATAGACCTTGTGGGCAAGAATCCTTGCTGTCCCTGTGTAGGACACCAGTGGGTGTTCCAAAGCACTGCAAGCCCTTGCAAGCCCTTGCAAGGCCTCGACATCCTATCTCTTACGGCTCCTGAGCGTTGCTGTGTAGGAGATGAGGATGGTGAGCTCTGCAGTGCTCCTCAAGAAGGAATTGCCTTGGTCTTGCCACTGCTATCCAGTTGAAAAGGATTTGCATCCATGAGCCGAGCTTGGAAGGTGGCCCTGCCAGCAGATTGTCTTGCAGCGGAGAACCTCCAGCAGCCTCATGCAAGGTTTTCTTCCCTCAGCCCCTGGCCTGTGATTCCAGCAGCTCCTCAAGTGCTTCCTGTCAGATGTGCTGGGGCTGCCCCCGGGCCAGCTCTGGCAGTGGACACGGGAGGCTGCTCCTCTGGATCCTGCGTGGGGCCTGGTGACCACTGCGTTGCCGGGTGCTGGCATTGTGACATGGGGGTGACACAGCCGCATATGTGCAGCCCTTTGGAGGAAGCCTTTGGGGTGCTGGCTCCAAATCAGTCCCTGTACCTACAAAATAGGGGAGTAAGCAACCTAACAGAGTCCCTTTTTTGCAAAAAGACAGTGTGGATTTGTTGCCAGTGCAGCCTTCCTTCCAGTAGCAATACTGCCTGTAGTATCATGTATGGAGGCCTCAGGGCTCGCTCAGGGCTTGTCACGCAGAACTGCAGGCCTGACAGAGCAGAACTGCTCTCCTCTCCTCTCCTCTCCTCTCCTCTCCTCTCCTCTCCTCTCCTCTCCTCTCCTCTCCTCTCCTCTCCTCTCCTCTCCTCTCCTCTCCTCTCCTGTCCGCCAGTCCAATATCTAAGAGACTGTTTGCCTGAAAGGACAGAGGGTTTTCAGTTCCAAAATCAATGTCAAGGACACAGAACACAATGAATTTTATTTTATTTTGTTGTTAATTTATTAATTTTCTTGATTTGATGTTAATTCATGTTATGTTATTTCATGTCATTTTTTTTCCCTTTGTGACTCTGTTTCAGAACCCAGGCTCACAAGCATTAGCTCAAGCCCAAGTGTAGCCAGGAGTAGGCTGAGGCATTCTTCAGTTTAGCCTGAGAAAAGATCCCTTGCAGGCTGGCAAAGGCAAGTCCCAGAGCTGCAGAGAGCAGCAGCAGGAATAGAGGCCAAGCTGTCCGCGGTTCCTGCAGAGGGAGAACCTTGACAAGGAGTTGTGGGACTGACCATGCACAAAAGAGGAAGAAGAAGAAGAAGAAGAAGAAGAAGAAGAAGAAGAAGAAGAAGAAGAAGAGGAAGAAGAGGAAGAAGAAGAAGAGGAAGAAGAGGAAGAAGAGGTGAGTGGTACCGTGGCATCTCTTCCAAAGCGTGACATGTAGCGATGACGAGCAGACTTTTTGCCTTCCACAACTTGTTTGGCTGCTGTGCTTCTTGGCCAGGGATGCATGAGAAGCGCTCTGGTCCCTGCCAGGCGGTTGTGTTAGCTGCAGGGAGAGCTGAGAAGTGGCAGCTGCAGCTGCCAGCATGGTGGAGCATGAGCAGCCGGCTCCCAGGCCAAATGGCCCAAAGAAATGGTGGCAAGGGGCCGTGCTGAGAAGTGCAGAGGAAGGCAAAAAACCGCCGGGGACCAGTGCCAATGTGCCCCAGGGGAAAAAGTTCCTTGCTGAGCCCAGTGCTGGCCATGGGCTGTTCCCTGAGCATGTGAGCCAGACCTGGCTCCTTGTCCCACAGGCTGCTCATGCTTGCCAGGAGCTGCCCAAGCCCTATCCTCCCTTGAGCTGGAGCTATCTGGCGGACTTGCCAGAGTGCCCAAGTGCCTCTGAGCTGATAGACCTTGTGGGCAAGAATCCTTGCTGTCCCTGTGTAGGACACCAGTGGGTGTTCCAAAGCACTGCAAGCCCTTGCAAGCCCTTGCAAGGCCTCGACATCCTATCTCTTACGGCTCCTGAGCGTTGCTGTGTAGGAGATGAGGATGGTGAGCTGTGCAGTGCTCCTCAAGAAGGAATTGCCTTGGTCTTGCCACTGCTATCCAGTTGAAAAGGATTTGCATCCATGAGCCGAGCTTGGAAGGTGGCCCTGCCAGCAGATTGTCTTGCAGCGGAGAACCTCCAGCAGCCTCATGCAAGGTTTTCTTCCCTCAGCCCCTGGCCTGTGATTCCAGCAGCTCCTCAAGTGCTTCCTGTGAGATGTGCTGGGACTGCCCCCGGGCCAGCTCTGGCAGTGGACACGGGAGGCTGCTCCTCTGGATCCTGCGTGGGGCCTGGTGACCACTGCGTTGCCGGGTGCTGGCATTGTGACATGGGGGTGACACAGCCGCATATGTGCAGCCCTTTGGAGGAAGCCTTTGGGGTGCTGGCTCCAAATCAGTCCCTGTACCTACAAAATAGGGGAGTAAGCAACCTAACAGAGTCCCTTTTTTGCAAAAAGACAGTGTGGATTTGTTGCCAGTGCAGCCTTCCTTCCAGTAGCAATACTGCCTGTAGTATCATGTATGGAGGCCTCAGGGCTCGCTCAGGGCTTGTCACGCAGAACTGCAGGCCTGACAGAGCAGAACTGCTCTCCTCTCCTCTCCTCTCCTCTCCTCTCCTCTCCTCTCCTCTCCTCTCCTCTCCTCTCCTCTCCTCTCCTCTCCTCTCCTCTCCTCTTCTCTCCTGTCCGCCAGTCCAATATCTAAGAGACTGTTTGCCTGAAAGGACAGAGGGTTTTCAGTTCCAAAATCAATGTCAAGGACACATAACACAATGAATTTTATTTTATTTTGTTGTTAATTTATTAATTTTCTTGATTTGATGTTAATTCATGTTATGTTATTTCATGTCATTTTTTTTCCCTTTGTAACTCTGTTTCAGAACCCAGGCTCACAAGCATTAGCTCAAGCCCAAGTGTAGCCAGGAGTAGGCTGAGGCATTCTTCAGTTTAGCATGAGAAAAGATCCCTTGCAGGCTGGCAAAGGCAAGTCCCAGAGCTGCAGAGAACAGCAGCAGGAATAGAGGCCAAGCTGTCCGCGGTTCCTGCAGAGGGAGAACCTTGACAAGGAGTTGTGGGACTGACCATGCACAAAAGAGGAGGAAGAAGAAGAAGAAGAAGAAGAAGAAGAAGAGGAAGAAGAGGAAGAAGAGGTGAGTGGTACCGTGGCATCTCTTCCAAAGCGTGACATGTAGCGATGACGAGCAGACTTTTTGCCTTCCACAACTTGTTTGGCTGCTGTGCTTCTTGGCCAGGGATGCATGAGAAGCGCTCTGGTCCCTGCCAGGCGCTTGTGTTAGCTGCAGGGAGAGCTGAGAAGTGGCAGCTGCGGCTGCCAGCATGGTGGAGCATGAGCAGCCGGCTCCCAGGCCAAATGGCCCAAAGAAATGGTGGCAAGGGGCCGTGCTGAGAAGTGCAGAGGAAGGCAAAAAACCGCCGGGGACCAGTGCCAATGTGCCCCAGGGGAAAAAGTTCCTTGCTGAGCCCAGTGCTGGCCATGGGCTGTTCCCTGAGCATGTGAGCCAGACCTGGCTCCTTGTCCCACAGGCTGCTCATGCTTGCCAGGAGCTGCCCAAGCCCTATCCTCCCTTGAGCTGGAGCTATCTGGCGGACTTGCCAGAGTGCCCAAGTGCCTCTGAGCTGATAGACCTTGTGGGCAAGAATCCTTGCTGTCCCTGTGTAGGACACCAGTGGGTGTTCCAAAGCACTGCAAGCCCTTGCAAGCCCTTGCAAGGCCTCGACATCCTATCTCTTACGGCTCCTGAGCGTTGCTCTGTAGGAGATGAGGCTGGTGAGCTGTGCAGTGCTCCTCAAGAAGGAATTGCCTTGGTCTTGCCACTGCTATCCAGTTGCAAAGGATTTGCATCCATGAGCCGAGCTTGGAAGGTGGCCCTGCCAGCAGATTGTCTTGCAGCGGAGAACCTCCAGCAGCCTCATGCAAGGTTTTCTTCCCTCAGCCCCTGGCCTGTGATTCCAGCAGCTCCTCAAGTGCTTCCTGTCAGATGTGCTGGGGCTGCCCCCGGGCCAGCTCTGGCAGTGGACACGGGAGGCTGCTCCTCTGGATCCTGCGTGGGGCCTGGTGACCACTGCGTTGCCGGGTGCTGGCATTGTGACATGGGGGTGACACAGCCGCATATGTGCAGCCCTTTGGAGGAAGCCTTTGGGGTGCTGGCTCCAAATCAGTCCCTGTACCTACAAAATAGGGGAGTAAGCAACCTAACAGAGTCCCTTTTTTGCAAAAAGACAGTGTGGATTTGTTGCCAGTGCAGCCTTCCTTCCAGTAGCAATACTGCCTGTAGTATCATGTATGGAGGCCTCAGGGCTCGCTCAGGGCTTGTCACGCAGAACTGCAGGCCTGACAGAGCAGAACTGCTCTCCTCTCCTCTCCTCTCCTCTCCTCTCCTCTCCTCTCCCCTCCTCTCCTCTCCTCTCCTCTCCTCTCCTGTCCGCCAGTCCAATATCTAAGAGACTGTTTGCCTGAAAGGACAGAGGGTTTTCAGTTCCAAAATCAATGTCAAGGACACATAACACAATGAATTTTATTTTATTTTGTTGTTAATTTATTAATTTTCTTGATTTGATGTTAATTCATGTTATGTTATTTCATGTCATTTTTTTTCCCTTTGTGACTCTGTTTCAGAACCCAGGCTCACAAGCATTAGCTCAAGCCCAAGTGTAGCCAGGAGTAGGCTGAGGCATTCTTCAGTTTAGCCTGAGAAAAGATCCCTTGCAGGCTGGCAAAGGCAAGTCCCAGAGCTGCAGAGAGCAGCAGCAGGAATAGAGGCCAAGCTGTCCGCGGTTCCTGCAGAGGGAGAACCTTGACAAGGAGTTGTGGGACTGACCATGCACAAAAGAGGAAGAAGAAGAAGAAGAAGAAGAAGAAGAAGAAGAAGAAGAAGAGGAAGAAGAGGAAGAAGAAGAAGAGGAAGAAGAGGAAGAAGAGGTGAGTGGTACCGTGGCATCTCTTCCAAAGCGTGACATGTAGCGATGACGAGCAGACTTTTTGCCTTCCACAACTTGTTTGGCTGCTGTGCTTCTTGGGCAGGGATGCATGAGAAGCGCTCTGGTCCCTGCCAGGCGCTTGTGTTAGCTGCAGGGAGAGCTGAGAAGTGGCAGCTGCAGCTGCCAGCATGGTGGAGCATGAGCAGCCGGCTCCCAGGCCAAATGGCCCAAAGAAATGGTGGCAAGGGGCCGTGCTGAGAAGTGCAGAGGAAGGCAAAAAACCGCCGGGGACCAGTGCCAATGTGCCCCAGGGGAAAAAGTTCCTTGCTGAGCCCAGTGCTGGCCATGGGCTGTTCCCTGAGCATGTGAGCCAGACCTGGCTCCTTGTCCCACAGGCTGCTCATGCTTGCCAGGAGCTGCCCAAGCCCTATCCTCCCTTGAGCTGGAGCTATCTGGCGGACTTGCCAGAGTGCCCAAGTGCCTCTGAGCTGATAGACCTTGTGGGCAAGAATCCTTGCTGTCCCTGTGTAGGACACCAGTGGGTGTTCCAAAGCACTGCAAGCCCTTGCAAGCCCTTGCAAGGCCTCGACATCCTATCTCTTACGGCTCCTGAGCGTTGCTGTGTAGGAGATGAGGATGGTGAGCTGTGCAGTGCTCCTCAAGAAGGAATTGCCTTGGTCTTGCCACTGCTATCCAGTTGAAAAGGATTTGCATCCATGAGCCGAGCTTGGAAGGTGGCCCTGCCAGCAGATTGTCTTGCAGCGGAGAACCTCCAGCAGCCTCATGCAAGGTTTTCTTCCCTCAGCCCCTGGCCTGTGATTCCAGCAGCTCCTCAAGTGCTTCCTGTGAGATGTGCTGGGACTGCCCCCGGGCCAGCTCTGGCAGTGGACACGGGAGGCTGCTCCTCTGGATCCTGCGTGGGGCCTGGTGACCACTGCGTTGCCGGGTGCTGGCATTGTGACATGGGGGTGACACAGCCGCATATGTGCAGCCCTTTGGAGGAAGCCTTTGGGGTGCTGGCTCCAAATCAGTCCCTGTACCTACAAAATAGGGGAGTAAGCAACCTAACAGAGTCCCTTTTTTGCAAAAAGACAGTGTGGATTTGTTGCCAGTGCAGCCTTCCTTCCAGTAGCAATACTGCCTGTAGTATCATGTATGGAGGCCTCAGGGCTCGCTCAGGGCTTGTCACGCAGAACTGCAGGCCTGACAGAGCAGAACTGCTCTCCTCTCCTCTCCTCTCCTCTCCTCTCCTCTCCTCTCCTCTCCTCTCCTCTCCTCTCCTCTCCTCTCCTCTCCTCTTCTCTCCTGTCCGCCAGTCCAATATCTAAGAGACTGTTTGCCTGAAAGGACAGAGGGTTTTCAGTTCCAAAATCAATGTCAAGGACACATAACACAATGAATTTTATTTTATTTTGTTGTTAATTTATTAATTTTCTTGATTTGATGTTAATTCATGTTATGTTATTTCATGTCATTTTTTTTCCCTTTGTAACTCTGTTTCAGAACCCAGGCTCACAAGCATTAGCTCAAGCCCAAGTGTAGCCAGGAGTAGGCTGAGGCATTCTTCAGTTTAGCATGAGAAAAGATCCCTTGCAGGCTGGCAAAGGCAAGTCCCAGAGCTGCAGAGAACAGCAGCAGGAATAGAGGCCAAGCTGTCCGCGGTTCCTGCAGAGGGAGAACCTTGACAAGGAGTTGTGGGACTGACCATGCACAAAAGAGGAGGAAGAAGAAGAAGAAGAAGAAGAAGAAGAGGAAGAAGAGGAAGAAGAGGTGAGTGGTACCGTGGCATCTCTTCCAAAGCGTGACATGTAGCGATGACGAGCAGACTTTTTGCCTTCCACAACTTGTTTGGCTGCTGTGCTTCTTGGGCAGGGATGCATGAGAAGCGCTCTGGTCCCTGCCAGGCGCTTGTGTTAGCTGCAGGGAGAGCTGAGAAGTGGCAGCTGCAGCTGCCAGCATGGTGGAGCATGAGCAGCCGGCTCCCAGGCCAAATGGCCCAAAGAAATGGTGGCAAGGGGCCGTGCTGAGAAGTGCAGAGGAAGGCAAAAAACCGCCGGGGACCAGTGCCAGTGTGCCCCAGGGGAAAAAGTTCCTTGCTGAGCCCAGTGCTGGCCATGGGCTGTTCCCTGAGCATGTGAGCCAGACCTGGCTCCTTGTCCCACAGGCTGCTCATGCTTGCCAGGAGCTGCCCAAGCCCTATCCTCCCTTGAGCTGGAGCTATCTGGCGGACTTGCCAGAGTGCCCAAGTGCCTCTGAGCTGATAGACCTTGTGGGCAAGAATCCTTGCTGTCCCTGTGTAGGACACCAGTGGGTGTTCCAAAGCACTGCAAGGCCTTGCAAGCCCTTGCAAGGCCTCGACATCCTATCTCTTACGGCTCCTGAGCGTTGCTGTGTAGGAGATGAGGATGGTGAGCTGTGCAGTGCTCCTCAAGAAGGAATTGCCTTGGTCTTGCCACTGCTATCCAGTTGAAAAGGATTTGCATCCATGAGCCGAGCTTGGAAGGTGGCCCTGCCAGCAGATTGTCTTGCAGCGGAGAACCTCCAGCAGCCTCATGCAAGGTTTTCTTCCCTCAGCCCCTGGCCTGTGATTCCAGCAGCTCCTCAAGTGCTTCCTGTGAGATGTGCTGGGACTGCCCCCGGGCCAGCTCTGGCAGTGGACACGGGAGGCTGCTCCTCTGGATCCTGCGTGGGGCCTGGTGACCACTGCGTTGCCGGGTGCTGGCATTGTGACATGGGGGTGACACAGCCGCATATGTGCAGCCCTTTGGAGGAAGCCTTTGGGGTGCTGGCTCCAAATCAGTCCCTGTACCTACAAAATAGGGGAGTAAGCAACCTAACAGAGTCCCTTTTTTGCAAAAAGACAGTGTGCATTTGTTGCCAGTGCAGCCTTCCTTCCAGTAGCAATACTGCCTGTAGTATCATGTATGGAGGCCTCAGGGCTCGCTCAGGGCTTGTCACGCAGAACTGCAGGCCTGACAGAGCAGAACTGCTCTCCTCTCCTCTCCTCTCCTCTCCTCTCCTCTCCTCTCCTCTCCTCTCCTCTCCTCTCCTCTCCTCTTCTCTCCTGTCCGCCAGTCCAATATCTAAGAGACTGTTTGCCTGAAAGGACAGAGGGTTTTCAGTTCCAAAATCAATGTCAAGGACACATAACACAATGAATTTTATTTTATTTTGTTGTTAATTTATTAATTTTCTTGATTTGATGTTAATTCATGTTATGTTATTTCATGTCATTTTTTTTCCCTTTGTAACTCTGTTTCAGAACCCAGGCTCACAAGCATTAGCTCAAGCCCAAGTGTAGCCAGGAGTAGGCTGAGGCATTCTTCAGTTTAGCATGAGAAAAGATCCCTTGCAGGCTGGCAAAGGCAAGTCCCAGAGCTGCAGAGAACAGCAGCAGGAATAGAGGCCAAGCTGTCCGCGGTTCCTGCAGAGGGAGAACCTTGACAAGGAGTTGTGGGACTGACCATGCACAAAAGAGGAGGAAGAAGAAGAAGAAGAAGAAGAAGAAGAAGAGGAAGAAGAGGAAGAAGAGGTGAGTGGTACCGTGGCATCTCTTCCAAAGCGTGACATGTAGCGATGACGAGCAGACTTTTTGCCTTCCACAACTTGTTTGGCTGCTGTGCTTCTTGGCCAGGGATGCATGAGAAGCGCTCTGGTCCCTGCCAGGCGCTTGTGTTAGCTGCAGGGAGAGCTGAGAAGTGGCAGCTGCGGCTGCCAGCATGGTGGAGCATGAGCAGCCGGCTCCCAGGCCAAATGGCCCAAAGAAATGGTGGCAAGGGGCCGTGCTGAGAAGTGCAGAGGAAGGCAAAAAACCGCCGGGGACCAGTGCCAATGTGCCCCAGGGGAAAAAGTTCCTTGCTGAGCCCAGTGCTGGCCATGGGCTGTTCCCTGAGCATGTGAGCCAGACCTGGCTCCTTGTCCCACAGGCTGCTCATGCTTGCCAGGAGCTGCCCAAGCCCTATCCTCCCTTGAGCTGGAGCTATCTGGCGGACTTGCCAGAGTGCCCAAGTGCCTCTGAGCTGATAGACCTTGTGGGCAAGAATCCTTGCTGTCCCTGTGTAGGACACCAGTGGGTGTTCCAAAGCACTGCAAGGCCTTGCAAGCCCTTGCAAGGCCTCGACATCCTATCTCTTACGGCTCCTGAGCGTTGCTCTGTAGGAGATGAGGATGGTGAGCTGTGCAGTGCTCCTCAAGAAGGAATTGCCTTGGTCTTGCCACTGCTATCCAGTTGAAAA
Organism: Caloenas nicobarica; assembly: GCF_036013445.1. NCBI lineage: Eukaryota > Metazoa > Chordata > Aves > Columbiformes > Columbidae > Caloenas > Caloenas nicobarica. The sequence continues at coordinate 307,151 of NC_088252.1, read as the reverse complement.
GGATTTGCATCCATGAGCCGAGCTTGGAAGGTGGCCCTGCCAGCAGATTGTCTTGCAGCGGAGAACCTCCAGCAGCCTCATGCAAGGTTTTCTTCCCTCAGCCCCTGGCCTGTGATTCCAGCAGCTCCTCAAGTGCTTCCTGTGAGATGTGCTGGGGCTGCCCCCGGGCCAGCTCTGGCAGTGGACACGGGAGGCTGCTCCTCTGGATCCTGCGTGGGGCCTGGTGACCACTGCGTTGCCGGGTGCTGGCATTGTGACATGGGGGTGACACAGCCGCATATGTGCAGCCCTTTGGAGGAAGCCTTTGGGGTGCTGGCTCCAAATCAGTCCCTGTACCTACAAAATAGGGGAGTAAGCAACCTAACAGAGTCCCTTTTTTGCAAAAAGACAGTGTGGATTTGTTGCCAGTGCAGCCTTCCTTCCAGTAGCAATACTGCCTGTAGTATCATGTATGGAGGCCTCAGGGCTCGCTCAGGGCTTGTCACGCAGAACTGCAGGCCTGACAGAGCAGAACTGCTCTCCTCTCCTCTCCTCTCCTCTCCTCTCCTCTCCTCTCCTCTCCTCTCCTCTCCTCTCCTCTCCTCTTCTCTCCTGTCCGCCAGTCCAATATCTAAGAGACTGTTTGCCTGAAAGGACAGAGGGTTTTCAGTTCCAAAATCAATGTCAAGGACACATAACACAATGAATTTTATTTTATTTTGTTGTTAATTTATTAATTTTCTTGATTTGATGTTAATTCATGTTATGTTATTTCATGTCATTTTTTTTCCCTTTGTGACCCTGTTTCAGAACCCAGGCTCACAAGCATTAGCTCAAGCCCAAGTGTAGCCAGGAGTAGGCTGAGGCATTCTTCAGTTTAGCCTGAGAAAAGATCCCTTGCAGGCTGGCAAAGGCAAGTCCCAGAGCTGCAGAGAGCAGCAGCAGGAATAGAGGCCAAGCTGTCCGCGGTTCCTGCAGAGGGAGAACCTTGACAAGGAGTTGTGGGACTGACCATGCACAAAAGAGGAGGAAGAAGAAGAAGAAGAAGAAGAAGAAGAAGAGGAAGAAGAGGAAGAAGAGGTGAGTGGTACCGTGGCATCTCTTCCAAAGCGTGACATGTAGCGATGACGAGCAGACTTTTTGCCTTCCACAACTTGTTTGGCTGCTGTGCTTCTTGGGCAGGGATGCATGAGAAGCGCTCTGGTCCCTGCCAGGCGCTTGTGTTAGCTGCAGGGAGAGCTGAGAAGTGGCAGCTGCAGCTGCCAGCATGGTGGAGCATGAGCAGCCGGCTCCCAGGCCAAATGGCCCAAAGAAATGGTGGCAAGGGGCCGTGCTGAGAAGTGCAGAGGAAGGCAAAAAACCGCCGGGGACCAGTGCCAATGTGCCCCAGGGGAAAAAGTTCCTTGCTGAGCCCAGTGCTGGCCATGGGCTGTTCCCTGAGCATGTGAGCCAGACCTGGCTCCTTGTCCCACAGGCTGCTCATGCTTGCCAGGAGCTGCCCAAGCCCTATCCTCCCTTGAGCTGGAGCTATCTGGCGGACTTGCCAGAGTGCCCAAGTGCCTCTGAGCTGATAGACCTTGTGGGCAAGAATCCTTGCTGTCCCTGTGTAGGACACCAGTGGGTGTTCCAAAGCACTGCAAGCCCTTGCAAGCCCTTGCAAGGCCTCGACATCCTATCTCTTACGGCTCCTGAGCGTTGCTGTGTAGGAGATGAGGATGGTGAGCTGTGCAGTGCTCCTCAAGAAGGAATTGCCTTGGTCTTGCCACTGCTATCCAGTTGAAAAGGATTTGCATCCATGAGCCGAGCTTGGAAGGTGGCCCTGCCAGCAGATTGTCTTGCAGCGGAGAACCTCCAGCAGCCTCATGCAAGGTTTTCTTCCCTCAGCCCCTGGCCTGTGATTCCAGCAGCTCCTCAAGTGCTTCCTGTGAGATGTGCTGGGGCTGCCCCCGGGCCAGCTCTGGCAGTGGACACGGGAGGCTGCTCCTCTGGATCCTGCGTGGGGCCTGGTGACCACTGCGTTGCCGGGTGCTGGCATTGTGACATGGGGGTGACACAGCCGCATATGTGCAGCCCTTTGGAGGAAGCCTTTGGGGTGCTGGCTCCAAATCAGTCCCTGTACCTACAAAATAGGGGAGTAAGCAACCTAACAGAGTCCCTTTTTTGCAAAAAGACAGTGTGGATTTGTTGCCAGTGCAGCCTTCCTTCCAGTAGCAATACTGCCTGTAGTATCATGTATGGAGGCCTCAGGGCTCGCTCAGGGCTTGTCACGCAGAACTGCAGGCCTGACAGAGCAGAACTGCTCTCCTCTCCTCTCCTCTCCTCTCCTCTCCTCTCCTCTCCTCTTCTCTCCTGTCCGCCAGTCCAATATTTAAGAGACTGTTTGCCTGAAAGGACAGAGGGTTTTCAGTTCCAAAATCAATGTCAAGGACACATAACACAATGAATTTTATTTTATTTTGTTGTTAATTTATTAATTTTCTTGATTTGATGTTAATTCATGTTCTGTTATTTCATGTCATTTTTTTTCCCTTTGTGACCCTGTTTCAGAAGCCAGGCTCACAAGCATTAGCTCAAGCCCAAGTGTAGCCAGGAGTAGGCTGAGGCATTCTTCAGTTTAGCCTGAGAAAAGATCCCTTGCAGGCTGGCAAAGGCAAGTCCCAGAGCTGCAGAGAGCAGCAGCAGGAATAGAGGCCAAGCTGTCCGCGGTTCCTGCAGAGGGAGAACCTTGACAAGGAGTTGTGGGACTGACCATGCACAAAAGAGGAGGAAGAAGAAGAAGAAGAAGAAGAAGAAGAGGAAGAAGAGGAAGAAGAGGAAGAAGAGGTGAGTGGTACCGTGGCATCTCTTCCAAAGCGTGACATGTAGCGATGACGAGCAGACTTTTTGCCTTCCACAACTTGTTTGGCTGCTGTGCTTCTTGGGCAGGGATGCATGAGAAGCGCTCTGGTCCCTGCCAGGCGCTTGTGTTAGCTGCAGGGAGAGCTGAGAAGTGGCAGCTGCGGCTGCCAGCATGGTGGAGCATGAGCAGCCGGCTCCCAGGCCAAATGGCCCAAAGAAATGGTGGCAAGGGGCCGTGCTGAGAAGTGCAGAGGAAGGCAAAAAACCGCCGGGGACCAGTGCCAATGTGCCCCAGGGGAAAAAGTTCCTTGCTGAGCCCAGTGCTGGCCATGGGCTGTTCCCTGAGCATGTGAGCCAGACCTGGCTCCTTGTCCCACAGGCTGCTCATGCTTGCCAGGAGCTGCCCAAGCCCTATCCTCCCTTGAGCTGGAGCTATCTGGCGGACTTGCCAGAGTGCCCAAGTGCCTCTGAGCTGATAGACCTTGTGGGCAAGAATCCTTGCTGTCCCTGTGTAGGACACCAGTGGGTGTTCCAAAGCACTGCAAGCCCTTGCAAGCCCTTGCAAGGCCTCGACATCCTATCTCTTACGGCTCCTGAGCGTTGCTGTGTAGGAGATGAGGATGGTGAGCTGTGCAGTGCTCCTCAAGAAGGAATTGCCTTGGTCTTGCCACTGCTATCCAGTTGAAAAGGATTTGCATCCATGAGCCGAGCTTGGAAGGTGGCCCTGCCAGCAGATTGTCTTGCAGCGGAGAACCTCCAGCAGCCTCATGCAAGGTTTTCTTCCCTCAGCCCCTGGCCTGTGATTCCAGCAGCTCCTCAAGTGCTTCCTGTGAGATGTGCTGGGGCTGCCCCCGGGCCAGCTCTGGCAGTGGACACGGGAGGCTGCTCCTCTGGATCCTGCGTGGGGCCTGGTGACCACTGCGTTGCCGGGTGCTGGCATTGTGACATGGGGGTGACACAGCCGCATATGTGCAGCCTTTTGGAGGAAGCCTTTGGGGTGCTGGCTCCAAATCAGTCCCTGTAGCTACAAAATAGGGGAGTAAGCAACCTAATAGAGTCCCTTTTTTGCAAAATGACAGTGTGGATTTGTTGCCAGTGCAGCCTTCCTTCCAGTAGCAATACTGCCTGTAGTATCATGTATGGAGGCCTCAGGGCTCGCTCAGGGCTTGTCACGCAGAACTGCAGGCCTGACAGAGCAGAACTGCTCTCCTCTCCTCTCCTCTCCTCTCCTCTCCTCTCCTCTCCTCTCCTCTCCTCTTCTCTCCTGTCCGCCAGTCCAATATTTAAGAGACTGTTTGCCTGAAAGGACAGAGGGTTTTCAGTTCCAAAATCAATGTCAAGGACACATAACACAATGAATTTTATTTTATTTTGTTGTTAATTTATTAATTTTCTTGATTTGATGTTAATTCATGTGATGTTATTTCATGTCATTTTTTTTCCCTTTGTGACCCTGTTTCAGAACCCAGGCTCACAAGCATTAGCTCAAGCCCAAGTGTAGCCAGGAGTAGGCTGAGGCATTCTTCAGTTTAGCCTGAGAAAAGATCCCTTGCAGGCTGGCAAAGGCAAGTCCCAGAGCTGCAGAGAGCAGCAGCAGGAATAGAGGCCAAGCTGTCCGCGGTTCCTGCAGAGGGAGAACCTTGACAAGGAGTTGTGGGACTGACCATGCACAAAAGAGGAGGAAGAAGAAGAAGAAGAAGAAGAAGAAGAGGAAGAAGAGGAAGAAGAGGTGAGTGGTACCGTGGCATCTCTTCCAAAGCGTGACATGTAGCGATGACGAGCAGACTTTTTGCCTTCCACAACTTGTTTGGCTGCTGTGCTTCTTGGGCAGGGATGCATGAGAAGCGCTCTGGTCCCTGCCAGGCGCTTGTGTTAGCTGCAGGGAGAGCTGAGAAGTGGCAGCTGCGGCTGGCAGCATGGTGGAGCATGAGCAGCCGGCTCCCAGGCCAAATGGCCCAAAGAAATGGTGGCAAGGGGCCGTGCTGAGAACTGCAGAGGAAGGCAAAAAACCGCCGGGGACCAGTGCCAATGTGCCCCAGGGGAAAAAGTTCCTTGCTGAGCCCAGTGCTGGCCATGGGCTGTTCCCTGAGCATGTGAGCCAGACCTGGCTCCTTGTCCCACAGGCTGCTCATGCTTGCCAGGAGCTGCCCAAGCCCTATCCTCCCTTGAGCTGGAGCTATCTGGCGGACTTGCCAGAGTGCCCAAGTGCCTCTGAGCTGATAGACCTTGTGGGCAAGAATCCTTGCTGTCCCTGTGTAGGACACCAGTGGGTGTTCCAAAGCACTGCAAGGCCTTGCAAGCCCTTGCAAGCCCTCGACATCCTATCTCTTACGGCTCCTGAGCGTTGCTGTGTAGGAGATGAGGATGGTGAGCTGTGCAGTGCTCCTCAAGAAGGAATTGCCTTGGTCTTGCCACTGCTATCCAGTTGAAAAGGATTTGCATCCATGAGCCGAGCTTGGAAGGTGGCCCTGCCAGCAGATTGTCTTGCAGCGGAGAACCTCCAGCAGCCTCATGCAAGGTTTTCTTCCCTCAGCCCCTGGCCTGTGATTCCAGCAGCTCCTCAAGTGCTTCCTGTGAGATGTGCTGGGGCTGCCCCCGGGCCAGCTCTGGCAGTGGACACGGGAGGCTGCTCCTCTGGATCCTGCGTGGGGCCTGGTGACCACTGCGTTGCCGGGTGCTGGCATTGTGACATGGGGGTGACACAGCCGCATATGTGCAGCCCTTTGGAGGAAGCCTTTGGGGTGCTGGCTCCAAATCAGTCCCTGTACCTACAAAATAGGGGAGTAAGCAACCTAACAGAGTCCCTTTTTTGCAAAAAGACAGTGTGGATTTGTTGCCAGTGCAGCCTTCCTTCCAGTAGCAATACTGCCTGTAGTATCATGTATGGAGGCCTCAGGGCTCGCTCAGGGCTTGTCACGCAGATCTGCAGGCCTGACAGAGCAGAACTGCTCTCCTCTCCTCTCCTCTCCTCTCCTCTCCTCTCCTCTCCTCTCCTCTCCTCTCCTCTCCTCTCCTCTCCTCTCCTCTCCTCTCCTCTCCTCTCCTCTCCTCTCCTCTTCTCTCCTGTCCGCCAGTCCAATATTTAAGAGACTGTTTGCCTGAAAGGACAGAGGGTTTTCAGTTCCAAAATCAATGTCAAGGACACATAACACAATGAATTTTATTTTATTTTGTTGTTAATTTATTAATTTTCTTGATTTGATGTTAATTCATGTTCTGTTATTTCATGTCATTTTTTTTCCCTTTGTGACCCTGTTTCAGAACCCAGGCTCACAAGCATTAGCTCAAGCCCAAGTGTAGCCAGGAGTAGGCTGAGGCATTCTTCAGTTTAGCCTGAGAAAAGATCCCTTGCAGGCTGGCAAAGGCAAGTCCCAGAGCTGCAGAGAGCAGCAGCAGGAATAGAGGCCAAGCTGTCCGCGGTTCCTGCAGAGGGAGAACCTTGACAAGGAGTTGTGGGACTGACCATGCACAAAAGAGGAGGAAGAAGAAGAAGAAGAAGAAGAAGAAGAGGAAGAAGAGGAAGAAGAGGTGAGTGGTACCGTGGCATCTCTTCCAAAGCGTGACATGTAGCGATGACGAGCAGACTTTTTGCCTTCCACAACTTGTTTGGCTGCTGTGCTTCTTGGGCAGGGATGCATGAGAAGCGCTCTGGTCCCTGCCAGGCGCTTGTGTTAGCTGCAGGGAGAGCTGAGAAGTGGCAGCTGCGGCTGCCAGCATGGTGGAGCATGAGCAGCCGGCTCCCAGGCCAAATGGCCCAAAGAAATGGTGGCAAGGGGCCGTGCTGAGAAGTGCAGAGGAAGGCAAAAAACCGCCGGGGACCAGTGCCAATGTGCCCCAGGGGAAAAAGTTCCTTGCTGAGCCCAGTGCTGGCCATGGGCTGTTCCCTGAGCATGTGAGCCAGACCTGGCTCCTTGTCCCACAGGCTGCTCATGCTTGCCAGGAGCTGCCCAAGCCCTATCCTCCCTTGAGCTGGAGCTATCTGGCGGACTTGCCAGAGTGCCCAAGTGCCTCTGAGCTGATAGACCTTGTGGGCAAGAATCCTTGCTGTCCCTGTGTAGGACACCAGTGGGTGTTCCAAAGCACTGCAAGCCCTTGCAAGCCCTTGCAAGCCCTCGACATCCTATCTCTTACGGCTCCTGAGCGTTGCTGTGTAGGAGATGAGGATGGTGAGCTGTGCAGTGCTCCTCAAGAAGGAATTGCCTTGGTCTTGCCACTGCTATCCAGTTGAAAAGGATTTGCATCCATGAGCCGAGCTTGGAAGGTGGCCCTGCCAGCAGATTGTCTTGCAGCGGAGAACCTCCAGCAGCCTCATGCAAGGTTTTCTTCCCTCAGCCCCTGGCCTGTGATTCCAGCAGCTCCTCAAGTGCTTCCTGTGAGATGTGCTGGGGCTGCCCCCGGGCCAGCTCTGGCAGTGGACACGGGAGGCTGCTCCTCTGGATCCTGCGTGGGGCCTGGTGACCACTGCGTTGCCGGGTGCTGGCATTGTGACATGGGGGTGACACAGCCGCATATGTGCAGCCCTTTGGAGGAAGCCTTTGGGGTGCTGGCTCCAAATCAGTCCCTGTACCTACAAAATAGGGGAGTAAGCAACCTAACAGAGTCCCTTTTTTGCAAAAAGACAGTGTGGATTTGTTGCCAGTGCAGCCTTCCTTCCAGTAGCAATACTGCCTGTAGTATCATGTATGGAGGCCTCAGGGCTCGCTCAGGGCTTGTCACGCAGAACTGCAGGCCTGACAGAGCAGAACTGCTCTCCTCTCCTCTCCTCTCCTCTCCTCTCCTCTCCTCTCCTCTCCTCTCCTCTCCTCTCCTCTCCTCTTCTCTCCTGTCCGCCAGTCCAATATCTAAGAGACTGTTTGCCTGAAAGGACAGAGGGTTTTCAGTTCCAAAATCAATGTCAAGGACACATAACACAATGAATTTTATTTTATTTTGTTGTTAATTTATTAATTTTCTTGATTTTATGTTAATTCATGTTATGTTATTTCATGTCATTTTTTTCCCTTTGTAACTCTGTTTCAGAACCCAGGCTCACAAGCATTAGCTCAAGCCCAAGTGTAGCCAGGAGTAGGCTGAGGCATTCTTCAGTTTAGCATGAGAAAAGATCCCTTGCAGGCTGGCAAAGGCAAGTCCCAAAGCTGCAGAGAGCAGCAGCAGGAATAGAGGCCAAGCTGTCCGCGGTTCCTGCAGAGGGAGAACCTTGACAAGGAGTTGTGGGACTGACCATGCACAAAAGAGGAGGAAGAAGAAGAAGAAGAAGAAGAAGAAGAAGAGGAAGAAGAGGAAGAAGTGGTGAGTGGTACCGTGGCATCTCTTCCAAAGCGTGACATGTAGCGATGACGAGCAGACATTTTGCCTTCCACAACTTGTTTGGCTGCTGTGCTTCTTGGGCAGGGATGCATGAGAAGTGCTCTGGTCCCTGCCAGGCGCTTGTGTTAGCTGCAGGGAGAGCTGAGAAGTGGCAGCTGCGGCTGCCAGCATGGTGGAGCATGAGCAGCCGGCTCCCAGGCCAAATGGCCCAAAGAAATGGTGGCAAGGGGCCGTGCTGAGAAGTGCAGAGGAAGGCAAAAAACCGCCGGGGACCAGTGCCAATGTGCCCCAGGGGAAAAAGTTCCTTGCTGAGCCCAGTGCTGGCCATGGGCTGTTCCCTGAGCATGTGAGCCAGACCTGGCTCCTTGTCCCACAGGCTGCTCATGCTTGCCAGGAGCTGCCCAAGCCCTATCCTCCCTTGAGCTGGAGCTATCTGGCGGACTTGCCAGAGTGCCCAAGTGCCTCTGAGCTGATAGACCTTGTGGGCAAGAATCCTTGCTGTCCCTGTGTAGGACACCAGTGGGTGTTCCAAAGCACTGCAAGCCCTTGCAAGCCCTTGCAAGCCCTCGACATCCTATCTCTTACGGCTCCTGAGCGTTGCTGTGTAGGAGATGAGGATGGTGAGCTGTGCAGTGCTCCTCAAGAAGGAATTGCCTTGGTCTTGCCACTGCTATCCAGTTGAAAAGGATTTGCATCCATGAGCCGAGCTTGGAAGGTGGCCCTGCCAGCAGATTGTCTTGCAGCGGAGAACCTCCAGCAGCCTCATGCAAGGTTTTCTTCCCTCAGCCCCTGGCCTGTGATTCCAGCAGCTCCTCAAGTGCTTCCTGTCAGATGTGCTGGGGCTGCCCCCGGGCCAGCTCTGGCAGTGGACACGGGAGGCTGCTCCTCTGGATCCTGCGTGGGGCCTGGTGACCACTGCGTTGCCGGGTGCTGGCATTGTGACATGGGGGTGACACAGCCGCATATGTGCAGCCCTTTGGAGGAAGCCTTTGGGGTGCTGGCTCCAAATCAGTCCCTGTACCTACAAAATAGGGGAGTAAGCAACCTAACAGAGTCCCTTTTTTGCAAAAAGACAGTGTGGATTTGTTGCCAGTGCAGCCTTCCTTCCAGTAGCAATACTGCCTGTAGTATCATGTATGGAGGCCTCAGGGCTCGCTCAGGGCTTGTCACGCAGAACTGCAGGCCTGACAGAGCAGAACTGCTCTCCTCTCCTCTCCTCTCCTCTCCTCTCCTCTCCTGTCCTCTCCTCTCCTCTCCTCTCCTCTTCTCTCCTGTCCGCCAGTCCAATATTTAAGAGACTGTTTGCCTGAAAGGACAGAGGGTTTTCAGTTCCAAAATCAATGTCAAGGACACAGAACACAATGAATTTTATTTTATTTTGTTGTTAATTTATTAATTTTCTTGATTTGATGTTAATTCATGTTCTGTTATTTCATGTCATTTTTTTTCCCTTTGTGACCCTGTTTCAGAACCCAGGCTCACAAGCATTAGCTCAAGCCCAAGTGTAGCCAGGAGTAGGCTGAGGCATTCTTCAGTTTAGCCTGAGAAAAGATCCCTTGCAGGCTGGCAAAGGCAAGTCCCAGAGCTGCAGAGAGCAGCAGCAGGAATAGAGGCCAAGCTGTCCGCGGTTCCTGCAGAGGGAGAACCTTGACAAGGAGTTGTGGGACTGACCATGCACAAAAGAGGAGGAAGAAGAAGAAGAAGAAGAAGAAGAAGAAGAGGAAGAAGAGGAAGAAGAGGTGAGTGGTACCGTGGCATCTCTTCCAAAGCGTGACATGTAGCGATGACGAGCAGACATTTTGCCTTCCACAACTTGTTTGGCTGCTGTGCTTCTTGGGCAGGGATGCATGAGAAGCGCTCTGGTCCCTGCCAGGCGCTTGTGTTAGCTGCAGGGAGAGCTGAGAAGTGGCAGCTGCGGCTGGCAGCATGGTGGAGCATGAGCAGCCGGCTCCCAGGCCAAATGGCCCAAAGAAATGGTGGCAAGGGGCCGTGCTGAGAAGTGCAGAGGAAGGCAAAAAACCGCCGGGGACCAGTGCCAATGTGCCCCAGGGGAAAAAGTTCCTTGCTGAGCCCAGTGCTGGCCATGGGCTGTTCCCTGAGCATGTGAGCCAGACCTGGCTCCTTGTCCCACAGGCTGCTCATGCTTGCCAGGAGCTGCCCAAGCCCTATCCTCCCTTGAGCTGGAGCTATCTGGCGGACTTGCCAGAGTGCCCAAGTGCCTCTGAGCTGATAGACCTTGTGGGCAAGAATCCTTGCTGTCCCTGTGTAGGACACCAGTGGGTGTTCCAAAGCACTGCAAGCCCTTGCAAGCCCTTGCAAGGCCTCGACATCCTATCTCTTACGGCTCCTGAGCGTTGCTGTGTAGGAGATGAGGATGGTGAGCTGTGCAGTGCTCCTCAAGAAGGAATTGCCTTGGTCTTGCCACTGCTATCCAGTTGAAAAGGATTTGCATCCATGAGCCGAGCTTGGAAGGTGGCCCTGCCAGCAGATTGTCTTGCAGCGGAGAACCTCCAGCAGCCTCATGCAAGGTTTTCTTCCCTCAGCCCCTGGCCTGTGATTCCAGCAGCTCCTCAAGTGCTTCCTGTGAGATGTGCTGGGGCTGCCCCCGGGCCAGCTCTGGCAGTGGACACGGGAGGCTGCTCCTCTGGATCCTGCGTGGGGCCTGGTGACCACTGCGTTGCCGGGTGCTGGCATTGTGACATGGGGGTGACACAGCCGCATATGTGCAGCCCTTTGGAGGAAGCCTTTGGGGTGCTGGCTCCAAATCAGTCCCTGTACCTACAAAATAGGGGAGTAAGCAACCTAACAGAGTCCCTTTTTTGCAAAAAGACAGTGTGGATTTGTTGCCAGTGCAGCCTTCCTTCCAGTAGCAATACTGCCTGTAGTATCATGTATGGAGGCCTCAGGGCTCGCTCAGGGCTTGTCACGCAGATCTGCAGGCCTGACAGAGCAGAACTGCTCTCCTCTCCTCTCCTCTCCTCTCCTCTCCTCTCCTCTCCTCTCCTCTCCTCTCCTCTCCTCTCCTCTCCTCTTCTCTCCTGTCCGCCAGTCCAATATTTAAGAGACTGTTTGCCTGAAAGGACAGAGGGTTTTCAGTTCCAAAATCAATGTCAAGGACACATAACACAATGAATTTTATTTTATTTTGTTGTTAATTTATTAATTTTCTTGATTTGATGTTAATTCATGTTCTGTTATTTCATGTCATTTTTTTTCCCTTTGTGACCCTGTTTCAGAACCCAGGCTCACAAGCATTAGCTCAAGCCCAAGTGTAGCCAGGAGTAGGCTGAGGCATTCTTCAGTTTAGCCTGAGAAAAGATCCCTTGCAGGCTGGCAAAGGCAAGTCCCAGAGCTGCAGAGAGCAGCAGCAGGAATAGAGGCCAAGCTGTCCGCGGTTCCTGCAGAGGGAGAACCTTGACAAGGAGTTGTGGGACTGACCATGCACAAAAGAGGAGGAAGAAGAAGAAGAAGAAGAAGAAGAAGAGGAAGAAGAGGAAGAAGAGGTGAGTGGTACCGTGGCATCTCTTCCAAAGCGTGACATGTAGCGATGACGAGCAGACTTTTTGCCTTCCACAACTTGTTTGGCTGCTGTGCTTCTTGGGCAGGGATGCATGAGAAGCGCTCTGGTCCCTGCCAGGCGCTTGTGTTAGCTGCAGGGAGAGCTGAGAAGTGGCAGCTGCGGCTGCCAGCGTGGTGGAGCATGAGCAGCCGGCTCCCAGGCCAAATGGCCCAAAGAAATGGTGGCAAGGGGCCGTGCTGAGAAGTGCAGAGGAAGGCAAAAAACCGCCGGGGACCAGTGCCAATGTGCCCCAGGGGAAAAAGTTCCTTGCTGAGCCCAGTGCTGGCCATGGGCTGTTCCCTGAGCATGTGAGCCAGACCTGGCTCCTTGTCCCACAGGCTGCTCATGCTTGCCAGGAGCTGCCCAAGCCCTATCCTCCCTTGAGCTGGAGCTATCTGGCGGACTTGCCAGAGTGCCCAAGTGCCTCTGAGCTGATAGACCTTGTGGGCAAGAATCCTTGCTGTCCCTGTGTAGGACACCAGTGGGTGTTCCAAAGCACTGCAAGCCCTTGCAAGCCCTTGCAAGCCCTCGACATCCTATCTCTTACGGCTCCTGAGCGTTGCTGTGTAGGAGATGAGGATGGTGAGCTGTGCAGTGCTCCTCAAGAAGGAATTGCCTTGGTCTTGCCACTGCTATCCAGTTGAAAAGGATTTGCATCCATGAGCCGAGCTTGGAAGGTGGCCCTGCCAGCAGATTGTCTTGCAGCGGAGAACCTCCAGCAGCCTCATGCAAGGTTTTCTTCCCTCAGCCCCTGGCCTGTGATTCCAGCAGCTCCTCAAGTGCTTCCTGTGAGATGTGCTGGGGCTGCCCCCGGGCCAGCTCTGGCAGTGGACACGGGAGGCTGCTCCTCTGGATCCTGCGTGGGGCCTGGTGACCACTGCGTTGCCGGGTGCTGGCATTGTGACATGGGGGTGACACAGCCGCATATGTGCAGCCCTTTGGAGGAAGCCTTTGGGGTGCTGGCTCCAAATCAGTCCCTGTACCTACAAAATAGGGGAGTAAGCAACCTAACAGAGTCCCTTTTTTGCAAAAAGACAGTGTGGATTTGTTGCCAGTGCAGCCTTCCTTCCAGTAGCAATACTGCCTGTAGTATCATGTATGGAGGCCTCAGGGCTCGCTCAGGGCTTGTCACGCAGAACTGCAGGCCTGACAGAGCAGAACTGCTCTCCTCTCCTCTCCTCTCCTCTCCTCTCCTCTCCTCTCCTCTCCTCTCCTCTCCTCTCCTCTCCTCTCCTCTCCTCTCCTCTCCTCTCCTCTCCTCTTCTCTCCTGTCCGCCAGTCCAATATCTAAGAGACTGTTTGCCTGAAAGGACAGAGGGTTTTCAGTTCCAAAATCAATGTCAAGGACACATAACACAATGAATTTTATTTTATTTTGTTGTTAATTTATTAATTTTCTTGATTTGATGTTAATTCATGTTCTGTTATTTCATGTCATTTTTTTTCCCTTTGTGACCCTGTTTCAGAACCCAGGCTCACAAGCATTAGCTCAAGCCCAAGTGTAGCCAGGAGTAGGCTGAGGCATTCTTCAGTTTAGCCTGAGAAAAGATCCCTTGCAGGCTGGCAAAGGCAAGTCCCAGAGCTGCAGAGAGCAGCAGCAGGAATAGAGGCCAAGCTGTCCGCGGTTCCTGCAGAGGGAGAACCTTGACAAGGAGTTGTGGGACTGACCATGCACAAAAGAGGAGGAAGAAGAAGAAGAAGAAGAAGAAGAAGAAGAGGAAGAAGAGGAAGAAGAGGTGAGTGGTACCGTGGCATCTCTTCCAAAGCGTGACATGTAGCGATGACGAGCAGACATTTTGCCTTCCACAACTTGTTTGGCTACTGTGCTTCTTGGGCAGGGATGCATGAGAAGCGCTCTGGTCCCTGCCAGGCGCTTGTGTTAGCTGCAGGGAGAGCTGAGAAGTGGCAGCTGCGGCTGCCAGCATGGTGGAGCATGAGCAGCCGGCTCCCAGGCCAAATGGCCCAAAGAAATGGTGGCAAGGGGCCGTGCTGGGAACTGCAGAGGAAGGCAAAAAACCGCCGGGGACCAGTGCCAATGTGCCCCAGGGGAAAAAGTTCCTTGCTGAGCCCAGTGCTGGCCATGGGCTGTTCCCTGAGCATGTGAGCCAGACCTGGCTCCTTGTCCCACAGGCTGCTCATGCTTGCCAGGAGCTGCCCAAGCCCTATTCTCCCTTGAGCTGGAGCTATCTGGCGGACTTGCCAGAGTGCCCAAGTGCCTCTGAGCTGATAGACCTTGTGGGCAAGAATCCTTGCTGTCCCTGTGTAGGACACCAGTGGGTGTTCCAAAGCACTGCAAGCCCTTGCAAGCCCTTGCAAGCCCTCGACATCCTATCTCTTACGGCTCCTGAGCGTTGCTGTGTAGGAGATGAGGATGGTGAGCTGTGCAGTGCTCCTCAAGAAGGAATTGCCTTGGTCTTGCCACTGCTATCCAGTTGAAAAGGATTTGCATCCATGAGCCGAGCTTGGAAGGTGGCCCTGCCAGCAGATTGTCTTGCAGCGGAGAACCTCCAGCAGCCTCATGCAAGGTTTTCTTCCCTCAGCCCCTGGCCTGTGATTCCAGCAGCTCCTCAAGTGCTTCCTGTGAGATGTGCTGGGGCTGCCCCCGGGCCAGCTCTGGCAGTGGACACGGGAGGCTGCTCCTCTGGATCCTGCGTGGGGCCTGGTGACCACTGCGTTGCCGGGTGCTGGCATTGTGACATGGGGGTGACACAGCCGCATATGTGCAGCCCTTTGGAGGAAGCCTTTGGGGTGCTGGCTCCAAATCAGTCCCTGTACCTACAAAATAGGGGAGTAAGCAACCTAACAGAGTCCCTTTTTTGCAAAAAGACAGTGTGGATTTGTTGCCAGTGCAGCCTTCCTTCCAGTAGCAATACTGCCTGTAGTATCATGTATGGAGGCCTCAGGGCTCGCTCAGGGCTTGTCACGCAGAACTGCAGGCCTGACAGAGCAGAACTGCTCTCCTCTCCTCTCCTCTCCTCTCCTCTCCTCTCCTCTCCTCTCCTCTTCTCTCCTGTCCGCCAGTCCAATATCTAAGAGACTGTTTGCCTGAAAGGACAGAGGGTTTTCAGTTCCAAAATCAATGTCAAGGACACATAACACAATGAATTTTGTTTTATTTTGTTGTTAATTTATTAATTTTCTTGATTTTATGTTAATTCATGTTATGTTATTTCATGTCATTTTTTTCCGTTTGTGACTCTGTTTCAGAACCCAGGCTCACAAGCATTAGCTCAAGCCCAAGTGTAGCCAGGAGTAGGCTGAGGCATTCTTCAGTTTAGCCTGAGAAAAGATCCCTTGCAGGCTGGCAAAGGCAAGTCCCAGAGCTGCAGAGAGCAGCAGCAGGAATAGAGGCCAAGCTGTCCGCGGTTCCTGCAGAGGGAGAACCTTGACAAGGAGTTGTGGGACTGACCATGCACAAAAGAGGAGGAAGAAGAAGAAGAAGAAGAAGAAGAAGAAGAGGAAGAAGAGGAAGAAGTGGTGAGTGGTACCGTGGCATCTCTTCCAAAGCGTGACATGTAGCGATGACGAGCAGACATTTTGCCTTCCACAACTTGTTTGGCTGCTGTGCTTCTTGGGCAGGGATGCATGAGAAGTGCTCTGGTCCCTGCCAGGCGCTTGTGTTAGCTGCAGGGAGAGCTGAGAAGTGGCAGCTGCGGCTGCCAGCATGGTGGAGCATGAGCAGCCGGCTCCCAGGCCAAATGGCCCAAAGAAATGGTGGCAAGGGGCCGTGCTGAGAAGTGCAGAGGAAGGCAAAAAACCGCCGGGGACCAGTGCCAATGTGCCCCAGGGGAAAAAGTTCCTTGCTGAGCCCAGTGCTGGCCATGGGCTGTTCCCTGAGCATGTGAGCCAGACCTGGCTCCTTGTCCCACAGGCTGCTCATGCTTGCGAGGAGCTGCCCAAGCCCTATCCTCCCTTGAGCTGGAGCTATCTGGCAGACTTGCCAGAGTGCCCAAGTGCCTCTGAGCTGATAGACCTTGTGGGCAAGAATCCTTGCTGTCCCTGTGTAGGACACCAGTGGGTGTTCCAAAGCACTGCAAGCCCTTGCAAGCCCTTGCAAGGCCTCGACATCCTATCTCTTACGGCTCCTGAGCGTTGCTGTGTAGGAGATGAGGATGGTGAGCTGTGCAGTGCTCCTCAAGAAGGAATTGCCTTGGTCTTGCCACTGCTATCCAGTTGAAAAGGATTTGCATCCATGAGCCGAGCTTGGAAGGTGGCCCTGCCAGCAGATTGTCTTGCAGCGGAGAACCTCCAGCAGCCTCATGCAAGGTTTTCTTCCCTCAGCCCCTGGCCTGTGATTCCAGCAGCTCCTCAAGTGCTTCCTGTGAGATGTGCTGGGGCTGCCCCCGGGCCAGCTCTGGCAGTGGACACGGGAGGCTGCTCCTCTGGATCCTGCGTGGGGCCTGGTGACCACTGCGTTGCCGGGTGCTGGCATTGTGACATGGGGGTGACACAGCCGCATATGTGCAGCCCTTTGGAGGAAGCCTTTGGGGTGCTGGCTCCAAATCAGTCCCTGTACCTACAAAATAGGGGAGTAAGCAACCTAACAGAGTCCCTTTTTTGCAAAAAGACAGTGTGGATTTGTTGCCAGTGCAGCCTTCCTTCCAGTAGCAATACTGCCTGTAGTATCATGTATGGAGGCCTCAGGGCTCGCTCAGGGCTTGTCACGCAGAACTGCAGGCCTGACAGAGCAGAACTGCTCTCCTCTCCTCTCCTCTCCTCTCCTCTCCTCTCCTCTCCTCTTCTCTCCTGTCCGCCAGTCCAATATCTAAGAGACTGTTTGCCTGAAAGGACAGAGGGTTTTCAGTTCCAAAATCAATGTCAAGGACACATAACACAATGAATTTTATTTTATTTTGTTGTTAATTTATTAATTTTCTTGATTTTATGTTAATTCATGTTATGTTATTTCATGTCTCTTTTTTCCCTTTGTAACTCTGTTTCAGAACCCAGGCTCACAAGCATTAGCTCAAGCCCAAGTGTAGCCAGGAGTAGGCTGAGGCATTCTTCAGTTTAGCATGAGAAAAGATCCCTTGCAGGCTGGCAAAGGCAAGTCCCAAAGCTGCAGAGAGCAGCAGCAGGAATAGAGGCCAAGCTGTCCGCGGTTCCTGCAGAGGGAGAACCTTGACAAGGAGTTGTGGGACTGACCATGCACAAAAGAGGAGGAAGAAGAAGAAGAAGAAGAAGAAGAAGAGGAAGAAGAGGAAGAAGAGGTGAGTGGTACCGTGGCATCTCTTCCAAAGCGTGACATGTAGCGATGACGAGCAGACATTTTGCCTTCCACAACTTGTTTGGCTGCTGTGCTTCTTGGGCAGGGATGCATGAGAAGTGCTCTGGTCCCTGCCAGGCGCTTGTGTTAGCTGCAGGGAGAGCTGAGAAGTGGCAGCTGCGGCTGCCAGCATGGTGGAGCATGAGCAGCCGGCTCCCAGGCCAAATGGCCCAAAGAAATGGTGGCAAGGGGCCGTGCTGAGAACTGCAGAGGAAGGCAAAAAACCGCCGGGGACCAGTGCCAATGTGCCCCAGGGGAAAAAGTTCCTTGCTGAGCCCAGTGCTGGCCATGGGCTGTTCCCTGAGCATGTGAGCCAGACCTGGCTCCTTGTCCCACAGGCTGCTCATGCTTGCCAGGAGCTGCCCAAGCCCTATCCTCCCTTGAGCTGGAGCTATCTGGCGGACTTGCCAGAGTGCCCAAGTGCCTCTGAGCTGATAGACCTTGTGGGCAAGAATCCTTGCTGTCCCTGTGTAGGACACCAGTGGGTGTTCCAAAGCACTGTAAGGCCTTGCAAGCCCTTGCAAGCCCTCGACATCCTATCTCTTACGGCTCCTGAGCGTTGCTCTGTAGGAGATGAGGATGGTGAGCTGTGCAGTGCTCCTCAAGAAGGAATTGCCTTGGTCTTGCCACTGCTATCCAGTTGAAAAGGATTTGCATCCATGAGCCGAGCTTGGAAGGTGGCCCTGCCAGCAGATTGTCTTGCAGTGGAGAACCTCCAGCAGCCTCATGCAAGGTTTTCTTCCCTCAGCCCCTGGCCTGTGATTCCAGCAGCTCCTCAAGTGCTTCCTGTGAGATGTGCTGGGGCTGCCCCCGGGCCAGCTCTGGCAGTGGACACGGGAGGCTGCTCCTCTGGATCCTGCGTGGGGCCTGGTGACCACTGCGTTGCCGGGTGCTGGCATTGTGACATGGGGGTGACACAGCCGCATATGTGCAGCCCTTTGGAGGAAGCCTTTGGGGTGCTGGCTCCAAATCAGTCCCTGTACCTACAAAATAGGGGAGTAAGCAACCTAACAGAGTCCCTTTTTTGCAAAAAGACAGTGTGGATTTGTTGCCAGTGCAGCCTTCCTTCCAGTAGCAATACTGCCTGTAGTATCATGTCTGGAGGCCTCAGGGCTCGCTCAGGGCTTGTCACGCAGAACTGCAGGCCTGACAGAGCAGAACTGCTCTCCTCTCCTCTCCTCTCCTCTCCTCTCCTCTCCTCTCCTCTCCTCTCCTCTCCTCTCCTCTCCTCTCCTCTTCTCTCCTGTCCGCCAGTCCAATATCTAAGAGACTGTTTGCCTGAAAGGACAGAGGGGTTTCAGTTCCAAAATCAATGTCAAGGACACATAACACTATGAATTTTGTTTTATTTTGTTGTTAATTTATTAATTTTCTTGATTTTATGTTAATTCATGTTATGTTATTTCATGTCATTTTTTTCCGTTTGTGACTCTGTTTCAGAACCCAGGCTCACAAGCATTAGCTCAAGCCCAAGTGTAGCCAGGAGTAGGCTGAGGCATTCTTCAGTTTAGCCTGAGAAAAGATCCCTTGCAGGCTGGCAAAGGCAAGTCCCAGAGCTGCAGAGAGCAGCAGCAGGAATAGAGGCCAAGCTGTCCGCGGTTCCTGCAGAGGGAGAACCTTGACAAGGAGTTGTGGGACTGACCATGCACAAAAGAGGAGGAAGAAGAAGAAGAAGAAGAAGAAGAAGAAGAGGAAGAAGAGGAAGAAGTGGTGAGTGGTACCGTGGCATCTCTTCCAAAGCGTGACATGTAGCGATGACGAGCAGACATTTTGCCTTCCACAACTTGTTTGGCTGCTGTGCTTCTTGGGCAGGGATGCATGAGAAGTGCTCTGGTCCCTGCCAGGCGCTTGTGTTAGCTGCAGGGAGAGCTGAGAAGTGGCAGCTGCGGCTGCCAGCATGGTGGAGCATGAGCAGCCGGCTCCCAGGCCAAATGGCCCAAAGAAATGGTGGCAAGGGGCCGTGCTGAGAACTGCAGAGGAAGGCAAAAAACCGCCGGGGACCAGTGCCAATGTGCCCCAGGGGAAAAAGTTCCTTGCTGAGCCCAGTGCTGGCCATGGGCTGTTCCCTGAGCATGTGAGCCAGACCTGGCTCCTTGTCCCACAGGCTGCTCATGCTTGCGAGGAGCTGCCCAAGCCCTATCCTCCCTTGAGCTGGAGCTATCTGGCGGACTTGCCAGAGTGCCCAAGTGCCTCTGAGCTGATAGACCTTGTGGGCAAGAATCCTTGCTGTCCCTGTGTAGGACACCAGTGGGTGTTCCAAAGCACTGCAAGCCCTTGCAAGCCCTTGCAAGGCCTCGACATCCTATCTCTTACGGCTCCTGAGCGTTGCTGTGTAGGAGATGAGGATGGTGAGCTGTGCAGTGCTCCTCAAGAAGGAATTGCCTTGGTCTTGCCACTGCTATCCAGTTGAAAAGGATTTGCATCCATGAGCCGAGCTTGGAAGGTGGCCCTGCCAGCAGATTGTCTTGCAGCGGAGAACCTCCAGCAGCCTCATGCAAGGTTTTCTTCCCTCAGCCCCTGGCCTGTGATTCCAGCAGCTCCTCAAGTGCTTCCTGTGAGATGTGCTGGGGCTGCCCCCGGGCCAGCTCTGGCAGTGGACACGGGAGGCTGCTCCTCTGGATCCTGCGTGGGGCCTGGTGACCACTGCGTTGCCGGGTGCTGGCATTGTGACATGGGGGTGACACAGCCGCATATGTGCAGCCCTTTGGAGGAAGCCTTTGGGGTGCTGGCTCCAAATCAGTCCCTGTACCTACAAAATAGGGGAGTAAGCAACCTAACAGAGTCCCTTTTTTGCAAAAAGACAGTGTGGATTTGTTGCCAGTGCAGCCTTCCTTCCAGTAGCAATACTGCCTGTAGTATCATGTATGGAGGCCTCAGGGCTCGCTCAGGGCTTGTCACGCAGAACTGCAGGCCTGACAGAGCAGAACTGCTCTCCTCTCCTCTCCTCTCCTCTCCTCTCCTCTCCTCTCCTCTCCTCTTCTCTCCTGTCCGCCAGTCCAATATCTAAGAGACTGTTTGCCTGAAAGGACAGAGGGTTTTCAGTTCCAAAATCAATGTCAAGGACACATAACACAATGAATTTTATTTTATTTTGTTGTTAATTTATTAATTTTCTTGATTTTATGTTAATTCATGTTATGTTATTTCATGTCACTTTTTTCCCTTTGTAACTCTGTTTCAGAACCCAGGCTCACAAGCATTAGCTCAAGCCCAAGTGTAGCCAGGAGTAGGCTGAGGCATTCTTCAGTTTAGCATGAGAAAAGATCCCTTGCAGGCTGGCAAAGGCAAGTCCCAAAGCTGCAGAGAGCAGCAGCAGGAATAGAGGCCAAGCTGTCCGCGGTTCCTGCAGAGGGAGAACCTTGACAAGGAGTTGTGGGACTGACCATGCACAAAAGAGGAGGAAGAAGAAGAAGAAGAAGAAGAAGAAGAAGAGGAAGAAGAGGAAGAAGTGGTGAGTGGTACCGTGGCATCTCTTCCAAAGCGTGACATGTAGCGATGACGAGCAGACATTTTGCCTTCCACAACTTGTTTGGCTGCTGTGCTTCTTGGGCAGGGATGCATGAGAAGTGCTCTGGTCCCTGCCAGGCGCTTGTGTTAGCTGCAGGGAGAGCTGAGAAGTGGCAGCTGCGGCTGCCAGCATGGTGGAGCATGAGCAGCCGGCTCCCAGGCCAAATGGCCCAAAGAAATGGTGGCAAGGGGCCGTGCTGAGAACTGCAGAGGAAGGCAAAAAACCGCCGGGGACCAGTGCCAATGTGCCCCAGGGGAAAAAGTTCCTTGCTGAGCCCAGTGCTGGCCATGGGCTGTTCCCTGAGCATGTGAGCCAGACCTGGCTCCTTGTCCCACAGGCTGCTCATGCTTGCGAGGAGCTGCCCAAGCCCTATCCTCCCTTGAGCTGGAGCTATCTGGCGGACTTGCCAGAGTGCCCAAGTGCCTCTGAGCTGATAGACCTTGTGGGCAAGAATCCTTGCTGTCCCTGTGTAGGACACCAGTGGGTGTTCCAAAGCACTGTAAGGCCTTGCAAGCCCTTGCAAGCCCTCGACATCCTATCTCTTACGGCTCCTGAGCGTTGCTCTGTAGGAGATGAGGATGGTGAGCTGTGCAGTGCTCCTCAAGAAGGAATTGCCTTGGTCTTGCCACTGCTATCCAGTTGAAAAGGATTTGCATCCATGAGCCGAGCTTGGAAGGTGGCCCTGCCAGCAGATTGTCTTGCAGTGGAGAACCTCCAGCAGCCTCATGCAAGGTTTTCTTCCCTCAGCCCCTGGCCTGTGATTCCAGCAGCTCCTCAAGTGCTTCCTGTGAGATGTGCTGGGGCTGCCCCCGGGCCAGCTCTGGCAGTGGACACGGGAGGCTGCTCCTCTGGATCCTGCGTGGGGCCTGGTGACCACTGCGTTGCCGGGTGCTGGCATTGTGACATGGGGGTGACACAGCCGCATATGTGCAGCCCTTTGGAGGAAGCCTTTGGGGTGCTGGCTCCAAATCAGTCCCTGTACCTACAAAATAGGGGAGTAAGCAACCTAACAGAGTCCCTTTTTTGCAAAAAGACAGTGTGGATTTGTTGCCAGTGCAGCCTTCCTTCCAGTAGCAATACTGCCTGTAGTATCATGTCTGGAGGCCTCAGGGCTCGCTCAGGGCTTGTCACGCAGAACTGCAGGCCTGACAGAGCAGAACTGCTCTCCTCTCCTCTCCTCTCCTCTCCTCTCCTCTCCTCTCCTCTCCTCTCCTCTCCTCTCCTCTCCTCTCCTCTCCTCTCCTCTCCTCTCCTCTTCTCTCCTGTCCGCCAGTCCAATATCTAAGAGACTGTTTGCCTGAAAGGACAGAGGGGTTTCAGTTCCAAAATCAATGTCAAGGACACATAACACTATGAATTTTGTTTTATTTTGTTGTTAATTTATTAATTTTCTTGATTTTATGTTAATTCATGTTATGTTATTTCATGTCATTTTTTTCCGTTTGTGACTCTGTTTCAGAACCCAGGCTCACAAGCATTAGCTCAAGCCCAAGTGTAGCCAGGAGTAGGCTGAGGCATTCTTCAGTTTAGCCTGAGAAAAGATCCCTTGCAGGCTGGCAAAGGCAAGTCCCAGAGCTGCAGAGAGCAGCAGCAGGAATAGAGGCCAAGCTGTCCGCGGTTCCTGCAGAGGGAGAACCTTGACAAGGAGTTGTGGGACTGACCATGCACAAAAGAGGAGGAAGAAGAAGAAGAAGAAGAAGAAGAAGAAGAGGAAGAAGAGGAAGAAGTGGTGAGTGGTACCGTGGCATCTCTTCCAAAGCGTGACATGTAGCGATGACGAGCAGACATTTTGCCTTCCACAACTTGTTTGGCTGCTGTGCTTCTTGGGCAGGGATGCATGAGAAGTGCTCTGGTCCCTGCCAGGCGCTTGTGTTAGCTGCAGGGAGAGCTGAGAAGTGGCAGCTGCGGCTGCCAGCATGGTGGAGCATGAGCAGCCGGCTCCCAGGCCAAATGGCCCAAAGAAATGGTGGCAAGGGGCCGTGCTGAGAACTGCAGAGGAAGGCAAAAAACCGCCGGGGACCAGTGCCAATGTGCCCCAGGGGAAAAAGTTCCTTGCTGAGCCCAGTGCTGGCCATGGGCTGTTCCCTGAGCATGTGAGCCAGACCTGGCTCCTTGTCCCACAGGCTGCTCATGCTTGCCAGGAGCTGCCCAAGCCCTATCCTCCCTTGAGCTGGAGCTATCTGGCGGACTTGCCAGAGTGCCCAAGTGCCTCTGAGCTGATAGACCTTGTGGGCAAGAATCCTTGCTGTCCCTGTGTAGGACACCAGTGGGTGTTCCAAAGCACTGCAAGCCCTTGCAAGCCCTTGCAAGGCCTCGACATCCTATCTCTTACGGCTCCTGAGCGTTGCTCTGTAGGAGATGAGGATGGTGAGCTGTGCAGTGCTCCTCAAGAAGGAATTGCCTTGGTCTTGCCACTGCTATCCAGTTGAAAAGGATTTGCATCCATGAGCCGAGCTTGGAAGGTGGCCCTGCCAGCAGATTGTCTTGCAGCGGAGAACCTCCAGCAGCCTCATGCAAGGTTTTCTTCCCTCAGTCCCTGGCCTGTGATTCCAGCAGCTCCTCAAGTGCTTCCTGTGAGATGTGCTGGGGCTGCCCCCGGGCCAGCTCTGGCAGTGGACACGGGAGGCTGCTCCTCTGGATCCTGCGTGGGGCCTGGTGACCACTGCGTTGCCGGGTGCTGGCATTGTGACATGGGGGTGACACAGCCGCATATGTGCAGCCCTTTGGAGGAAGCCTTTGGGGTGCTGGCTCCAAATCAGTCCCTGTACCTACAAAATAGGGGAGTAAGCAACCTAACAGAGTCCCTTTTTTGCAAAAAGACAGTGTGGATTTGTTGCCAGTGCAGCCTTCCTTCCAGTAGCAATACTGCCTGTAGTATCATGTATGGAGGCCTCAGGGCTCGCTCAGGGCTTGTCACGCAGAACTGCAGGCCTGACAGAGCAGAACTGCTCTCCTCTCCTCTCCTCTCCTCTCCTCTCCTCTCCTCTCCTCTCCTCTCCTCTCCTCTTCTCTCCTGTCCGCCAGTCCAATATCTAAGAGACTGTTTGCCTGAAAGGACAGAGGGGTTTCAGTTCCAAAATCAATGTCAAGGACACATAACACTATGAATTTTATTTTATTTTGTTGTTAATTTATTAATTTTCTTGATTTTATGTTAATTCATGTTATGTTATTTCATGTCATTTTTTTTCCGTTTGTGACTCTGTTTCAGAACCCAGGCTCACAAGCATTAGCTCAAGCCCAAGTGTAGCCAGGAGTAGGCTGAGGCATTCTTCAGTTTAGCCTGAGAAAAGATCCCTTGCAGGCTGGCAAAGGCAAGTCCCAGAGCTGCAGAGAGCAGCAGCAGGAATAGAGGCCAAGCTGTCCGCGGTTCCTGCAGAGGGAGAACCTTGACAAGGAGTTGTGGGACTGACCATGCACAAAAGAGGAGGAAGAAGAAGAAGAAGAAGAAGAAGAAGAAGAGGAAGAAGAGGAAGAAGTGGTGAGTGGTACCGTGGCATCTCTTCCAAAGCGTGACATGTAGCGATGATGAGCAGACATTTTGCCTTCCACAACTTGTTTGGCTGCTGTGATTCTTGGGCAGGGATGCATGAGAAGCGCTCTGGTCCCTGCCAGGCGCTTGTGTTAGCTGCAGGGAGAGCTGAGAAGTGGCAGCTGCGGCTGCCAGCATGGTGGAGCATGAGCAGCCGGCTCCCAGGCCAAATGGCCCAAAGAAATGGTGGCAAGGGGCCGTGCTGAGAAGTGCAGAGGAAGGCAAAAAACCGCCGGGGACCAGTGCCAATGTGCCCCAGGGGAAAAAGTTCCTTGCTGAGCCCAGTGCTGGCCATGGGCTGTTCCCTGAGCATGTGAGCCAGACCTGGCTCCTTGTCCCACAGGCTGCTCATGCTTGCCAGGAGCTGCCCAAGCCCTATCCTCCCTTGAGCTGGAGCTATCTGGCGGACTTGCCAGAGTGCCCAAGTGCCTCTGAGCTGATAGACCTTGTGGGCAAGAATCCTTGCTGTCCCTGTGTAGGACACCAGTGGGTGTTCCAAAGCACTGCAAGGCCTTGCAAGCCCTTGCAAGCCCTCGACATCCTATCTCTTACGGCTCCTGAGCGTTGCTGTGTAGGAGATGAGGATGGTGAGCTGTGCAGTGCTCCTCAAGAAGGAATTGCCTTGGTCTTGCCACTGCTATCCAGTTGAAAAGGATTTGCATCCATGAGCCGAGCTTGGAAGGTGGCCCTGCCAGCAGATTGTCTTGCAGCGGAGAACCTCCAGCAGCCTCATGCAAGGTTTTCTTCCCTCAGCCCCTGGCCTGTGATTCCAGCAGCTCCTCAAGTGCTTCCTGTCAGATGTGCTGGGGCTGCCCCCGGGCCAGCTCTGGCAGTGGACACGGGAGGCTGCTCCTCTGGATCCTGCGTGGGGCCTGGTGACCACTGCGTTGCCGGGTGCTGGCATTGTGACATGGGGGTGACACAGCCGCATATGTGCAGCCCTTTGGAGGAAGCCTTTGGGGTGCTGGCTCCAAATCAGTCCCTGTACCTACAAAATAGGGGAGTAAGCAACCTAACAGAGTCCCTTTTTTGCAAAAAGACAGTGTGGATTTGTTGCCAGTGCAGCCTTCCTTCCAGTAGCAATACTGCCTGTAGTATCATGTCTGGAGGCCTCAGGGCTCGCTCAGGGCTTGTCACGCAGAACTGCAGGCCTGACAGAGCAGAACTGCTCTCCTCTCCTCTCCTCTCCTCTCCTCTCCTCTCCTCTCCTCTCCTCTTCTCTCCTGTCCGCCAGTCCAATATCTAAGAGACTGTTTGCCTGAAAGGACAGAGGGTTTTCAGTTCCAAAATCAATGTCAAGGACACAGAACACAATGAATTTTATTTTATTTTGTTGTTAATTTATTAATTTTCTTGATTTTATGTTAATTCATGTTATGTTATTTCATGTCATTTTTTTCCCTTTGTAACTCTGTTTCAGAACCCAGGCTCACAAGCATTAGCTCAAGCCCAAGTGTAGCCAGGAGTAGGCTGAGGCATTCTTCAGTTTAGCCTGAGAAAAGATCCCTTGCAGGCTGGCAAAGGCAAGTCCCAGAGCTGCAGAGAGCAGCAGCAGGAATAGAGGCCAAGCTGTCCGCGGTTCCTGCAGAGGGAGAACCTTGACAAGGAGTTGTGGGACTGACCATGCACAAAAGAGGAGGAAGAAGAAGAAGAAGAAGAAGAAGAAGAAGAGGAAGAAGAGGAAGAAGTGGTGAGTGGTACCGTGGCATCTCTTGCAAAGCGTGACATGTAGCGATGACGAGCAGACATTTTGCCTTCCACAACTTGTTTGGCTGCTGTGCTTCTTGGGCAGGGATGCATGAGAAGTGCTCTGGTCCCTGCCAGGCGCTTGTGTTAGCTGCAGGGAGAGCTGAGAAGTGGCAGCTGCGGCTGCCAGCATGGTGGAGCATGAGCAGCCGGCTCCCAGGCCAAATGGCCCAAAGAAATGGTGGCAAGGGGCCGTGCTGAGAAGTGCAGAGGAAGGCAAAAAACCGCCGGGGACCAGTGCCAATGTGCCCCAGGGGAAAAAGTTCCTTGCTGAGCCCAGTGCTGGCCATGGGCTGTTCCCTGAGCATGTGAGCCAGACCTGGCTCCTTGTCCCACAGGCTGCTCATGCTTGCCAGGAGCTGCCCAAGCCCTATCCTCCCTTGAGCTGGAGCTATCTGGCGGACTTGCCAGAGTGCCCAAGTGCCTCTGAGCTGATAGACCTTGTGGGCAAGAATCCTTGCTGTCCCTGTGTAGGACACCAGTGGGTGTTCCAAAGCACTGCAAGCCCTTGCAAGCCCTTGCAAGCCCTCGACATCCTATCTCTTACGGCTCCTGAGCGTTGCTCTGTAGGAGATGAGGATGGTGAGCTGTGCAGTGCTCCTCAAGAAGGAATTGCCTTGGTCTTGCCACTGCTATCCAGTTGAAAAGGATTTGCATCCATGAGCCGAGCTTGGAAGGTGGCCCTGCCAGCAGATTGTCTTGCAGCGGAGAACCTCCAGCAGCCTCATGCAAGGTTTTCTTCCCTCAGCCCCTGGCCTGTGATTCCAGCAGCTCCTCAAGTGCTTCCTGTGAGATGTGCTGGGGCTGCCCCCGGGCCAGCTCTGGCAGTGGACACGGGAGGCTGCTCCTCTGGATCCTGCGTGGGGCCTGGTGACCACTGCGTTGCCGGGTGCTGGCATTGTGACATGGGGGTGACACAGCC
This sequence comes from Caloenas nicobarica, assembly GCF_036013445.1. NCBI lineage: Eukaryota > Metazoa > Chordata > Aves > Columbiformes > Columbidae > Caloenas > Caloenas nicobarica. The sequence goes on along the minus strand of NC_088252.1, from coordinate 280,494 downwards.
GCATATGTGCAGCCCTTTGGAGGAAGCCTTTGGGGTGCTGGCTCCAAATCAGTCCCTGTACCTACAAAATAGGGGAGTAAGCAACCTAACAGAGTCCCTTTTTTGCAAAAAGACAGTGTGGATTTGTTGCCAGTGCAGCCTTCCTTCCAGTAGCAATACTGCCTGTAGTATCATGTCTGGAGGCCTCAGGGCTCGCTCAGGGCTTGTCACGCAGAACTGCAGGCCTGACAGAGCAGAACTGCTCTCCTCTCCTCTCCTCTCCTCTCCTCTCCTCTCCTCTCCTCTCCTCTCCTCTCCTCTCCTCTCCTCTTCTCTCCTGTCCGCCAGTCCAATATCTAAGAGACTGTTTGCCTGAAAGGACAGAGGGTTTTCAGTTCCAAAATCAATGTCAAGGACACATAACACAATGAATTTTATTTTATTTTGTTGTTAATTTATTAATTTTCTTGATTTTATGTTAATTCATGTTATGTTATTTCATGTCATTTTTTTTCCCTTTGTGACTCTGTTTCAGAACCCAGGCTCACAAGCATTAGCTCAAGCCCAAGTGTAGCCAGGAGTAGGCTGAGGCATTCTTCAGTTTAGCCTGAGAAAAGATCCCTTGCAGGCTGGCAAAGGCAAGTCCCAGAGCTGCAGAGAGCAGCAGCAGGAATAGAGGCCAAGCTGTCCGCGGTTCCTGCAGAGGGAGAACCTTGACAAGGAGTTGTGGGACTGACCATGCACAAAAGAGGAGGAAGAAGAAGAAGAAGAAGAAGAAGAAGAAGAGGAAGAAGAGGAAGAAGTGGTGAGTGGTACCGTGGCATCTCTTCCAAAGCGTGACATGTAGCGATGATGAGCAGACATTTTGCCTTCCACAACTTGTTTGGCTGCTGTGATTCTTGGGCAGGGATGCATGAGAAGCGCTCTGGTCCCTGCCAGGCGCTTGTGTTAGCTGCAGGGAGAGCTGAGAAGTGGCAGCTGCGGCTGCCAGCATGGTGGAGCATGAGCAGCCGGCTCCCAGGCCAAATGGCCCAAAGAAATGGTGGCAAGGGGCCGTGCTGAGAAGTGCAGAGGAAGGCAAAAAACCGCCGGGGACCAGTGCCAATGTGCCCCAGGGGAAAAAGTTCCTTGCTGAGCCCAGTGCTGGCCATGGGCTGTTCCCTGAGCATGTGAGCCAGACCTGGCTCCTTGTCCCACAGGCTGCTCATGCTTGCCAGGAGCTGCCCAAGCCCTATCCTCCCTTGAGCTGGAGCTATCTGGCGGACTTGCCAGAGTGCCCAAGTGCCTCTGAGCTGATAGACCTTGTGGGCAAGAATCCTTGCTGTCCCTGTGTAGGACACCAGTGGGTGTTCCAAAGCACTGCAAGGCCTTGCAAGCCCTTGCAAGCCCTCGACATCCTATCTCTTACGGCTCCTGAGCGTTGCTGTGTAGGAGATGAGGATGGTGAGCTGTGCAGTGCTCCTCAAGAAGGAATTGCCTTGGTCTTGCCACTGCTATCCAGTTGAAAAGGATTTGCATCCATGAGCCGAGCTTGGAAGGTGGCCCTGCCAGCAGATTGTCTTGCAGCGGAGAACCTCCAGCAGCCTCATGCAAGGTTTTCTTCCCTCAGCCCCTGGCCTGTGATTCCAGCAGCTCCTCAAGTGCTTCCTGTGAGATGTGCTGGGGCTGCCCCCGGGCCAGCTCTGGCAGTGGACACGGGAGGCTGCTCCTCTGGATCCTGCGTGGGGCCTGGTGACCACTGCGTTGCCGGGTGCTGGCATTGTGACATGGGGGTGACACAGCCGCATATGTGCAGCCCTTTGGAGGAAGCCTTTGGGGTGCTGGCTCCAAATCAGTCCCTGTACCTACAAAATAGGGGAGTAAGCAACCTAACAGAGTCCCTTTTTTGCAAAAAGACAGTGTGGATTTGTTGCCAGTGCAGCCTTCCTTCCAGTAGCAATACTGCCTGTAGTATCATGTCTGGAGGCCTCAGGGCTCGCTCAGGGCTTGTCACGCAGAACTGCAGGCCTGACAGAGCAGAACTGCTCTCCTCTCCTCTCCTCTCCTCTCCTCTCCTCTCCTCTCCTCTCCTCTTCTCTCCTGTCCGCCAGTCCAATATCTAAGAGACTGTTTGCCTGAAAGGACAGAGGGTTTTCAGTTCCAAAATCAATGTCAAGGACACAGAACACAATGAATTTTATTTTATTTTGTTGTTAATTTATTAATTTTCTTGATTTTATGTTAATTCATGTTATGTTATTTCATGTCATTTTTTTTCCCTTTGTGACTCTGTTTCAGAACCCAGGCTCACAAGCATTAGCTCAAGCCCAAGTGTAGCCAGGAGTAGGCTGAGGCATTCTTCAGTTTAGCATGAGAAAAGATCCCTTGCAGGCTGGCAAAGGCAAGTCCCAGAGCTGCAGAGAGCAGCAGCAGGAATAGAGGCCAAGCTGTCCGCGGTTCCTGCAGAGGGAGAACCTTGACAAGGAGTTGTGGGACTGACCATGCACAAAAGAGGAGGAAGAAGAAGAAGAAGAAGAAGAAGAAGAAGAGGAAGAAGAGGAAGAAGAGGTGAGTGGTACCGTGGCATCTCTTCCAAAGCGTGACATGTAGCGATGACGAGCAGACTTTTTGCCTTCCACAACTTGTTTGGCTGCTGTGCTTCTTGGCCAGGGATGCATGAGAAGCGCTCTGGTCCCTGCCAGGCGCTTGTGTTAGCTGCAGGGAGAGCTGAGAAGTGGCAGCTGCGGCTGCCAGCATGGTGGAGCATGAGCAGCCGGCTCCCAGGCCAAATGGCCCAAAGAAATGGTGGCAAGGGGCCGTGCTGAGAAGTGCAGAGGAAGGCAAAAAACCGCCGGGGACCAGTGCCAATGTGCCCCAGGGGAAAAAGTTCCTTGCTGAGCCCAGTGCTGGCCATGGGCTGTTCCCTGAGCATGTGAGCCAGACCTGGCTCCTTGTCCCACAGGCTGCTCATGCTTGCCAGGAGCTGCCCAAGCCCTATCCTCCCTTGAGCTGGAGCTATCTGGCGGACTTGCCAGAGTGCCCAAGTGCCTCTGAGCTGATAGACCTTGTGGGCAAGAATCCTTGCTGTCCCTGTGTAGGACACCAGTGGGTGTTCCAAAGCACTGCAAGCCCTTGCAAGCCCTTGCAAGCCCTCGACATCCTATCTCTTACGGCTCCTGAGCGTTGCTCTGTAGGAGATGAGGATGGTGAGCTGTGCAGTGCTCCTCAAGAAGGAATTGCCTTGGTCTTGCCACTGCTATCCAGTTGAAAAGGATTTGCATCCATGAGCCGAGCTTGGAAGGTGGCCCTGCCAGCAGATTGTCTTGCAGCGGAGAACCTCCAGCAGCCTCATGCAAGGTTTTCTTCCCTCAGCCCCTGGCCTGTGATTCCAGCAGCTCCTCAAGTGCTTCCTGTGAGATGTGCTGGGGCTGCCCCCGGGCCAGCTCTGGCAGTGGACACGGGAGGCTGCTCCTCTGGATCCTGCGTGGGGCCTGGTGACCACTGCGTTGCCGGGTGCTGGCATTGTGACATGGGGGTGACACAGCCGCATATGTGCAGCCCTTTGGAGGAAGCCTTTGGGGTGCTGGCTCCAAATCAGTCCCTGTACCTACAAAATAGGGGAGTAAGCAACCTAATAGAGTCCCTTTTTTGCAAAAAGACAGTGTGGATTTGTTGCCAGTGCAGCCTTCCTTCCAGTAGCAATACTGCCTGTAGTATCATGTATGGAGGCCTCAGGGCTCGCTCAGGGCTTGTCACGCAGAACTGCAGGCCTGACAGAGCAGAACTGCTCTCCTCTCCTCTCCTCTCCTCTCCTCTCCTCTCCTCTCCTCTCCTCTCCTCTCCTCTCCTCTCCTCTCCTCTCCTCTCCTCTTCTCTCCTGTCCGCCAGTCCAATATCTAAGAGCCTGTTTGCCTGAAAGGACAGAGGGTTTTCAGTTCCAAAATCAATGTCAAGGACACAGAACACAATGAATTTTATTTTATTTTGTTGTTAATTTATTAATTTTCTTGATTTTATGTTTATTCATGTTATGTTATTTCATGTCATTTTTTTCCATTTGTGACCCTGTTTCAGAACACAGGCTCACAAGCATTAGCTCAAGCCCAAGTGTAGCCAGGAGTAGGCTGAGGCATTCTTCAGTTTAGCCTGAGAAAAGATCCCTTGCAGGCTGGCAAAGGCAAGTCCCAGAGCTGCAGAGAGCAGCAGCAGGAATAGAGGCCAAGCTGTCCGCGGTTCCTGCAGAGGGAGAACCTTGACAAGGAGTTGTGGGACTGACCATGCACAAAAGAGGAAGAAGAAGAAGAAGAAGAGGAAGAAGAAGAAGAGGAAGAAGAGGAAGAAGAGGAAGAAGAGGTGAGTGGTACCGTGGCATCTCTTCCAAAGCGTGACACGTAGCGATGACGAGCAGACTTTTTGCCTTCCACAACTTGTTTGGCTGCTGTGCTTCTTGGGCAGGGATGCATGAGAAGCGCTCTGGTCCCTGCCAGGCGCTTGTGTTAGCTGCAGGGAGAGCTGAGAAGTGGCAGCTGCGGCTGCCAGCATGGTGGAGCATGAGCAGCCGGCTCCCAGGCCAAATGGCCCAAAGAAATGGTGGCAAGGGGCGGTGCTAAGAACTGCAGAAAAAGGCAAAAAACCGCCGGGTACCAGTGCCAATGTGCCCCGGGGGAAAAAGTTCCTTGCTGAGCCCAGTGCTGGCCGTGGGCTGTTCCCTGAGCATGTGAGCCAGACCTGGCTCCTTGTCCCTCAGCCTGCTCATGCTTGCCAGGAGCTGCCCAAGCCCTATCCTCCCTTGAGCTGGAGCTATCTGGCGGACTTGCCAGAGTGCCCAAGTGCCTCTGAGCTGATAGACCTTGTGGGCAAGAATCCTTGCTGTCCCTGTGTAGGACACCAGTGGGTGTTCCAAAGCACTGCAAGGCCTTGCAAGCCCTTGCAAGCCCTCGACATCCTATCTCTTACGGCTCCTGAGCGTTGCTGTGTAGGAGATGAGGATGGTGAGCTGTGCAGTGCTCCTCAAGAAGGAATTGCCTTGGTCTTGCCACTGCTATCCAGTTGAAAAGGATTTGCATCCATGAGCCGAGCTTGGAAGGTGGCCCTGCCAGCACATTGTCTTGCAGCGGAGAACCTCCAGCAGCCTCATGCAAGGTTTTCTTCCCTCAGCCCCTGGCCTGTGATTCCAGCAGCTCCTCAAGTGCTTCCTGTGAGATGTGCTGGGGCTGCCCCCGGGCCAGCTCTGGCAGTGGACACGGGAGGCTGCTCCTCTGGATCCTGCGTGGGGCCTGGTGACCACTGCGTTGCCGGGTGCTGGCATTGTGACATGGGGGTGACACAGCCGCATATGTGCAGCCCTTTGGAGGAAGCCTTTGGGGTGCTGGCTCCAAATCAGTCCCTGTACCTACAAAATAGGGGAGTAAGCAACCTAACAGAGTCCCTTTTTTGCAAAAAGACAGTGTGGATTTGTTGCCAGTGCAGCCTTCCTTCCAGTAGCAATACTGCCTGTAGTATCATGTATGGAGGCCTCAGGGCTCGCTCAGGGCTTGTCACGCAGAACTGCAGGCCTGACAGAGCAGAACTGCTCTCCTCTCCTCTCCTCTCCTCTCCTCTCCTCTCCTCTTCTCACCTGTCCGCCAGTCCAATATCTAAGAGACTGTTTGCCTGAAAGGACAGAGGGTTTTCAGTTCCAAAATCAATGTCAAGGACACAGAACACAATGAATTTTATTTTCTTTTGTTGTTAATTTATTAATTTTCTTGATTTTATGTTTATTCATGTTATGTTATTTCATGTCATTTTTTTCCGTTTGTGACTCTGTTTCAGAACCCAGGCTCACAAGCATTAGCTCAAGCCCAAGTGTAGCCAGGAGTAGGCTGAGGCATTCTTCAGTTTAGCATGAGAAAAGATCCCTTGCAGGCTGGCAAAGGCAAGTCCCAGAGCTGCAGAGAGCAGCAGCAGGAATAGAGGCCAAGCTGTCCGCGGTTCCTGCAGAGGGAGAACCTTGACAAGGAGTTGTGAGACTGACCATGCACAAAAGAGGAAGAAGAAGAAGAAGAAGAAGAAGAAGAAGAAGAAGAGGAAGAAGAGGAAGAGGAAGAAGAGGAAGAAGAGGTGAGTGGTACCGTGGCATCTCTTCCAAAGCGTGACATGTAGCGATGACGAGCAGACTTTTTGCCTTCCACAACTTGTTTGGCTGCTGTGCTTCTTGGGCAGGGATGCATGAGAAGCGCTCTGGTCCCTGCCAGGCGCTTGTGTTAGCTGCAGGGAGAGCTGAGAAGTGGCAGCTGCGGCTGCCAGCATGGTGGAGCATGAGCAGCCGGCTCCCAGGGCAAATGGCCCAAAGAAATGGTGGCAAGGGGCCGTGCTGAGAACTGCAGAGGAAGGCAAAAAACCGCCGGGAACCAGTGCCAATGTGCCCCGGGGGAAAAAGTTCCTTGCTGAGCCCAGTGCTGGCCATGGGCTGTTCCCTGAGCATGTGAGCCAGACCTGGCTCCTTGTCCCACAGGCTGCTCATGCTTGCCAGGAGCTGCCCAAGCCCTATCCTCCCTTGAGCTGGAGCTATCTGGCGGACTTGCCAGAGTGCCCAAGTGCCTCTGAGCTGATAGACCTTGTGGGCAAGAATCCTTGCTGTCCCTGTGTAGGACACCAGTGGGTGTTCCAAAGCACTGCAAGCCCTTGCAAGCCCTTGCAAGCCCTCGACATCCTATCTCTTACGGCTCCTGAGCGTTGCTCTGTAGGAGATGAGGATGGTGAGCTGTGCAGTGCTCCTCAAGAAGGAATTGCCTTGGTCTTGCCACTGCTATCCAGTTGAAAAGGATTTGCATCCATGAGCCGAGCTTGGAAGGTGGCCCTGCCAGCAGATTGTCTTGCAGCGGAGAACCTCCAGCAGCCTCATGCAAGGTTTTCTTCCCTCAGCCCCTGGCCTGTGATTCCAGCAGCTCCTCAAGTGCTTCCTGTGAGATGTGCTGGGGCTGCCCCCGGGCCAGCTCTGGCAGTGGACACGGGAGGCTGCTCCTCTGGATCCTGCGTGGGGCCTGGTGACCACTGCGTTGCCGGGTGCTGGCATTGTGACATGGGGGTGACACAGCCGCATATGTGCAGCCCTTTGGAGGAAGCCTTTGGGGTGCTGGCTCCAAATCAGTCCCTGTACCTACAAAATAGGGGAGTAAGCAACCTAATAGAGTCCCTTTTTTGCAAAAAGACAGTGTGGATTTGTTGCCAGTGCAGCCTTCCTTCCAGTAGCAATACTGCCTGTAGTATCATGTATGAAGGCCTCAGGGCTCGCTCAGGGCTTGTCACGCAGAACTGCAGGCCTGACAGAGCAGAACTGCTCTCCTCTCCTCTCCTCTCCTCTCCTCTCCTCTCCTCTCCTCTCCTCTCCTCTCCTCTCCTGTTCTCTCCTGTCCGCCAGTCCAATATCTAAGAGACTGTTTGCCTGAAAGGACAGAGGGTTTTCAGTTCCAAAATCAATGTCAAGGACACAGAACACAATGAATTTTATTTTATTTTGTTCTTAATTTATTAATTTTCTTGATTTTATGTTAATTCATGTTATGTTATTTCATGTCATTTTTTTCCCTTTGTGACTCTGTTTCAGAACCCAGGCTCACAAGCATTAGCTCAAGCCCAAGTGTAGCCAGGAGTAGGCTGAGGCATTCTTCAGTTTAGCCTGAGAAAAGATCCCTTGCAGGCTGGCAAAGGCAAGTCCCAGAGCTGCAGAGAGCAGCAGCAGGAATAGAGGCCAAGCTGTCCGCGGTTCCTGCAGAGGGAGAACCTTGACAAGGAGTTGTGGGACTGACCATGCACAAAAGAGGAAGAAGAAGAAGAAGAAGAAGAAGAAGAAGAAGAAGAAGAAGAAGAGGAAGAAGAAGAAGAGGAAGAAGAGGAAGAAGAGGTGAGTGGTACCGTGGCATCTCTTCCAAAGCGTGACATGTAGCGATGACGAGCAGACTTTTTGCCTTCCACAACTTGTTTGGCTGCTGTGCTTCTTGGGCAGGGATGCATGAGAAGCGCTCTGGTCCCTGCCAGGCGCTTGTGTTAGCTGCAGGGAGAGCTGAGAAGTGGCAGCTGCAGCTGCCAGCATGGTGGAGCACGAGCAGCCGGCTCCCAGGCCAAATGGTCCAAAGAAATGGTGGCAAGGGGCCGTGCTGAGAACTGCAGAGGAAGGCAAAAAACCGCCGGGAACCAGTGCCAATGTGCCCCGGTGGAAAAAGTTCCTTGCTGAGCCCAGTGCTGGCCATGGGCTGTTCCCTGAGCATGTGAGCCAGACCTGGCTCCTTGTCCCACAGGCTGCTCATGCTTGCCAGGAGCTGCCCAAGCCCTATCCTCCCTTGAGCTGGAGCTATCTGGCGGACTTGCCAGAGTGCCCAAGTGCCTCTGAGCTGATAGACCTTGTGGGTAAGAATCCTTGCTGTCCCTGTGTAGGACACCAGTGGGTGTTCCAAAGCACTGCAAGCCCTTGCAAGCCCTCGACATCCTATCTCTTAAGGCTCCTGAGCGTTGCTCTGTAGGAGATGAGGATGGTGAGCTGTGCAGTGCTCCTCAAGAAGGAATTGCCTTGGTCTTGCCACTGCTATCCAGTTGAAAAGGATTTGCATCCATGAGCTGAGCTTGGAAGGTGGCCCTGCCAGCAGATTGTCTTGCAGCGGAGAACCTCCAGCAGCCTCATGCAAGGTTTTCTTCCCTCAGCCCCTGGCCTGTGATTCCAGCAGCTCCTCAAGTGCTTCCTGTCAGATGTGCTGGGACTGCCCCCGGGCCAGCTCTGGCAGTGGACACGGGAGGCTGCTCCTCTGGATCCTGCGTGGGGCCTGGTGACCACTGCGTTGCCGGGTGCTGGCATTGTGACATGGGGGTGACACAGCCGCATATGTGCAGCCCTTTGGAGGAAGCCTTTGGGGTGCTGGCTCCAAATCAGTCCCTGTACCTACAAAATAGGGGAGTAAGCAACCTAACAGAGTCCCTTTTTTGCAAAAAGACAGTGTGGATTTGTTGCCAGTGCAGCCTTCCTTCCAGTAGCAATACTGCCTGTAGTATCATATATGGAGGCCTCAGGGCTCGCTCAGGGCTTGTCACGCAGAACTGCAGGCCTGACAGAGCAGAACTGCTCTCCTCTCCTCTCCTCTCCTCTCCTCTCCTCTCCTCTTCTCTCCTGTCCGCCAGTCTAATATCTAAGAGACTGTTTGCCTGAAAGGACAGAGGGTTTTCAGTTCCAAAATCAATGTCAAGGACACAGAACACAATGAATTTTATTTTATTTTGTTCTTAATTTATTAATTTTCCTGATTTTATGTTAATTCATGTTCTGTTATTTCATGTCATTTTTTTCCCTTTGTGACTCTGTTTCAGAACCCAGGCTCACAAGCATTAGCTCAAGCCCAAGTGTAGCCAGGAGTAGGCTGAGGCATTCTTCAGTTTAGCCTGAGAAAAGATCCCTTGCAGGCTGGCAAAGGCAAGTCCCAGAGCTGCAGAGAGCAGCAGCAGGAATAGAGGCCAAGCTGTCCGCGGTTCCTGCAGAGGGAGAACCTTGACAAGGAGTTGTGGGACTGACCATGCACAAAAGAGGAAGAAGAAGAAGAAGAAGAAGAAGAAGAAGAAGAAGAAGAAGAGGAAGAAGAAGAAGAAGAAGAAGAAGAGGAAGAAGAGGTGAGTGGTACCGTGGCATCTCTTCCAAAGCGTGACATGTAGCGATGACGAGCAGACCTTTTGCCTTCCACAACTTGTTTGGCTGCTGTGCTTCTTGGCCAGGGATGCATGAGAAGCGCTCTGGTCCCTGCCAGGCGCTTGTGTTAGCTGCAGGGAGAGCTGAGAAGTGGCAGCTGCGGCTGCCAGCATGGTGGAGCATGAGCAGCCGGCTCCCAGGCCAAATGGCCCTAAGAAATGGTGGCAAGGGGCCGTGCTGAGAACTGCAGAGGAAGGCAAAAAACCGCCGGGGACCAGTGCCAATGTGCCCCGGGGGAAAAAGTTCCTTGCTGAGCCCAGTGCTGGCCATGGGCTGTTCCCTGAGCATGTGAGCCAGACCTGGCTCCTTGTCCCACAGGCTGCTCATGCTTGCCAGGAGCTGCCCAAGCCCTATCCTCCCTTGAGCTGGAGCTATCTGGCAGACTTGCCAGAGTGCCCAAGTGCCTCTGAGCTGATAGACCTTGTGGGCAAGAATCCTTGCTGTCCCTGTGTAGGACACCAGTGGGTGTTCCAAAGCACTGCAAGCCCTTGCAAGCCCTTGCAAGCCCTCGACATCCTATCTCTTATGGCTCCTGAGCGTTGCTCTGTAGGAGATGAGGGTGGTGAGCTGTGCAGTGCTCCTCAAGAAGGAATTGCCTTGGTCTTGCCACTGCTATCCAGTTGAAAAGGATTTGCATCCATGAGCCGAGCTTGGAAGGTGGCCCTGCCAGCAGATTGTCTTGCAGCGGAGAACCTCCAGCAGCCTCATGCAAGGTTTTCTTCCCTCAGCCCCTGGCCTGTGATTCCAGCAGCTCCTCAAGTGCTTCCTGTCAGATGTGCTGGGGCTGCCCCCGGGCCAGCTCTGGCAGTGGACACGGGAGGCTGCTCCTCTGGATCCTGCGTGGGGCCTGGTGACCACTGCGTTGCCGGGTGCTGGCATTGTGACATGGGGGTGACACAGCCGCATATGTGCAGCCCTTTGGAGGAAGCCTTTGGGGTGCTGGCTCCAAATCAGTCCCTGTACCTACAAAATAGGGGAGTAAGCAACCTAATAGAGTCCCTTTTTTGCAAAAAGACAGTGTGCATTTGTTGCCAGTGCAGCCTTCCTTCCAGTAGCAATACTGCCTGTAGTATCATGTATGGAGGCCTCAGGGCTCGCTCAGGGCTTGTCACGCAGAACTGCAGGCCTGACAGAGCAGAACTGCTCTCCTCTCCTCTCCTCTCCTCTCCTCTCCTCTCCTCTTCTCTCCTGTCCGCCAGTCCAATATCTAAGAGACTGTTTGCCTGAAAGGACAGAGGGTTTTCAGTTCCAAAATCAATGTCAAGGACACATAACACAATGAATTTTATTGTATTTTGTTGTTAATTTATTAATTTTCTTGATTTTATGTTTATTCATGTTATATTATTTCATGTCATTTTTTTCCCTTTGTGACTCTGTTTCAGAACCCAGGCTCACAAGCATTAGCTCAAGCCCAAGTGTAGCCAGGAGTAGGCTGAGGCATTCTTCAGTTTAGCATGAGAAAAGATCCCTTGCAGGCTGGCAAAGGCAAGTCCCAGAGCTGCAGAGAGCAGCAGCAGGAATAGAGGCCAAGCTGTCCGCGGTTCCTGCAGAGGGAGAACCTTGACAAGGAGTTGTGGGACTGACCATGCACAAAAGAGGAAGAAGAAGAAGAAGAAGAAGAAGAATATGAAGAAGAAGAAGAAGAAGAAGAGGAAGAAGAAGAAGAGGAAGAAGAGGAAGAAGAGGTGAGTGGTACCGTGGCATCTCTTCCAAAGCGTGACATGTAGCGATGACGAGCAGACTTTTTGCCTTGCACAACTTGTTTGGCTGCTGTGCTTCTTGGGCAGGGATGCATGAGAAGCGCTCTGGTCCCTGCCAGGCGCTTGTGTTAGCTGCAGGGAGAGCTGAGAAGTGGCAGCTGCGGCTGCCAGCATGGTGGAGCATGAGCAGCCGGCTCCCAGGCCAAATGGCCCAAAGAAATGGTGGCAAGGGGCCGTGCTGAGAACTGCAGAGGAAGGCAAAAAACCGCCGGGGACCAGTGCCAATGTGCCCTGGGGGAAAAAGTTCCTTGCTGAGCCCAGTGCTGGCCATGGGCTGTTCCCTGAGCATGTGAGCCAGACCTGGCTCCTTGTCCCACAGGCTGCTCATGCTTGCCAGGAGCTGCCCAAGCCCTATCCTCCCTTGAGCTGGAGCTATCTGGCGGACTTGCCAGAGTGCCCAAGTGCCTCTGAGCTGATAGACCTTGTGGGCAAGAATCCTTGCTGTCCCTGTGTAGGACACCAGTGGGTGTTCCAACGCGCTGCAAGCCCTTGCAAGCCCTCGACATCCTATCTCTTACGGCTCCTGAGCGTTGCTCTGTAGGAGATGAGGATGGTGAGCTCTGCAGTGCTCCTCAAGAAGGAATTGCCTTGGTCTTGCCACTGCTATCCAGTTGAAAAGGATTTGCATCCATGAGCCGAGCTTGGAAGGTGGCCCTGCCAGCAGATTGTCTTGCAGCGGAGAACCTCCAGCAGCCTCATGCAAGGTTTTCTTCCCTCAGCCCCTGGCCTGTGATTCCAGCAGCTCCTCAAGTGCTTCCTGTCAGATGTGCTGGGGCTGCCCCCGGGCCAGCTCTGGCAGTGGACACTGGAGGCTGCTCCTCTGGATCCTGCGTGGGGCCTGGTGACCACTGCGTTGCCGGGTGCTGGCATTGTGACATGGGGGTGACACAGCCGCATATGTGCAGCCCTTTGGAGGAAGCCTTTGGGGTGCTGGCTCCAAATCAGTCCCTGTACCTACAAAATAGGGGAGTAAGCAACCTAATAGAGTCCCTTTTTTGCAAAAAGACAGTGTGCATTTGTTGCCAGTGCAGCCTTCCTTCCAGTAGCAATACTGCCTGTAGTATCATGTATGGAGGCCTCAGGGCTCGCTCAGGGCTTGTCACGCAGAACTGCAGGCCTGACAGAGCAGAACTGCTCTCCTCTCCTCTCCTCTCCTCTCCTCTCCTCTCCTCTCCTCTCCTCTCCTCTCCTCTCCTCTCCTCTTCTCTCCTGTCCGCCAGTCCAATATCTAAGAGACTGTTTGCCTGAAAGGACAGAGGGTTTTCAGTTCCAAAATCAATGTCAAGGACACAGAACACAATGAATTTTATTTTATTTTGTTGTTAATTTATTAATTTTCTTGATTTTATGTTTATTCATGTTATGTTATTTCATGTCATTTTTTTCCCTTTGTGACTCTGTTTCAGAACCCAGGCTCACAAGCATTAGCTCAAGCCCAAGTGTAGCCAGGAGTAGGCTGAGGCATTCTTCAGTTTAGCATGAGAAAAGATCCCTTGCAGGCTGGCAAAGGCAAGTCCCAAAGCTGCAGAGAGCAGCAGCAGGAATAGAGGCCAAGCTGTCCGCGGTTCCTGCAGAGGGAGAACCTTGACAAGGAGTTGTGGGACTGACCATGCACAAAAGAGGAAGAAGAAGAAGAAGAAGAAGAAGAAGAAGAAGAAGAAGAAGAAGAGGAAGAAGAGGAAGAAGAGGTGAGTGGTACCGTGGCATCTCTTCCAAAGCGTGACATGTAGCGATGACGAGCAGACCTTTTGCCTTCCACAACTTGTTTGGCTGCTGTGCTTCTTGGCCAGGGATGCATGAGAAGCGCTCTGGTCCCTGCCAGGCGCTTGTGTTAGCTGCAGGGAGAGCTGAGAAGTGGCAGCTGCAGCTGTCAGCATGGTGGAGCATGAGCAGCCGGCTCCCAGGGCAAATGGCCCAAAGAAATGGTGGCAAGGGGCCGTGCTGAGAACTGCAGAGGAAGGCAAAAAACCGCCGGGGACCAGTGCCAATGGGCCCCAGGGGAAAAAGTTCCTTGCTGAGCCCAGTGCTGGCCATGGGCTGTTCCCTGAGCATGTGAGCCAGACCTGGCTCCTTGTCCCACAGGCTGCTCATGCTTGCCAGGAGCTGCCCAAGCCCTATCCTCCCTTGAGCTGGAGCTATCTGGCGGACTTGCCAGAGTGCCCAAGTGCCTCTGAGCTGATAGACCTTGTGGGCAAGAATCCTTGCTGTCCCTGTGTAGGACACCAGTGGGTGTTCCAAAGCACTGCAAGCCCTTGCAAGCCCTTGCAAGCCCTCGACATCCTATCTCTTATGGCTCCTGAGCATTGCTCTGTAGGAGATGAGGGTGGTGAGCTGTGCAGTGCTCCTCAAGAAGGAATTGCCTTGGTCTTGCCACTGCTATCCAGTTGAAAAGGATTTGCATCCATGAGCCGAGCTTGGAAGGTGGCCCTGCCAGCAGATTGTCTTGCAGCGGAGAACCTCCAGCAGCCTCATGCAAGGTTTTCTTCCCTCAGCCCCTGGCCTGTGATTCCAGCAGCTCCTCAAGTGCTTCCTGTGAGATGTGCTGGGGCTGCCCCCGGGCCAGCTCTGGCAGTGGACACGGGAGGCTGCTCCTCTGGATCCTGCGTGGGGCCTGGTGATCACTGCGTTGCCGGGTGCTGGCATTGTGACATGGGGGTGACACAGCCGCATATGTGCAGCCCTTTGGAGGAAGCCTTTGGGGTGCTGGCTCCAAATCAGTCCCTGTAGCTACAAAATAGGGGAGTAAGCAAACTAATAGAGTCCCTTTTTTGCAAAAAGACAGTGTGCATTTGTTGCCAGTGCAACCTTCCTTCCAGTAGCAATACTGCCTGTAGTATCATGTATGGAGGCCTCAGGGCTCGCTCAGGGCTTGTCACGCAGAACTGCAGGCCTGACAGAGCAGAACTGCTCTCCTCTCCTCTCCTCTCCTCTCCTCTCCTCTCCTCTCCTCTCCTCTCCTCTCCTCTCCTCTCCTCTTCTCTTCTCTCCTGTCCGCCAGTCGAATATCTAAGAGCCTGTTTGCCTGAAAGGACAGAGGGTTTTCTGTTCCAAAATCAATGTCAAGGACACATAACACAATGAATTTTATTTTATTTTGTTGTTAATTTATTAATTTTCTTGATTTTATGTTTATTCATGTTATGTTATTTCATGTCATTTTTTTCCCTTTGTGACTCTGTTTCAGAACCCAGGCTCACAAGCATTAGCTCAAGCCCAAGTGTAGCCAGGAGTAGGCTGAGGCATTCTTCAATTTAGCATGAGAAAAGATCCCTTGCAGGCTGGCAAAGGCAAGTCCCAGAGCTGCAGAGAGCAGCAGCAGGAATAGAGGCCAAGCTATCCGCGGTTCCTGCAGAGGGAGAAACTTGACAAGGAGTTGTGGGACTGACCATGCACAAAAGAGGAAGAAGAAGTGGAAGAAGAAGAAGAAGAAGAAGAAGAAGAAGAAGAGGAAGAAGAAGAAGAGGAAGAAGAGGAAGAAGAGGTGAGTGGTACCGTGGCATCTCTTCCAAAGCGTGACATGTAGCGATGACGAGCAGACCTTTTGCCTTCCACAACTTGTTTGGCTGCTGTGCTTCTTGGCCAGGGATGCATGAGAAGCGCTCTGGTCCCTGCCAGGCGCTTGTGTTAGCTGCAGGGAGAGCTGAGAAGTGGCAGCTGCAGCTGCCAGCATGGTGGAGCATGAGCAGCCGGCTCCCAGGCCAAATGGCCCAAAGAAATGGTGGCAAGGGGCCGTGCTGAGAACTGCAGAGGAAGGCAAAAAACCGCCGGGGACCAGTGCCAATGTGCCCCGGGGGAAAAAGTTCCTTGCTGAGCCCAGTGCTGGCCATGGGCTGTTCCCTGAGCATGTGAGCCAGACCTGGCTCCTTGTCCCACAGTCTGCTCATGCTTGCCAGGAGCTGCCCAAGCCCTATCCTCCCTTGAGCTGGAGCTATCTGGCGGACTTGCCAGAGTGCCCAAGTGCCTCTGAGCTGATAGACCTTGTGGGCAAGAATCCTTGCTGTCCCTGTGTAGGACACCAGTGGGTGTTCCAAAGCACTGCAAGCCCTTGCAAGCCCTTGCAAGCCCTCGACATCCTATCTCTTACGGCTCCTGAGCGTTGCTCTGTAGGAGATGAGGATGGTGAGCTCTGCAGTGCTCCTCAAGAAGGAATTGCCTTGGTCTTGCCACTGCTATCCAGTTGAAAAGGATTTGCATCCATGAGCCGAGCTTGGAAGGTGGCCCTGCCAGCAGATTGTCTTGCAGCGGAGAACCTCCAGCAGCCTCATGCAAGGTTTTCTTCCCTCAGCCCCTGGCCTGTGATTCCAGCAGCTCCTCAAGTGCTTCCTGTCAGATGTGCTGGGGCTGCCCCCGGGCCAGCTCTGGCAGTGGACACGGGAGGCTGCTCCTCTGGATCCTGCGTGGGGCCTGGTGACCACTGCGTTGCCGGGTGCTGGCATTGTGACATGGGGGTGACACAGCCGCATATGTGCAGCCCTTTGGAGGAAGCCTTTGGGGTGCTGGCTCCAAATCAGTCCCTGTACCTACAAAATAGGGGAGTAAGCAACCTAATAGAGTCCCTTTTTTGCAAAAAGACAGTGTGCATTTGTTGCCAGTGCAGCCTTCCTTCCAGTAGCAATACTGCCTGTAGTATCATGCATGGAGGCCTCAGGGCTCGCTCAGGGCTTGTCACGCAGAACTGCAGGCCTGACAGAGCAGAACTGCTCTCCTCTCCTCTCCTCTCCTCTCCTCTCCTCTCCTCTCCTCTCCTCTCCTCTCCTCTCCTCTCCTCTCCTCTCCTCTTCTCTTCTCTCCTGTCCGCCAGTCGAATATCTAAGAGCCTGTTTGCCTGAAAGGACAGAGGGTTTTCAGTTCCAAAATCAATGTCAAGGACACAGAACACAATGAATTTTATTTTATTTTGTTCTTAATTTATTAATTTTCTTGATTTTATGTTTATTCATGTTATGTTATTTCATGTCATTTTTTTCCCTTTGTGACTCTGTTTCAGAACCCAGGCTCACAAGCATTAGCTCAAGCCCAAGTGTAGCCAGGAGTAGGCTGAGGCATTCTTCAGTTTAGCCTGAGAAAAGATCCCTTGCAGGCTGGCAAAGGCAAGTCCCAGAGCTGCAGAGAGCAGCAGCAGGAATAGAGGCCAAGCTGTCCGCGGTTCCTGCAGAGGGAGAAACTTGACAAGGAGTTGTGGGACTGACCATGCACAAAAGAGGAAGAAGAAGAGGAAGAAGAAGAAGAAGAAGAAGAAGAAGAAGAAGAGGAAGAAGAAGAAGAGGAAGAAGAGGAAGAAGAGGAAGAAGAGGTTAGTGGTACCGTGGCATCTCTTCCAAAGCGTGACATGTAGCGATGACGAGCAGACTTTTTGCCTTCCACAACTTGTTTGGCTGCTGTGCTTCTTGGCCAGGGATGCATGAGAAGCGCTCTGGTCCCTGCCAGGCGCTTGTGTTAGCTGCAGGGAGAGCTGAGAAGTGGCAGCTGCAGCTGCCAGCATGGTGGAGCATGAGCAGCCGGCTCCCAGGCCAAATGGCCCAAAGAAATGGTGGCAAGGGGCCGTGCTGAGAACTGCAGAGGAAGGCAAAAAACCGCCGGGGACCAGTGCCAATGTGCCCCGGGGGAAAAAGTTCCTTGCTGAGCCCAGTGCTGGCCATGGGCTGTTCCCTGAG
Organism: Caloenas nicobarica; assembly: GCF_036013445.1. Classification (NCBI taxonomy): domain Eukaryota; kingdom Metazoa; phylum Chordata; class Aves; order Columbiformes; family Columbidae; genus Caloenas; species Caloenas nicobarica. The sequence goes on along the minus strand of NC_088252.1, from coordinate 263,410 downwards.
CATGTGAGCCAGACCTGGCTCCTTGTCCCACAGGCTGCTCATGCTTGCCAGGAGCTGCCCAAGCCCTATCCTCCCTTGAGCTGGAGCTATCTGGCAGACTTGCCAGAGTGCCCAATTGCCTCTGAGCTGATAGACCTTGTGGGCAAGAATCCTTGCTGTCCCTGTGTAGGACACCAGTGGGTGTTCCAAAGCACTGCAAGCCCTTGCAAGCCCTTGCAAGGCCTCGACATCCTATCTCTTACGGCTCCTGAGCGTTGCTCTGTAGGAGATGAGGATGGTGAGCTGTGCAGTGCTCCTCAAGAAGGAATTGCCTTGGTCTTGCCACTGCTATCCAGTTGAAAAGGATTTGCATCCATGAGCCGAGCTTGGAAGGTGGCCCTGCCAGCAGATTGTCTTGCAGCGGAGAACCTCCAGCAGCCTCATGCAAGGTTTTCTTCCCTCAGCCCCTGGCCTGTGATTCCAGCAGCTCCTCAAGTGCTTCCTGTCAGATGTGCTGGGGCTGCCCCCGGGCCAGCTCTGGCAGTGGACACGGGAGGCTGCTCCTCTGGATCCTGCGTGGGGCCTGGTGACCACTGCGTTGCCGGGTGCTGGCATTGTGACATGGGGGTGACACAGCCGCATATGTGCAGCCCTTTGGAGGAAGCCTTTGGGGTGCTGGCTCCAAATCAGTCCCTGTACCTACAAAATAGGGGAGTAAGCAACCTAATAGAGTCCCTTTTTTGCAAAAGGACAGTTTGCATTTGTTGCCAGTGCAGCCTTACTTCCAGTATCAATACTGCCTGTAGTATCATGTATGGAGGCCTCAGGGCTCGCTCAGGGCTTGTCACGCAGAACTGCAGGCCTGACAGAGCAGAACTGCTCTCCTCTCCTCTCCTCTCCTCTCCTCTCCTCTCCTCTCCTCTCCTCTCCTCTCCTCTTCTCTCCTGTCCGCCAGTCCAATATCTAAGAGACTGTTTGCCTGAAAGGACAGAGGGTTTTCAGTTCCAAAATCAATGTCAAGGACACATAACACAATGAATTTTATTGTATTTTGTTGTTAATTTATTAATTTTCTTGATTTTATGTTTATTCATGTTATATTATTTCATGTCATTTTTTTCCCTTTGTGACTCTGTTTCAGAACCCAGGCTCACAAGCATTAGCTCAAGCCCAAGTGTAGCCAGGAGTAGGCTGAGGCATTCTTCAGTTTAGCATGAGAAAAGATCCCTTGCAGGCTGGCAAAGGCAAGTCCCAGAGCTGCAGAGAGCAGCAGCAGGAATAGAGGCCAAGCTGTCCGCGGTTCCTGCAGAGGGAGAACCTTGACAAGGAGTTGTGGGACTGACCATGCACAAAAGAGGAAGAAGAAGAAGAAGAAGAAGAAGAAGAAGAAGAAGAAGAGGAAGAAGAGGAAGAAGAAGAAGAGGAAGAAGAGGAAGAAGAGGTGAGTGGTACCGTGGCATCTCTTCCAAAGCGTGACATGTAGCGATGACGAGCAGACCTTTTGCCTTCCACAACTTGTTTGGCTGCTGTGCTTCTTGGCCAGGGATGCATGAGAAGCGCTCTGGTCCCTGCCAGGCGCTTGTGTTAGCTGCAGGGAGAGCTGAGAAGTGGCAGCTGCAGCTGCCAGCATGGTGGAGCATGAGCAGCCGGCTCCCAGGCCAAATGGCCCAAAGAAATGGTGGCAAGGGGCCGTGCTGAGAACTGCAGAGGAAGGCAAAAAACCGCCGGGAACCAGTGCCAATGTGCCCCGGGGGAAAAAGTTCCTTGCTGAGCCCAGTGCTGGCCATGGGCTGTTCCCTGAGCATGTGAGCCAGACCTGGCTCCTTGTCCCACAGGCTGCTCATGCTTCCCAGGAGCTGCCCAAGCCCTATCCTCCCTTGAGCTGGAGCTATCTGGCGGACTTGCCAGAGTGCCCAAGTGCCTCTGAGCTGATAGACCTTGTGGGCAAGAATCCTTGCTGTCCCTGTGTAGGACACCAGTGGGTGTTCCAAAGCACTGCAAGCCCTTGCAAGCCCTTGCAAGCCCTCGACATCCTATCTCTTACGGCTCCTGAGCGTTGCTCTGTAGGAGATGAGGCTGGTGAGCTGTGCAGTGCTCCTCAAGAAGGAATTGCCTTGGTCTTGCCACTGCTATCCAGTTGAAAAGGATTTGCATCCATGAGCCGAGCTTGGAAGGTGGCCCTGCCAGCAGATTGTCTTGCAGCGGAGAACCTCCAGCAGCCTCATGCAAGGTTTTCTTCCCTCAGCCCCTGGCCTGTGATTCCAGCAGCTCCTCAAGTGCTTCCTGTGAGATGTGCTGGGGCTGCCCCCGGGCCAGCTCTGGCAGTGGACACGGGAGGCTGCTCCTCTGGATCCTGCGTGGGGCCTGGTGACCACTGCGTTGCCGGGTGCTGGCATTGTGACATGGGGGTGACACAGCCGCATATGTGCAGCCCTTTGGAGGAAGCCTTTGGGGTGCTGGCTCCAAATCAGTCCCTGTACCTACAAAATAGGGGAGTAAGCAACCTAATAGAGTCCCTTTTTTACAAAAGGACAGTTTGCATTTGTTGCCAGTGCAGCCTTACTTCCAGTATCAATACTGCCTGTAGTATCATGTATGGAGGCCTCAGGGCTCGCTCAGGGCATGTCACGCAGAACTGCAGGCCTGACAGAGCAGAACTGCTCTCCTCTCCTCTCCTCTCCTCTCCTCTCCTCTCCTCTCCTCTCCTCTCCTCTCCTCTCCTCTTCTCTCCTGTCCGCCAGTCCAATATCTAAGAGACTGTTTGCCTGAAAGGACAGAGGGTTTTCAGTTCCAAAATCAATGTCAAGGACACATAACACAATGAATTTTATTGTATTTTGTTGTTAATTTATTAATTTTCTTGATTTTATGTTTATTCATGTTGTATTATTTCATGTCATTTTTTTCCCTTTGTGACTCTGTTTCAGAACCCAGGCTCACAAGCATTAGCTCAAGCCCAAGTGTAGCCAGGAGTAGGCTGAGGCATTCTTCAGTTTAGCATGAGAAAAGATCCCTTGCAGGCTGGCAAAGGCAAGTCCCAGAGCTGCAGAGAGCAGCAGCAGGAATAGAGGCCAAGCTGTCCGCGGTTCCTGCAGAGGGAGAAACTTGACAAGGAGTTGTGGGACTGACCATGCACAAAAGAGGAAGAAGAAGAAGAAGAAGAAGAAGAAGAAGAGGAAGAAGAGGAAGAAGAAGAAGAGGAAGAAGAGGAAGAAGAGGTGAGTGGCACCGTGGCATCTCTTCCAAAGTGTGACATGTAGCGATGACGAGCAGACCTTTTGCCTTCCACAACTTGTTTGGCTGCTGTGCTTCTTGGGCAGGGATGCATGAGAAGCGCTCTGGTCCCTGCCAGGCGCTTGTGTTAGCTGCAGGGAGAGCTGAGAAGTGGCAGCTGCAGCTGCCAGCATGGTGGAGCATGAGCAGCCGGCTCCCAGGCCAAATGGCCCAAAGAAATGGTGGCAAGGGGCCGTGCTGAGAACTGCAGAGGAAGGCAAAAAACCGCCGGGGACCAGTGCCAATGTGCCCCGGGGGAAAAAGTTCCTTGCTGAGCCCAGTGCTGGCCATGGGCTGTTCCCTGAGCATGTGAGCCAGACCTGGCTCCTTGTCCCACAGGCTGCTCATGCTTCCCGGGAGCTGCCCAAGCCCTATCCTCCCTTGAGCTGGAGCTATCTGGCGGACTTGCCAGAGTGCCCAAGTGCCTCTGAGCTGATAGACCTTGTGGGCAAGAATCCTTGCTGTCCCTGTGTAGGACACCAGTGGGTGTTCCAAAGCACTGCAAGCCCTTGCAAGCCCTTGCAAGCCCTCGACATCCTATCTCTTACGGCTCCTGAGCGTTGCTCTGTAGGAGATGGGGATGGTGAGCTGTGCAGTGCTCCTCAAGAAGGAATTGCCTTGGTCTTGCCACTGCTATCCAGTTGAAAAGGATTTGCATCCATGAGCCGAGCTTGGAAGGTGGCCCTGCCAGCAGATTGTCTTGCAGCGGAGAACCTCCAGCAGCCTCATGCAAGGTTTTCTTCCCTCAGCCCCTGGCCTGTGATTCCAGCAGCTCCTCAAGTGCTTCCTGTCAGATGTGCTGGGGCTGCCCCCGGGCCAGCTCTGGCAGTGGACACGGGAGGCTGCTCCTCTGGATCCTGCGTGGGGCCTGGTGACCACTGCATTGCCGGGTGCTGGCATTGTGACATGGGGGTGACACAGCCGCATATGTGCAGCCCTTTGGAGGAAGCCTTTGGGGTGCTGGCTCCAAATCAGTCCCTGTACCTACAAAATAGGGGAGTAAGCAACCTAATAGAGTCCCTTTTTTGCAAAAAGACAGTGTGCATTTGTTGCCAGTGCAGCCTTCCTTCCAGTAGCAATACTGCCTGTAGTATCATGCATGGAGGCCTCAGGGCTCGCTCAGGGCTTGTCACGCAGAACTGCAGGCCTGACAGAGCAGAACTGCTCTCCTCTCCTCTCCTCTCCTCTCCTCTTCTCTCCTGTCCGCCAGTCCAATATCTAAGAGCCTGTTTGCCTGAAAGGACAGAGGGTTTTCAGTTCCAAAATCAATGTCAAGGACACATAACACAATGAATTTTATTTTATTTTGTTGTTAATTTATTAATTTTCTTGATTTTATGTTTATTCATGTTATATTATTTCATGTCATTTTTTTCCCTTTGTGACTCTGTTTCAGAACCCAGGCTCACAAGCATTAGCTCAAGCCCAAGTGTAGCCAGGAGTAGGCTGAGGCATTCTTCAGTTTAGCCTGAGAAAAGATCCCTTGCAGGCTGGCAAAGGCAAGTCCCAGAGCTGCAGAGAGCAGCAGCAGGAATAGAGGCCAAGCTGTCCGCGGTTCCTGCAGAGGGAGAACCTTGACAAGGAGTTGTGGGACTGACCATGCACAAAAGAGGAAGAAGAAGAAGAAGAAGAAGAAGAAGAAGAAGAAGAAGAAGAGGAAGAAGAGGAAGAAGAAGAAGAGGAAGAAGAGGAAGAAGAGGTGAGTGGTACCGTGGCATCTCTTCCAAAGCGTGACATGTAGCGATGACGAGCAGACCTTTTGCCTTCCACAACTTGTTTGGCTGCTGTGCTTCTTGGCCAGGGATGCATGAGAAGCGCTCTGGTCCCTGCCAGGCGCTTGTGTTAGCTGCAGGGAGAGCTGAGAAGTGGCAGCTGCAGCTGCCAGCATGGTGGAGCATGAGCAGCCGGCTCCCAGGCCAAATGGCCCAAAGAAATGGTGGCAAGGGGCCGTGCTGAGAACTGCAGAGGAAGGCAAAAAACCGCCGGGGACCAGTGCCAATGTGCCCCGGGGGAAAAAGTTCCTTGCTGAGCCCAGTGCTGGCCATGGGCTGTTCCCTGAGCATGTGAGCCAGACCTGGCTCCTTGTCCCACAGGCTGCTCATGCTTCCCGGGAGCTGCCCAAGCCCTATCCTCCCTTGAGCTGGAGCTATCTGGCGGACTTGCCAGAGTGCCCAAGTGCCTCTGAGCTGATAGACCTTGTGGGCAAGAATCCTTGCTGTCCCTGTGTAGGACACCAGTGGGTGTTCCAAAGCACTGCAAGCCCTTGCAAGCCCTTGCAAGCCCTCGACATCCTATCTCTTACGGCTCCTGAGCGTTGCTGTGTAGGAGATGAGGATGGTGAGCTGTGCAGTGCTCCTCAAGAAGGAATTGCCTTGGTCTTGCCACTGCTATCCAGTTGAAAAGGATTTGCATCCATGAGCCGAGCTTGGAAGGTGGCCCTGCCAGCAGATTGTCTTGCAGCGGAGAACCTCCAGCAGCCTCATGCAAGGTTTTCTTCCCTCAGCCCCTGGCCTGTGATTCCAGCAGCTCCTCAAGTGCTTCCTGTGAGATGTGCTGGGGCTGCCCCCGGGCCAGCTCTGGCAGTGGACACGGGAGGCTGCTCCTCTGGATCCTGCGTGGGGCCTGGTGACCACTGCGTTGCCGGGTGCTGGCATTGTGACATGGGGGTGACACAGCCGCATATGTGCAGCCCTTTGGAGGAAGCCTTTGGGGTGCTGGCTCCAAATCAGTCCCTGTACCTACAAAATAGGGGAGTAAGCAACCTAATAGAGTCCCTTTTTTGCAAAAAGACAGTGTGCATTTGTTGCCAGTGCAGCCTTCCTTCCAGTAGCAATACTGCCTGTAGTATCATGCATGGAGGCCTCAGGGCTCGCTCAGGGCTTGTCACGCAGAACTGCAGGCCTGACAGAGCAGAACTGCTCTCCTCTCCTCTCCTCTCCTCTTCTCTCCTGTCCGCCAGTCCAATATCTAAGAGCCTGTTTGCCTGAAAGGACAGAGGGTTTTCAGTTCCAAAATCAATGTCAAGGACACAGAACACAATGAATTTTATTTTATTTTGTTGTTAATTTATTAATTTTCTTGATTTTATGTTAATTCATGTTCTGTTATTTCATGTCATTTTTTTTCCCTTTGTGACTCTGTTTCAGAACCCAGGCTCACAAGCATTAGCTCAAGCCCAAGTGTAGCCAGGAGTAGGCTGAGGCATTCTTCAGTTTAGCCTGAGAAAAGATCCCTTGCAGGCTGGCAAAGGCAAGTCCCAGAGCTGCAGAGAGCAGCAGCAGGAATAGAGGCCAAGCTGTCCACGGTTCCTGCAGAGGGAGAACCTTGACAAGGAGTTGTGGGACTGACCATGCACAAAAGAGGAAGAAGAAGAAGAAGAAGAAGAAGAAGAAGAAGAAGAAGAGGAAGAAGAGGAAGAAGAAGAAGAGGAAGAAGAGGAAGAAGAGGTGAGTGGTACCGTGGCATCTCTTCCAAAGCGTGACATGTAGCGATGACGAGCAGACCTTTTGCCTTCCACAACTTGTTTGGCTGCTGTGCTTCTTGGCCAGGGATGCATGAGAAGCGCTCTGGTCCCTGCCAGGCGCTTGTGTTAGCTGCAGGGAGAGCTGAGAAGTGGCAGCTGCAGCTGCCAGCATGGTGGAGCATGAGCAGCCGGCTCCCAGGCCAAATGGCCCAAAGAAATGGTGGCAAGGGGCCGTGCTGAGAACTGCAGAGGAAGGCAAAAAACCGCCGGGGACCAGTGCCAATGTGCCCCGGGGGAAAAAGTTCCTTGCTGAGCCCAGTGCTGGCCATGGGCTGTTCCCTGAGCATGTGAGCCAGACCTGGCTCCTTGTCCCACAGGCTGCTCATGCTTCCCGGGAGCTGCCCAAGCCCTATCCTCCCTTGAGCTGGAGCTATCTGGCGGACTTGCCAGAGTGCCCAAGTGCCTCTGAGCTGATAGACCTTGTGGGCAAGAATCCTTGCTGTCCCTGTGTAGGACACCAGTGGGTGTTCCAAAGCACTGCAAGCCCTTGCAAGCCCTTGCAAGCCCTCGACATCCTATCTCTTACGGCTCCTGAGCGTTGCTCTGTAGGAGATGAGGATGGTGAGCTGTGCAGTGCTCCTCAAGAAGGAATTGCCTTGGTCTTGCCACTGCTATCCAGTTGAAAAGGATTTGCATCCATGAGCCGAGCTTGGAAGGTGGCCCTGCCAGCAGATTGTCTTGCAGCGGAGAACCTCCAGCAGCCTCATGCAAGGTTTTCTTCCCTCAGCCCCTGGCCTGTGATTCCAGCAGCTCCTCAAGTGCTTCCTGTCAGATGTGCTGGGGCTGCCCCCGGGCCAGCTCTGGCAGTGGACACGGGAGGCTGCTCCTCTGGATCCTGCGTGGGGCCTGGTGACCACTGCGTTGCCGGGTGCTGGCATTGTGACATGGGGGTGACACAGCCGCATATGTGCAGCCCTTTGGAGGAAGCCTTTGGGGTGCTGGCTCCAAATCAGTCCCTGTAGCTACAAAATAGGGGAGTAAGCAACCTCATAGAGTCCCTTTTTTGCAAAAAGACAGTGTGGATTTGTTGCCAGTGCAGCCTTCCTTCCAGTAGCAATACTGCCTGTAGTATCATGCATGGAGGCCTCAGGGCTCGCTCAGGGCTTGTCACGCAGAACTGCAGGCCTGACAGAGCAGAACTGCTCTCCTCTCCTCTCCTCTCCTCTTCTCTCCTGTCCGCCAGTCCAATATCTAAGAGACTGTTTGCCTGAAAGGACAGAGGGTTTTCAGTTCCAAAATCAATGTCAAGGACACAGAACACAATGAATTTTATTTTATTTTGTTGTTAATTTATTAATTTTCTTGATTTTATGTTTATTCATGTTATGTTATTTCATGTCATTTTTTTCCCTTTGTGACTCTGTTTCAGAACCCAGGCTCACAAGCATTAGCTCAAGCCCAAGTGTAGCCAGGAGTAGGCTGAGGCATTCTTCAGTTTAGCCTGAGAAAAGATCCCTTGCAGGCTGGCAAAGGCAAGTCCCAGAGCTGCAGAGAGCAGCAGCAGGAATAGAGGCCAAGCTGTCCGCGGTTCCTGCAGAGGGAGAACCTTGACAAGGAGTTGTGGGACTGACCATGCACAAAAGAGGAAGAAGAAGAAGAAGAAGAAGAAGAAGAAGAAGAAGAAGAAGAAGAAGAGGAAGAAGAGGAAGAAGAAGAAGAGGAAGAAGAGGAAGAAGAGGTGAGTGGTACCGTGGCATCTCTTCCAAAGCGTGACATGTAGCGATGACGAGCAGACCTTTTGCCTTCCACAACTTGTTTGGCTGCTGTGCTTCTTGGCCAGGGATGCATGAGAAGCGCTCTGGTCCCTGCCAGGCGCTTGTGTTAGCTGCAGGGAGAGCTGAGAAGTGGCAGCTGCAGCTGCCAGCATGGTGGAGCATGAGCAGCCGGCTCCCAGGCCAAATGGCCCAAAGAAATGGTGGCAAGGGGCCGTGCTGAGAACTGCAGAGGAAGGCAAAAAACCGCCGGGGACCAGTGCCAATGTGCCCCAGGGGAAAAAGTTCCTTGCGGAGCCCAGTGCTGGCCATGGGCTGTTCCCTGAGCATGTGAGCCAGACCTGGCTCCTTGTCCCACAGGCTGCTCATGCTTCCCGGGAGCTGCCCAAGCCCTATCCTCCCTTGAGCTGGAGCTATCTGGCGGACTTGCCAGAGTGCCCAAGTGCCTCTGAGCTGATAGACCTTGTGGGCAAGAATCCTTGCTGTCCCTGTGTAGGACACCAGTGGGTGTTCCAAAGCACTGCAAGCCCTTGCAAGCCCTTGCAAGCCCTCGACATCCTATCTCTTACGGCTCCTGAGCGTTGCTCTGTAGGAGATGAGGATGGTGAGCTCTGCAGTGCTCCTCAAGAAGGAATTGCCTTGGTCTTGCCACTGCTATCCAGTTGAAAAGGATTTGCATCCATGAGCCGAGCTTGGAAGGTGGCCCTGCCAGCAGATTGTCTTGCAGCGGAGAACCTCCAGCAGCCTCATGCAAGGTTTTCTTCCCTCAGCCCCTGGCCTGTGATTCCAGCAGCTCCTCAAGTGCTTCCTGTGAGATGTGCTGGGGCTGCCCCCGGGCCAGCTCTGGCAGTGGACACGGGAGGCTGCTCCTCTGGATCCTGCGTGGGGCCTGGTGACCACTGCGTTGCCAGGTGCTGGCATTGTGACATGGGGGTGACACAGCCGCATATGTGCAGCCCTTTGGAGGAAGCCTTTGGGGTGCTGGCTCCAAATCAGTCCCTGTACCTACAAAATAGGGGAGTAAGCAACCTCATAGAGTCCCTTTTTTGCAAAAAGACAGTGTGCATTTGTTGCCAGTGCAGCCTTCCTTCCAGTAGCAATACTGCCTGTAGTATCATGCATGGAGGCCTCAGGGCTCGCTCAGGGCTTGTCACGCAGAACTGCAGGCCTGACAGAGCAGAACTGCTCTCCTCTCCTCTCCTCTCCTCTTCTCTCCTGTCCGCCAGTCCAATATCTAAGAGCCTGTTTGCCTGAAAGGACAGAGGGTTTTCAGTTCCAAAATCAATGTCAAGGACACAGAACACAATGAATTTTATTTTATTTTGTTGTTAATTTATTAATTTTCTTGATTTTATGTTAATTCATGTTATGTTATTTCATGTCATTTTTTTCCCTTTGTAACTCTGTTTCAGAACCCAGGCTCACAAGCATTAGCTCAAGCCCAAGTGTAGCCAGGAGTAGGCTGAGGCATTCTTCAGTTTAGCCTGAGAAAAGATCCCTTGCAGGCTGGCAAAGGCAAGTCCCAGAGCTGCAGAGAGCAGCAGCAGGAATAGAGGCCAAGCTGTCCACGGTTCCTGCAGAGGGAGAACCTTGACAAGGAGTTGTGGGACTGACCATGCACAAAAGAGGAAGAAGAAGAAGAAGAAGAAGAAGAAGAAGAAGAAGAGGAAGAAGAGGAAGAAGAAGAAGAGGAAGAAGAGGAAGAAGAGGTGAGTGGTACCGTGGCATCTCTTCCAAAGCGTGACATGTAGCGATGACGAGCAGACCTTTTGCCTTCCACAACTTGTTTGGCTGCTGTGCTTCTTGGGCAGGGATGCATGAGAAGCGCTCTGGTCCCTGCCAGGCGCTTGTGTTAGCTGCAGGGAGAGCTGAGAAGTGGCAGCTGCAGCTGCCAGCATGGTGGAGCATGAGCAGCCGGCTCCCAGGCCAAATGGCCCAAAGAAATGGTGGCAAGGGGCCGTGCTGAGAACTGCAGAGGAAGGCAAAAAACCGCCGGGGACCAGTGCCAATGTGCCCCAGGGGAAAAAGTTCCTTGCTGAGCCCAGTGCTGGCCATGGGCTGTTCCCTGAGCATGTGAGCCAGACCTGGCTCCTTGTCCCACAGGCTGCTCATGCTTCCCGGGAGCTGCCCAAGCCCTATCCTCCCTTGAGCTGGAGCTATCTGGCGGACTTGCCAGAGTGCCCAAGTGCCTCTGAGCTGATAGACCTTGTGGGCAAGAATCCTTGCTGTCCCTGTGTAGGACACCAGTGGGTGTTCCAAAGCACTGCAAGCCCTTGCAAGCCCTTGCAAGCCCTCGACATCCTATCTCTTACGGCTCCTGAGCGTTGCTCTGTAGGAGATGAGGATGGTGAGCTGTGCAGTGCTCCTCAAGAAGGAATTGCCTTGGTCTTGCCACTGCTATCCAGTTGAAAAGGATTTGCATCCATGAGCCGAGCTTGGAAGGTGGCCCTGCCAGCAGATTGTCTTGCAGCGGAGAACCTCCAGCAGCCTCATGCAAGGTTTTCTTCCCTCAGCCCCTGGCCTGTGATTCCAGCAGCTCCTCAAGTGCTTCCTGTCAGATGTGCTGGGGCTGCCCCCGGGCCAGCTCTGGCAGTGGACACGGGAGGCTGCTCCTCTGGATCCTGCGTGGGGCCTGGTGACCACTGCGTTGCCGGGTGCTGGCATTGTGACATGGGGGTGACACAGCCGCATATGTGCAGCCCTTTGGAGGAAGCCTTTGGGGTGCTGGCTCCAAATCAGTCCCTGTACCTACAAAATAGGGGAGTAAGCAACCTAATAGAGTCCCTTTTTTGCAAAAAGACAGTGTGCATTTGTTGCCAGTGCAGACTTCCTTCCAGTAGCAATACTGCCTGTAGTATCATGCATGGAGGCCTCAGGGCTCGCTCAGGGCTTGTCACGCAGAACTGCAGGCCTGACAGAGCAGAACTGCTCTCCTCTCCTCTCCTCTCCTCTTCTCTCCTGTCCGCCAGTCCAATATCTAAGAGCCTGTTTGCCTGAAAGGACAGAGGGTTTTCAGTTCCAAAATCAATGTCAAGGACACATAACACAATGAATTTTATTTTATTTTGTTGTTAATTTATTAATTTTCTTGATTTTATGTTTATTCATGTTATGTTATTTCATGTCATTTTTTTCCCTTTGTGACTCTGTTTCAGAACCCAGGCTCACAAGCATTAGCTCAAGCCCAAGTGTAGCCAGGAGTAGGCTGAGGCATTCTTCAGTTTAGCCTGAGAAAAGATCCCTTGCAGGCTGGCAAAGGCAAGTCCCAGAGCTGCAGAGAGCAGCAGCAGGAATAGAGGCCAAGCTGTCCGCGGTTCCTGCAGAGGGAGAACCTTGACAAGGAGTTGTGGGACTGACCATGCACAAAAGAGGAAGAAGAAGAAGAAGAAGAAGAAGAAGAAGAAGAAGAAGAGGAAGAAGAGGAAGAAGAAGAAGAGGAAGAAGAGGAAGAAGAGGTGAGTGGTACCGTGGCATCTCTTCCAAAGCGTGACATGTAGCGATGACGAGCAGACCTTTTGCCTTCCACAACTTGTTTGGCTGCTGTGCTTCTTGGCCAGGGATGCATGAGAAGCGCTCTGGTCCCTGCCAGGCGCTTGTGTTAGCTGCAGGGAGAGCTGAGAAGTGGCAGCTGCAGCTGCCAGCATGGTGGAGCATGAGCAGCCAGCTCCCAGGCCAAATGGCCCAAAGAAATGGTGGCAAGGGGCCGTGCTGAGAACTGCAGAGGAAGGCAAAAAACCGCCGGGGACCAGTGCCAATGTGCCCTGGGGGAAAAAGTTCCTTGCTGAGCCCAGTGCTGGCCATGGGCTGTTCCCTGAGCATGTGAGCCAGACCTGGCTCCTTGTCCCACAGGCTGCTCATGCTTGCCAGGAGCTGCCCAAGCCCTATCCTCCCTTGAGCTGGAGCTATCTGGCGGACTTGCCAGAGTGCCCAAGTGCCTCTGAGCTGATAGACCTTGTGGGCAAGAATCCCTGCTGTCCCTGTGTAGGACACCAGTGGGTGTTCCAAAGCACTGCAAGCCCTTGCAAGCCCTTGCAAGCCCTCGACATCCTATCTCTTACGGCTCCTGAGCGTTGCTCTGTAGGAGATGAGGATGGTGAGCTGTGCAGTGCTCCTCAAGAAGGAATTGCCTTGGTCTTGCCACTGCTATCCAGTTGAAAAGGATTTGCATCCATGAGCCGAGCTTGGAAGGTGGCCCTGCCAGCAGATTGTCTTGCAGCGGAGAACCTCCAGCAGCCTCATGCAAGGTTTTCTTCCCTCAGCCCCTGGCCTGTGATTCCAGCAGCTCCTCAAGTGCTTCCTGTCAGATGTGCTGGGGCTGCCCCCGGGCCAGCTCTGGCAGTGGACACGGGAGGCTGCTCCTCTGGATCCTGCGTGGGGCCTGGTGACCACTGCGTTGCCGGGTGCTGGCATTGTGACATGGGGGTGACACAGCCGCATATGTGCAGCCCTTTGGAGGAAGCCTTTGGGGTGCTGGCTCCAAATCAGTCCCTGTACCTACAAAATAAGGGAGTAAGCAACCTAATAGAGTCCCTTTTTTGCAAAAAGACAGTGTGCATTTGTTGCCAGTGCAGCCTTCCTTCCAGTAGCAATACTGCCTGTAGTATCATGCATGGAGGCCTCAGGGCTCGCTCAGGGCTTGTCACGCAGAACTGCAGGCCTGACAGAGCAGAACTGCTCTCCTCTCCTCTCCTCTCCTCTTCTATCCTGTCCGCCAGTCCAATATCTAAGAGACTGTTTGCCTGAAAGGACAGAGGGTTTTCAGTTCCAAAATCAATGTCAAGGACACAGAACACAATGAATTTTATTTTATTTTGTTGTTAATTTATTAATTTTCTTGATTTTATGTTTATTCATGTTATGTTATTTCATGTCATTTTTTTCCCTTTGTGACTCTGTTTCAGAACCCAGGCTCACAAGCATTAGCTCAAGCCCAAGTGTAGCCAGGAGTAGGCTGAGGCATTCTTCAGTTTAGCATGAGAAAAGATCCCTTGCAGGCTGGCAAAGGCAAGTCCCAGAGCTGCAGAGAGCAGCAGCAGGAATAGAGGCCAAGCTGTCCGCGGTTCCTGCAGAGGGAGAACCTTGACAAGGAGTTGTGGGACTGACCATGCACAAAAGAGGAAGAAGAAGAAGAAGAAGAAGAAGAAGATGAAGAAGAAGAAGAAGAAGAAGAGGAAGAAGAAGAAGAGGAAGAAGAGGAAGAAGAGGTGAGTGGTACCGTGGCATCTCTTCCAAAGCGTGACATGTAGCGATGACGAGCAGACTTTTTGCCTTCCACAACTTGTTTGGCTGCTGTGCTTCTTGGGCAGGGATGCATGAGAAGCGCTCTGGTCCCTGCCAGGCGCTTGTGTTAGCTGCAGGGAGAGCTGAGAAGTGGCAGCTGCAGCTGCCAGCATGGTGGAGCATGAGCAGCCGGCTCCCAGGCCAAATGGCCCAAAGAAATGGTGGCAAGGGGCCGTGCTGAGAACTGCAGAGGAAGGCAAAAAACCGCCGGGGACCAGTGCCAATGTGCCCCGGGGGAAAAAGTTCCTTGCTGAGCCCAGTGCTGGCCATGGGCTGTTCCCTGAGCATGTGAGCCAGACCTGGCTCCTTGTCCCACAGGCTGCTCTTGCTTCCCAGGAGCTGCCCAAGCCCTATCCTCCCTTGAGCTGGAGCTATCTGGCGGACTTGCCAGAGTGCCCAAGTGCCTCTGAGCTGATAGACCTTGTGGGCAAGAATCCTTGCTGTCCCTGTGTAGGACACCAGGGGGTGTTCCAAAGCACTGCAAGCCCTTGCAAGCCCTTGCAAGCCCTCGACGTCCTATCTCTTACGGCTCCTGAGCGTTGCTCTGTAGGAGATGAGGATGGTGAGCTCTGCAGTGCTCCTCAAGAAGGAATTGCCTTGGTCTTGCCACTGCTATCCAGTTGAAAAGGATTTGCATCCATGAGCCGAGCTTGGAAGGTGGCCCTGCCAGCAGATTGTCTTGCAGCGGAGAACCTCCAGCAGCCTCCTGCAAGGTTTTCTTCCCTCAGCCCCTGGCCTGTGATTCCAGCAGCTCCTCAAGTGCTTCCTGTGAGATGTGCTGGGGCTGCCCCCGGGCCAGCTCTGGCAGTGGACACGGGAGGCTGCTCCTCTGGATCCTGCGTGGGGCCTGGTGACCACTGCGTTGCCGGGTGCTGGCATTGTGACATGGGGGTGACACAGCCGCATATGTGCAGCCCTTTGGAGGAAGCCTTTGGGGTGCTGGCTCCAAATCAGTCCCTGTACCTACAAAATAGGGGAGTAAGCAACCTAACAGAGTCCCTTTTTTGCAAAAAGACAGTGTGCATTTGTTGCCAGTGCAGCCTTCCTTCCAGTAGCAATACTGCCTGTAGTATCATGCATGGAGGCCTCAGGGCTCGCTCAGGGCTTGTCACGCAGAACTGCAGGCCTGACAGAGCAGAACTGCTCTCCTCTCCTCTCCTCTTCTATCCTGTCCGCCAGTCCAATATCTAAGAGACTGTTTGCCTGAAAGGACAGAGGGTTTTCAGTTCCAAAATCAATGTCAAGGACACAGAACACAATGAATTTTATTTTATTTTGTTGTTAATTTATTAATTTTCTTGATTTTATGTTTATTCATGTTATGTTATTTCATGTCATTTTTTTCCCTTTGTGACTCTGTTTCAGAACCCAGGCTCACAAGCATTAGCTCAAGCCCAAGTGTAGCCAGGAGTAGGCTGAGGCATTCTTCAGTTTAGCCTGAGAAAAGATCCCTTGCAGGCTGGCAAAGGCAAGTCCCAGAGCTGCAGAGAGCAGCAGCAGGAATAGAGGCCAAGCTGTCCGCGGTTCCTGCAGAGGGAGAACCTTGACAAGGAGTTGTGGGACTGACCATGCACAAAAGAGGAAGAAGAAGAAGAAGAAGAAGAAGAAGATGAAGAAGAAGAAGAAGAAGAAGAGGAAGAAGAAGAAGAGGAAGAAGAGGAAGAAGAGGTGAGTGGTACCGTGGCATCTCTTCCAAAGCGTGACATGTAGCGATGACGAGCAGACTTTTTGCCTTCCACAACTTGTTTGGCTGCTGTGCTTCTTGGCCAGGGATGCATGAGAAGCGCTCTGGTCCCTGCCAGGCGCTTGTGTTAGCTGCAGGGAGAGCTGAGAAGTGGCAGCTGCAGCTGCCAGCATGGTGGAGCATGAGCAGCCGGCTCCCAGGCCAAATGGCCCAAAGAAATGGTGGCAAGGGGCCGTGCTGAGAACTGCAGAGGAAGGCAAAAAACCGCCGGGGACCAGTGCCAATGTGCCCCGGGGGAAAAAGTTCCTTGCTGAGCCCAGTGCTGGCCATGGGCTGTTCCCTGAGCATGTGAGCCAGACCTGGCTCCTTGTCCCACAGGCTGCTCATGCTTGCCAGGAGCTGCCCAAGCCCTATCCTCCCTTGAGCTGGAGCTATCTGGCGGACTTGCCAGAGTGCCCAAGTGCCTCTGAGCTGATAGACCTTGTGGGCAAGAATCCTTGCTGTCCCTGTGTAGGACACCAGTGGGTGTTCCAAAGCACTGCAAGCCCTTGCAAGCCCTTGCAAGCCCTCGACGTCCTATCTCTTACGGCTCCTGAGCGTTGCTCTGTAGGAGATGAGGATGGTGAGCTGTGCAGTGCTCCTCAAGAAGGAATTGCCTTGGTCTTGCCACTGCTATCCAGTTGAAAAGGATTTGCATCCATGAGCCGAGCTTGGAAGGTGGCCCTGCCAGCAGATTGTCTTGCAGCGGAGAACCTCCAGCAGCCTCCTGCAAGGTTTTCTTCCCTCAGCCCCTGGCCTGTGATTCCAGCAGCTCCTCAAGTGCTTCCTGTGAGATGTGCTGGGGCTGCCCCCGGGCCAGCTCTGGCAGTGGACACGGGAGGCTGCTCCTCTGGATCCTGCGTGGGGCCTGGTGACCACTGCGTTGCCGGGTGCTGGCATTGTGACATGGGGGTGACACAGCCGCATATGTGCAGCCCTTTGGAGGAAGCCTTTGGGGTGCTGGCTCCAAATCAGTCCCTGTACCTACAAAATAGGGGAGTAAGCAACCTAACAGAGTCCCTTTTTTGCAAAAAGACAGTGTGCATTTGTTGCCAGTGCAGCCTTACTTCCAGTAGCAATACTGCCTGTAGTATCATGCATGGAGGCCTCAGGGCTCGCTCAGGGCTTGTCACGCAGAACTGCAGGCCTGACAGAGCAGAACTGCTCTCCTCTCCTCTCCTCTCCTCTTCTATCCTGTCCGCCAGTCCAATATCTAAGAGACTGTTTGCCTGAAAGGACAGAGGGTTTTCAGTTCCAAAATCAATGTCAAGGACACAGAACACAATGAATTTTATTTTATTTTGTTGTTAATTTATTAATTTTCTTGATTTTATGTTTATTCATGTTATGTTATTTCATGTCATTTTTTTCCCTTTGTGACTCTGTTTCAGAACCCAGGCTCACAAGCATTAGCTCAAGCCCAAGTGTAGCCAGGAGTAGGCTGAGGCATTCTTCAGTTTAGCATGAGAAAAGATCCCTTGCAGGCTGGCAAAGGCAAGTCCCAGAGCTGCAGAGAGCAGCAGCAGGAATAGAGGCCAAGCTGTCCGCGGTTCCTGCAGAGGGAGAACCTTGACAAGGAGTTGTGGGACTGACCATGCACAAAAGAGGAAGAAGAAGAAGAAGAAGAAGAAGAAGATGAAGAAGAAGAAGAAGAAGAAGAGGAAGAAGAAGAAGAGGAAGAAGAGGAAGAAGAGGTGAGTGGTACCGTGGCATCTCTTCCAAAGCGTGACATGTAGCGATGACGAGCAGACTTTTTGCCTTCCACAACTTGTTTGGCTGCTGTGCTTCTTGGGCAGGGATGCATGAGAAGCGCTCTGGTCCCTGCCAGGCGCTTGTGTTAGCTGCAGGGAGAGCTGAGAAGTGGCAGCTGCGGCTGCCAGCATGGTGGAGCATGAGCAGCCGGCTCCCAGGCCAAATGGCCCAAAGAAATGGTGGCAAGGGGCCGTGCTGAGAACTGCAGAGGAAGGCAAAAAACCGCCGGGGACCAGTGCCAATGTGCCCCGGGGGAAAAAGTTCCTTGCTGAGCCCAGTGCTGGCCATGGGCTGTTCCCTGAGCATGTGAGCCAGACCTGGCTCCTTGTCCCACAGGCTGCTCATGCTTGCCAGGAGCTGCCCAAGCCCTATCCTCCCTTGAGCTGGAGCTATCTGGCGGACTTGCCAGAGTGCCCAAGTGCCTCTGAGCTGATAGACCTTGTGGGCAAGAATCCTTGCTGTCCCTGTGTAGGACACCAGTGGGTGTTCCAAAGCACTGCAAGCCCTTGCAAGCCCTTGCAAGCCCTCGACGTCCTATCTCTTACGGCTCCTGAGCGTTGCTCTGTAGGAGATGAGGATGGTGAGCTGTGCAGTGCTCCTCAAGAAGGAATTGCCTTGGTCTTGCCACTGCTATCCAGTTGAAAAGGATTTGCATCCATGAGCCGAGCTTGGAAGGTGGCCCTGCCAGCAGATTGTCTTGCAGCGGAGAACCTCCAGCAGCCTCCTGCAAGGTTTTCTTCCCTCAGCCCCTGGCCTGTGATTCCAGCAGCTCCTCAAGTGCTTCCTGTGAGATGTGCTGGGGCTGCCCCCGGGCCAGCTCTGGCAGTGGACACGGGAGGCTGCTCCTCTGGATCCTGCGTGGGGCCTGGTGACCACTGCGTTGCCGGGTGCTGGCATTGTGACATGGGGGTGACACAGCCGCATATGTGCAGCCCTTTGGAGGAAGCCTTTGGGGTGCTGGCTCCAAATCAGTCCCTGTACCTACAAAATAGGGGAGTAAGCAACCTAACAGAGTCCCTTTTTTGCAAAAAGACAGTGTGCATTTGTTGCCAGTGCAGCCTTACTTCCAGTAGCAATACTGCCTGTAGTATCATGCATGGAGGCCTCAGGGCTCGCTCAGGGCTTGTCACGCAGAACTGCAGGCCTGACAGAGCAGAACTGCTCTCCTCTCCTCTCCTCTCCTCTTCTATCCTGTCCGCCAGTCCAATATCTAAGAGACTGTTTGCCTGAAAGGACAGAGGGTTTTCAGTTCCAAAATCAATGTCAAGGACACAGAACACAATGAATTTTATTTTATTTTGTTGTTAATTTATTAATTTTCTTGATTTTATGTTTATTCATGTTATGTTATTTCATGTCATTTTTTTCCCTTTGTGACTCTGTTTCAGAACCCAGGCTCACAAGCATTAGCTCAAGCCCAAGTGTAGCCAGGAGTAGGCTGAGGCATTCTTCAGTTTAGCATGAGAAAAGATCCCTTGCAGGCTGGCAAAGGCAAGTCCCAGAGCTGCAGAGAGCAGCAGCAGGAATAGAGGCCAAGCTGTCCGCGGTTCCTGCAGAGGGAGAACCTTGACAAGGAGTTGTGGGACTGACCATGCACAAAAGAGGAAGAAGAAGAAGAAGAAGAAGAAGAAGAAGATGAAGAAGAAGAAGAAGAAGAAGAGGAAGAAGAAGAAGAGGAAGAAGAGGAAGAAGAGGTGAGTGGTACCGTGGCATCTCTTCCAAAGCGTGACATGTAGCGATGACGAGCAGACTTTTTGCCTTCCACAACTTGTTTGGCTGCTGTGCTTCTTGGCCAGGGATGCATGAGAAGCGCTCTGGTCCCTGCCAGGCGCTTGTGTTAGCTGCAGGGAGAGCTGAGAAGTGGCAGCTGCAGCTGCCAGCATGGTGGAGCATGAGCAGCCGGCTCCCAGGCCAAATGGCCCAAAGAAATGGTGGCAAGGGGCCGTGCTGAGAACTGCAGAGGAAGGCAAAAAACCGCCGGGGACCAGTGCCAATGTGCCCCGGGGGAAAAAGTTCCTTGCTGAGCCCAGTGCTGGCCATGGGCTGTTCCCTGAGCATGTGAGCCAGACCTGGCTCCTTGTCCCACAGGCTGCTCATGCTTGCCAGGAGCTGCCCAAGCCCTATCCTCCCTTGAGCTGGAGCTATCTGGCGGACTTGCCAGAGTGCCCAAGTGCCTCTGAGCTGATAGACCTTGTGGGCAAGAATCCTTGCTGTCCCTGTGTAGGACACCAGTGGGTGTTCCAAAGCACTGCAAGCCCTTGCAAGCCCTTGCAAGCCCTCGACGTCCTATCTCTTACGGCTCCTGAGCGTTGCACTGTAGGAGATGAGGATGGTGAGCTGTGCAGTGCTCCTCAAGAAGGAATTGCCTTGGTCTTGCCACTGCTATCCAGTTGAAAAGGATTTGCATCCATGAGCCGAGCTTGGAAGGTGGCCCTGCCAGCAGATTGTCTTGCAGCGGAGAACCTCCAGCAGCCTCATGCAAGGTTTTCTTCCCTCAGCCCCTGGCCTGTGATTCCAGCAGCTCCTCAAGTGCTTCCTGTGAGATGTGCTGGGGCTGCCCCCGGGCCAGCTCTGGCAGTGGACACGGGAGGCTGCTCCTCTGGATCCTGCGTGGGGCCTGGTGACCACTGCGTTGCCGGGTGCTGGCATTGTGACATGGGGGTGACACAGCCGCATATGTGCAGCCATTTGGAGGAAGCCTTTGGGGTGCTGGCTCCAAATCAGTCCCTGTACCTACAAAATAGGGGAGTAAGCAACCTAACAGAGTCCCTTTTTTGCAAAAAGACAGTGTGCATTTGTTGCCAGTGCAGCCTTCCTTCCAGTAGCAATACTGCCTGTAGTATCATGCATGGAGGCCTCAGGGCTCGCTCAGGGCTTGTCACGCAGAACTGCAGGCCTGACAGAGCAGAACTGCTCTCCTCTCCTCTCCTCTCCTCTTCTCTCCTGTCCGCCAGTCCAATATCTAAGAGCCTGTTTGCCTGAAAGGACAGAGGGTTTTCAGTTCCAAAATCAATGTCAAGGACACAGAACACAATGAATTTTATTTTATTTTGTTGTTAATTTATTAATTTTCTTGATTTTATGTTTATTCATGTTATGTTATTTCATGTCATTTTTTTCCCTTTGTGACTCTGTTTCAGAACCCAGGCTCACAAGCATTAGCTCAAGCCCAAGTGTAGCCAGGAGTAGGCTGAGGCATTCTTCAGTTTAGCATGAGAAAAGATCCCTTGCAGGCTGGCAAAGGCAAGTCCCAGAGCTGCAGAGAGCAGCAGCAGGAATAGAGGCCAAGCTGTCCGCGGTTCCTGCAGAGGGAGAACCTTGACAAGGAGTTGTGGGACTGACCATGCACAAAAGAGGAAGAAGAAGAAGAAGAAGAAGAAGAAGAAGAAGAAGAAGAGGAAGAAGAGGAAGAAGAAGAAGAGGAAGAAGAGGAAGAAGAGGTGAGTGGTACCGTGGCATCTCTTCCAAAGCGTGACATGTAGCGATGACGAGCAGACCTTTTGCCTTCCACAACTTGTTTGGCTGCTGTGCTTCTTGGCCAGGGATGCATGAGAAGCGCTCTGGTCCCTGCCAGGCGCTTGTGTTAGCTGCAGGGAGAGCTGAGAAGTGGCAGCTGCAGCTGCCAGCATGGTGGAGCATGAGCAGCCGGCTCCCAGGCCAAATGGCCC